>NC_089584.1:88858924-89218924 GCF_019320115.1 Miscanthus floridulus | reverse complement strand
TCGAGGCCAAGCCTCGAAAGCGACAGTTTGACAGTTGATCTTCATCAGCGTCAGTTCACCATCTTGTCAGCTCAGATGGCTCGCACCAAGAATGTTGGTGGTGGCCCAGGTGATAATGATCGGAGGCCCCCGCCTCGTCAGCCAGCCAGATCCAAGGGCAAATCAACCAAGCAAGTAACATCCAAGAAGCGGAAGTACCCCGACGTAGAGACAGCCAGAGCAGCAGCTGTTGCAGAGGCCGCAGAGCGTGCCGAGAGAGGTGGCACCCGCAGCGGAATTGTCATTACAGATCAGCCAGTTTCACCCGCAGTCAGAGCTGCGATTGAGAAGGTTGAGCGTCGTCACGGTAGTCCAGCTGGGACTGCCACGCTTGTAGGACGACGGGTTGCCATTGAGGAGGGTCCGTCAGCACAGCAGCAGCCTCCACCAGCAGAGCCTCAGCCAGCCCAGGAGACTCAGGAGAGTCAGGAGACCGAGCCGGCACCTCAGCTACGCCGCTCGAGTCGTACCAGTGCTGTAGTTCCACCGAGGCCAGCTACACAGCGCAGGGGTTCACGCCCTCCGCCCAGACCACAGGGTCCGCCTCCAGTGGTTCACCTCGACTTGAGGGCCGCTACAGCCAGGCAGGTTCAGCAGCTGCGGTTTGTTGAGTTTGAGGTCTGGTTTCCTCCGAGGAGGGATGAGAGAGCAGCTGAGGGGTTCTACACGCCACTGCAGGAGGATTTCTACAATGCATATCTAAACAGTGGGGCAGTGTTCAGATCACAGAGGGTCTGTCCGATAGAGTCCATTGTGGCAGCAGCCGGAGAGGGCATTCGGCAATACTTGTCAAATTTGCCAGGACTGTCAGATCTGATTGGACGGACAGGGATATATGTACCTTCTTGGGTTCGTCAGTTTTATGCCTCGCTCTACATCGATCCTCATCACAGATTCATTCACTTTGCCTTCAACGGCAAAGACTATAGAGTGACGAGTAGCAGGGCCAGAGAGATACTGAGACCACAGGAGCAGCCTGTAAGGATGTATGAGGTTTGCTATGGACATCAGGAGCCTCCCAGGCGTCCTCATGGAGGGTTGGTGGCCCCTACAGACTTAGTGCGCCATTGCTTCAAGGAGCCGTTTGGTGAGGGGTCAAGCAGGAACTCCAGTGACTTGACTCCTACAGCGAGGATACTAGAGGCCATCATCAGGAGGACATTGCTTCCCAGGTTGGGATACAGGGAGGGCCTGACTCGCTTACAGCTCTGGCTTCTCAATGCCATTATGCAGATGACAGTGTTTGACATCTGGGACCTCCTTCTTTCAGAGATGGAGGATACTATAGCTGAGGGATTCAAGGGTCGCAGGCAGCTTCCCTATGCTCACTGGATCACGTTTCTCATCCGCAGAGTTATGATTGATAAGCCCCCTGGCATGATGGATGAGTATACAGGTGCCACTACGGAGTTCCCAGCTTACAACCTGTCACAGAGGATCAGACACGCCACTCCCCCGGCACCCAGACAGACTAGCCGTCGTCCCGACGTGCCAGAGTCCGCAGCTCAACAGGACGAGATCATCAGAGGGATAGCAGCCACTGAGGAGGCGGAGCTAGAGGCACAGCAGAAGGTGAGTGAGTACAGTGACAGCTCCGACGACGACTACCAGCCTATACCTCAGATGCCTCCACGCAGACACGATGCAGAGGCAGGTAGCTCCAGTTCTGCTCCACCAGCTCCACAGACAGACCCCGCTCTCATTGCTATTCTTGAGCGGATGCAGCAGGATCAGACACGACAGGCACAGGAGACTGCTACAAACTTCGCACAGTTTCAGGCTCGTCAAGACGAGTTTCAGCGGCAGCAGCAGCTCCTTCAGCACCAGCAGTTACTTATGCAGCAGCAGCTCATGGGATTCATGCAGCATGTAGTGACAGCAATTGGGATCCCACTGCCACAGACTTCGCCCCAGCTTGCACAGCCTCCTACCACTTCGACGACTCCAGCAGTACAGCCTATCGGGCTTCAGAGTCAGGGACAGCCTCCAGCTCAGTTTCCTTCACCTCCTGTACAGGTGTCCCAGTGGTTAGCCTCACCTGGTGTAGCCCCGCAGTTCACTCCTTATCACACGGGTTTCTCACCAGAGCAGACGTCCTCACTATTCGTGCCTGAGTCGTCAGTCTCCAGGAGTCTTGGAGCATCATTCAGTGAGTTGACCGGCATGCCTACCCCGCCTCACATGCATACTGCCGGTCCGTCTACAGCCGCTCCAGCTATCATGACTACTCAGCGGCTCCCCTCGTCTGTCGCCTCGTCAGATCCTACGACAGACATACTTGCAGCTTCACAGGCAGCACCAGCTCAGACCCAGACCGCTTCAGCGACACTTCCTGCTTCAGAGGGTCAGTCAGTTCAGAGCTCAGGGTCAGATGATGATGGCGCCCAGTTCCATCTTGCTCCACGTACTTCAGCGCCCGACTCGTCCGCTGCAGCCCCGCCGTCCGACCCCTAGGTTTTGGTGTTTGACGCCAAAGGGGGAGAGGGTTTGAGTATGTAGACTTAGGGGGAGCGAGTTTCAGGGGGAGCTAGTTATCTAGTATTAGCTTATTATATACTTTTGGAGTTTTATTTGTGTGATACACTATTACTTATGCATTCGTGTGTTTACTTTCATGCATACTCTTATTTATATGTGATAGTGCTATCTACGTGGTTGTGATATTTGACATGTGTGACTTCTACTTTGCTTTATCTCTATGTCATATCACTTGTGGAATGCTCATTTGCTTTTGCTTCCGCGTTTACACTTCGAAGCAAATGAACTTTGTTATTGGTACTCATGCTCAATTCATATCCTTTGAGTACATTGTTTTGGCTTGGGTCATATAAGCTTGACTAACTCTTTTTGTTCTTATTGACAAAAGCTTATATGAATCAAGCCCGTCAAAAACCTCACTCCATAACATACTCGAGGTGGTATTGTCATCAATCACCAAAAAGGGGGAGATTGAAAGCATCTAGGCCCCTAGTTGGATTTCGGTGATTAATGTCAATACAAGATTACTATGACTAACGTGTGTTTTGCAGAGACAATTAAGTTAGGTCATGGTAATAGAGATCGATTGGGCAATCGAGGTTGTCATGCCCCTACGATGGAAATCGTTTCGGTTTTTCAAAGGATGGACGACAAGGTTAAGGATAACTAGTTCTAAGTGTCGATTGAAGTTGGAGAGACACTTAGAGTAGTTTAGGACTTTGTTTTTCCTTTGGCCGTACTATAAAGGGGGGTATGAACGGGTAGCTTGACCTAGTTGAGTCTAGTGAGTTAGGTGTGGTGCACATTTGTTCAAACTAGCTCTAGGTAGCTCCTATGAATGCCTAATATCTTTTGGAGCAAACTTCATTCACATATGTTCGGAAGTTGGAAGTGAATGGAGGGTCAAAACACTGACCGGACGCTGGCTCCGGTGCGACCGGACGCTGGCCGCAGGGTCCGGTCAGTTCATTTGACCGAGGGGATCAAGTCTGGTTTGACCGGACGCTGAGGGCCAGCGTCCGGTCGACTCCAGTAAGGGTCCAGACTTGGAAAAGAGTGACCGGACGCGTCCGGTCAGTGTGACCGGACCCTGTGTATCCAGCGTCCGGTCGTTTACAGTAAGCATCCAAGAGCGACCGGACGCGTCCGGTCAGTACTGACCGGACCCTGACAGCGTCCGGTCATCACTTGAAAACTGGTTCGCGGGTTGAACTGACCGGAGCGTCCGGTCATCACGATCGGAGCGTCCGGTCATCCCGCAGAAGCTCATAACGGTTCGTTTTTCAGGCTGGCTTATAAATAGAAGCTCCACTCGTGAGTGGAGGATCTTTTGCTCATTCCAACAGCTGAGAAACACGTTTGTGAGTGCCAAGAAGAGCAAGGTCCTAGTGAGGTGTTTGTGATTCGAGAATCCAAGAGAGTAGCCTCACTAGCAAATCAAGAGTAGCAAAGTGTGCATCCATCTTCTCATTAGGCTTCGCGTGGTCAAGTGAGAGTTCGTGCTTGTTACTCTTGGTGATCGCCATCACCTAGACGGCTTGGTGGTGATTGGGAGTTTGGTGTTCACCCGGCGGAGCTTGTGGGTGACCCAACTCAAGTTGTGAGCGGTTTTGGGTGATTCGCCGCGACGGAGTGTCGAAGAATCAACCCGTAGAGAGCACTTGATCCTTGCGCGGATCAAGGGGGAGCTACACCCTTGCGCGGGTGCTCCAACGAAGACTAGTGGGGAGTGGCGACTCTCCGATACCTCGGCAAAACATCGCCGCGTTCCTCTCTCTCTCTCTATTTACTTTGAGCACTTACTTTGAGCAATTTAATACTTGTTTAATTTCCATAAGAATTGCTTGCTAGAGTAAGTTTGGAACTTAGGTTGAGAGGTTGTTGTGCATTAGTTTAATATAAACACTTTTCTAGGCACAAGGGGTTAATTGGGCTATCCGTAGGATTTGATTATTGCAAGAAAAATTTAGAATTAGCCCAATTCACCCCCCCTCTTGGGCATCTTGATCCTTTCAGTTTTCTTTATCACCAAACATAGTGGAGACAGACAATTTGGAGCAAGATTAAGATGACTACTTACTAGGTGTGTGGTCTATCTTCCTTCAAAGAGAGGAGTGCCCTGATTCCACCACAGCAGCTGTGACCAATAACCACAATACACTCAACCTGAGAATAGGGTGTCCATCAACTTGTTTTCCATGGACAGAAGAATAAATCTCTTATAGTTCGTAATAGGGCAATTTATGTGACTATATACAGTATAACTGCCAGTATCATTCCATTGTAGGAATATTTTATTCCTCTGCACAAATTTCAGTGGTTTTGATATAGCTAATGGAGGTATAGTTACCCCAGCGATTCTAAACAGCAAACTATAAATTTAGGTTTATTCATAAAGTATTAGATAAATGACACATGACAAAAAAAACCTTCCCAAATCATGCTAACAATTAGGGAGGAGTGCAACAGCATCCTGTAGCACAAGTAGTCTGGTGGCACTGTGTTTTTATTGTCTTTTTTTTCTTACAAGACTATGTCATATTCATTGACAAATGAACCAAAACACATGAATGCAAGATGGATGTTTTTGGGTTAGGCATTCTAAAAACAACAGGGAGAAGCTCACCTTGAGGATGGTCACAGCATACTCGATGGCTGAACCGATATTGCAGTGCACATTCTGTGGTAATACATGAATGTCCAGGTTAATTAATTGTACCTCCAAAAGCACTGGCCAGAATTATTACTTCTTCTTGAAAATAAAATATGAAAAATAATCTCCATAAGCATGAACCTGCTTGTAGGCTGGGACCAGGCTGGCAATATTACGGACAGTAAAGGCTTCTCCTGGCTTTAGGTCATGGGTCACTGATGGACAAACACGCGAGTCAGAGCATGCAAACACCATGTACTGCAAGAAATAACAGAATAACCATCAAATCAGAGAGGAGAAAAAAAGGCTGACTCCTTAGAACACGGACCTTATAGAGATCAAAGATTTCCGGATGGAATGGTTTTGACTATAGATTTATTGGGGACCTTCGCAACACAGCAAGGAAGTAAATAGACATTGAATGATTCACATCCACTCCGGCCAAATATCCAGAAGATGAGTGAAAGTTGTTCATGTATCCTTTATGTGTCTTCTTCAGTCCTTCCCATTAAATGAATGATGATGTGAATGAACATATTACAGAGACCAATCAGACCATAAACACTACAACTTGGTAGGAGGCATTAATTATTTTGGTGGAGCTCCAGGTTCCAAGTCCCACCTGACGCAGCAGGTAGGTTACTTGCTTATCTCCAGTTGACCAAACTGATCATCTCCAGATACTAAGTTACAGAAACTCATAGAATGTATGAAATCATATGAAGTGTGAAGTGTAAATTAAACTACAACCCAAAGGACAAGACCAATTGCCAAACAGACAATATGTAAATATGCATGACGGGGTGAAAAGACTCATTTGCCTCATCTGTTTAACAGGCAATCAGAGTATCAGACACCACCACATGCACAATTCTCTTGTGTATTTATTATTGTTGGAGTTCCACCTTTAGAAAAATGCTCCAACCACAAAAGCGACCCTCCAGACCGCAAGGTTTGTTGCCGCCCCATCAAGAATTTGTATGCAGGGTGAAGCGGCAAGGTGGGCATGATTCAGTTTTTATGTTATATATATAACCAGTTTTGGATGGGTGTAATTGCATTTTGAAGTTATCATCAGCTTATTCTTGTATGTGAGCAACACACAGATTGCCATGTTTAACATTTGACCCTGTGCGGCCAACAAGTCTACTCATTTAGTATCATGAGGAGAAGAAGCTAATTCTGGTCTATGGTCCAACACAGACCGCTGCAAAACTGAAGCTACTAGTATTACCTTTTGTTTTAAAGACCTACTCCGTACTTCTGAACTGAAGAACTGCAGGTTAATTCTTGTTTGTGGGATTTCATTTAGTATCCTAAGGTTTCCAAAACTATGAGACCAGAATTTCGATTAGTAAATTTGTTATTCAAACTTATAAATAAGTTGCAAATAATCAGACTTCTCGTATATATACGAGAAGTCTGATTATTTGCAACTTATTTATAAGTTTGAATAACAAAATAACCATACATTTTGTTCAGTTTTTATTTTATTTGAGAATATTCTATTTGGCTGAACTATCGGTGTGTAGTTATCCTTAACAGATGCACACATTGATGAATGAACACATCCTGAATACAGTTGAACGAACAGAGGTTTTTGTCCCCCCAGGCATCAATGGATGGAAAATACCTTCGGCGACTGGGCAGACTTGAGCTGGCCGAACAACTTTGGGTTCTGACTGCAACAACCCCCAAATCAGAAGAACGAACTGAATCAGGTACACACTCAAATTCAGTTGCAGAATTCCTTGACCGTAAGAGCAAACTCACTCGTAGATGTTCTTTTTAAACGTCCGGAACCCAGCCTTCAATCTCTCTGCAGCGCCCAACCCCTGCAAACATCGGCAGCAGCCGTCAGCCACGAGGGTGAAAGCTGAAACAACACAATGCGGGCAGGTGACGAGAAAATTGCAGGAACTGGAGACTGACCTCGCTGTACGCGACCATCGGTGCTGGGTAGGGGTAGTTGGCAGCGCTCGATCCGCGCCGGATGAACTGTTCCTCATGCATCGCCATCGGGTTTTCCCGCGGACGCTTTCGATCGTGGAAGCAGCCGCAGCAGCCCCCCATCGCCGATCCCGCTCGCGAGCCGCTCGAGGAGGGAGAGATCGATGGAGGGGAGTGCGTTCGTGGCTGGCTCGTTGCCTGTCTTTTTGGACTGTGCACGAACCGAAGGGGAGGTGAAGGACTGGTTTTGCAGATTTTGGTCGGGATGGAAGCCGCAGTGGCGGACTCACATGGCGGCTGCTCGTAAAGCCTCGTGCTAATTTGTTTGTACGGCTGATTTGCTAAAGAGAACAATATTGTATGATAGCTTATAAGTCGATTTATAATGACAGCCAAATATTATCATAAGCTAAAGTTAGCTTTTAATTTTTTTTTATACTTTAATAGAAGAGAGAGAAAACCTAGTTCTTAATTCAGAGCTAGACTCGTACACATGTTTTAAGATTATGTGAAAGCGTTATGTAAACCTAATTATACTATGAGTCATTGCTAAGAGCTAGCACTACTAGAGAGGTTAGCTTAGCTAGTAACTGATTTATATCGTTACGGGTGCCCTATGGGATACTATTCGTTATTAGCAGGGGATTGACTAGGACGTTATTAGGCTTCCTCCGATTTGAACGGGTAGGCACTGAAGCTGAAAGCGATTAGAGTTCTGTTCAGGTCTTAGATCGTCCTATAGCTCACGCCGCAAAGCCCGCTTGGCACAATTTCTTTCACCGGCTTCAGGACCGGTTTGTAAATGAAATAGCTTCACCCAATGATTATTGTTGAGTATATCAAACAAAGGGTAGATTAAACCTTTCTCTAAAAAAAAGGGGTAGATTAAACCTTTAGATTAGCGCCATGACGGTTCAATTAAGCGTAACAATCAGTTTTGTTTTTTAAGAAGCACCGTACCAATCAGCTAGGAGGAGCTTCGGGCTAAGAATGTCTCCAACGGCCCGCACCTAAAATCGAGAGGCATTCCATGATTTGCGTAGCGTACAGTAAAAAGGTCATGGATCCAAAACTTTCCTTTTCCAACAACCGACACAAACGAGAACCCCGGAACGCCACGTCGGGCCGCTCCCGTCGCCGCCGGGGAAGCCCCGGACCCGAGTGGGAGGTGCTCGCCGACGTGCTCCCGCCGCCCGTTGACGCTGAGGAGGGGTTTGTGTACACCTCTCACCACAGGGAGGAGGCGGCGGCGTACGAGGTGCTCGTGGCAGGCGGGGAGGGGATGTTCCTCAAGAACAAGGCCCCGGCCGCCAGATCCGCTGTCGAGGCGCTCCCGTCCGCCGTCGTCTCGGCCGGCCAGGAAGGCGAGGGGGATGAGTGCGCGGTCTGCAAGGACGGGGTAGCCGCCGGTGGCGTGAATAGCACCTGTTCTTCTTTCTTCTTGTCCTTGGCAGTAGGAGTCGCCGGTGTCACGCCGTGGGATGAAGGGCGCCGGAGCTCGCAGGCGCGGCGAAGTGACGGGACGGATGCGGGCGGCCCCAAGGCCTCACCGGAGCCGGGTGCGCGCGGCCATGGCGGTGGAAGAGGAGGCGCTCATGGGGGGCAGCGCGTGGCTGCAGCTCGCGAGCTCACGCGGTCGTAGCTCGCAGCCTCGCCGGGCGCGGCCACGACAGTCGCCGCGGGGTAGCGGATGCAGCGGCAGGCGACTCAGGAGAGATTGGGGCCGAGCGCAGAGTAGAGGACGGCGGGAGGACAGCGCGTGGAGACGCAGAAGGACGGAGAGAGGACGCTTATTTGCGTCCCGCGTCTGCTCTCACCCAAAATGCGTCGCTCGTTTGCTTACTCCGTTGGAGCTCGTTTGACGCGGATAAAACACGGTAAACAACCCATTTTGGGTATGGGTCACGCGATGCCTACTTTGTTGGAGTCAGTCTAACAACAATCTTATGCGCTCGCGCAACCACTAGCCCATCGACGAATGGTTTAGTGGGCCTTAGAAGGCCCGTCTAGGGAGAAGGTCTAGGTGCCCGGTGAACGAGACGAGAGATTAAGCCTGTGTTTGTTTTGAAAAATAAAACGGTTCATTATATATCCGTTCCTTCCTTTTTTTTATTTGGTTTGTATACTGGAATAGGTTGATGCATCATCAGCTTATTGCTCACGAGCTCATAATCAGTACTAGTATGAGGAAGGAGTCATTAAACCAAATTTGATGAATGAATTCACGATGCACCACCTTATATTTTGAAATTTAATTTTTTAAACTGTTCAAATAAACTCGGATGGAGAAATGACCAAAACCAAAATTTTAGATCTTGATGAGATATGCAACTTTGTAATTAACAACTATATTATTTGAAACAATTTATAATCCTAAAATTCTATTTAAAATTCTCATGTTTTCAAATTCCAATTTTTGAATTGTTCGAACGACTGAGATTGAGAAATGAATGAAATCAAACTTTGTAGATCCTGATGAGATATATAACTTTATAGTTGACGACCTTTTCATTTGAAATCAATTATTATGGTCCCAAAATTTTCGAACGAACTCGGATGAGAAATAACGAAAATTGAACTTGTAGATATCGATGAGGTAGATTATAATTTTAGAAAAAAAAAATTGGTACCTTAGTTTAATTTATGATAATTTTGAAATGTTTTCATGATAAAAATCCAATAAACTGTAGATAATTTTAATACATATAGATATTTATCAATCAATAAATTTAAGTCTATTTTTGGCCCATCAACTATTGTATTTGTCTAACTTTAACACCTCAACTATCAAAACCGTTCAATTTTGATCCTTGAGGTGGTTTTGAGTGGTTTTTACGTGGCTCTAGAGTCAAAATTAAATGATTTTGATATTTGAGGTGTCAAAGTTAGACGATTTTATAGTTGAGGGTTACGATTAGACAAAGACAAAAGTTGAGGAGCTAAAAATGAACATAATCCAAGAAAAAACTATTTGTTTGCAGTTACCTTTGCAGTTTTCTGGTTTTGGTAGTGGTCTCCGACAACTGGTGCAGGTGGCCACAAACTTTTTTTTTTTCCGGCACATGAGTGATGGTCTAGTCTAGGAATTAATAGCTATTAAAGTGTGTGTGTTTTATTTTGTTTTATTTGTTGTAGGCAGAGGCCAAAAGTACTCTCCAAGACTCTGTATCAACTCGTTGTATTGTCCTAGGAGGTTTTAATAAAGTCTTCCATAAAAAAGGTCATTTTCAGTATTCTCTAAACAAAATATCTAACGGTAAGAAATATTAGCAGGCCTACATCATAGGGCCTGCGGCCCACGATGAAGTCATGCCAACAAGAAACTCTGCGAGTGTTGCTTCATTAAAAAAAAAAAACTTCTGCGAGTTCATGCCAAATGCCCACTTTTCACCGATGGAGAAGACCTTTCCTTAAAAATTTAAATAAAAAACATAGCACGCTATCCGCCAAAAAAAGAGAAAAAACATAGCACGCCATAGCCGTTATTTTCTTTTAGGGTACTGAAAGCATCTAGACTCCTAGTTGGGTTTCGATGATTAATGATAATACGAGATTACTGCTACTAACGTGTGTTTTACAGATGCAATTAAGTTAGGTCATGGCAATAATAATTGATTGGGAAATCATGGTTGTCATACCCCTACAATGGAAATCGTTTCGGTTTCTAAAGGATGGACGACAATGTTAAGGATGGACTAGTTCTAAGTGTCGTTTGGTGTTGAACAGACACTTAGAGTAGTTTAGGATTTTGTTTTTCCTTTGGCCATACTATTAAGGGGTATGGACGGGTAGCTTGACCTAGGTGAGTCTAGTGGGTTAGGTGTGGTGCACACTTATAAAATCTAGCACTAGGTAGCTCCTAAATAGCCCTTAGATCAATTGGAGCAAACTTCATTCACATATGATTTCAAGTTAAAAGTGAATAGATGATCAAATGTTGACTAGACGCTGGTTTCGGTATGACCGGACGCTAGTGTAGAGTCCGGTCAGTTCATTTGATCAAGGTGAAGTCGTCTGGTGCAACCGGACGCTGAGAGGTGTGTGACCGGACGCTGGGCACCAACGTCCGGTCGACTTCAGTAAGGTTCTAGAGAGCATATTTCGTGACTGGACGCATCCGATCAGTGCTGACCGGACGCTAGACAGAGTCCGGTCACAACTTAAACGGCTCAGTGGCGAGTGAACTGATCAGAGCGTCCGATCACTCCGCAAAGGCACATGACGGTTCGTTTTGAATTGGGGGTTATAAATATTTTCTCTATTCACTCAAGGGATCACTTTTGCTCATTTCAACAGCTAAGAAACACCCTTGAGAGTGCCAAGAAGGGCAAGGTCCTAGTGAAGTGATTGAGATTTGAGAATCCAAGAGAGAGGCCTCATTAGTAAAAACAAGAGTAGCAAAGTATGCATCCACCTTTCTCATTAGGCTTGTCGTGGTCAAGCGAGAGTTCGTGCTTATTACTCTTGGTGATCGCCATCATCTAGATGGCTTGATGGTGATTGGGAGCTTGGTGATCATCCGGCGGAGCTGGTGGATGACCCAACTCAAGTTGTGAGCGGTCGTGGATGATTCACCGCGACGGAGTGTCGAAGAATCAACCCATAGAGAGCACTTGATCCTTGCGTGAATCAAGCGGGAGCTACACCCTTACGCGGGTGCTCCAACGAGGACTAGTGGGGAGTAGCGACTCTCCCATACCTTAGCAAAACATCGCCGCGTTCTTCCTTCTCTCTTTACTTTAAGCATTTACTTTGAGCAATTCAATTCTTGTCATTTACATTCATAGAATTGCCATGCTAGAGTAGGATTGGAACATATGTTACTAAACTTTTGTGCGGTAGAACAATAGAAACAATTTCTAGGCACAAGGGGTGAAGTGGGCTAACCGTAGGGTTTAATTATTGCAAAGAATTTTAGAATCAGCCTAATTCACCCCCCTCTTGGGCATCTTGATCCTTTCAATTGGTATTGGAGCCTCGTGCTCACGTATTTAGGCTTAATCGCCTAGAGAAAGATGTCTCACGGGGATGGACCTCCTCCTATCTTTGAGGGGGATGATTTTCATTATTGGAAAATCTGCATGCAGGCGTATTTAGAAGCTCTAGATATTAGAATACTTAAAGCCGCCTCACAAGGATTCCTAAAACCTCAGGATCCCACGCACCTTCAAGGCGATGAAGTAAACTATGAGAAATAGAATGCAAAGGCTAGAAACACCATTTTTAGAGGCCTTTGCAAAGATGTGTTTAACCAGGTGAGGAACCACAAGGACGCTCATGCACTATGGTCGGACATTTGTGCGCTCCATGAGGGAACTAAGAGTGAGCGTGAGGAACGCTATCATCTCGTTATGAAAAAGCTTAATTCTTTTGAGATGCTTCCTAAAGAGAGTGCTAATGAAATGTACTCACGCTTGAATGTTTTTATAGAGGAAGTCAATGGGCTTAGACTCACTCAAATGCAACCATCTAATGTCATAAGAAAAATCTTGAGTGTCCTCCCCATTAATAAATATGGGCATATTGTGACCGTGCTTCATCAAGGTGATCTTTCTACCGCTACACCGACTCAAATCTTAGAAAAGATCAATGCTCATGAGATGTACATGCACATCACACCACAAGATGGCTCATCCTCTACCATGAATAAAGACAAAGACTTAGCATTCAAGGCTAGCCAAGAGAAGGGCAAAGCAAGAATTGAGTATGAGAGCTCAAGTGATGATGAAGTTGATGATGCAAGTCTTGCTCTCATGGTGAGAAGAACAGCCAAGATGCTAAAGAAGCTCAACAAGAGTGGCATCAAGTTCAATGGCAAGAAAAAGAAGTTCTTCACTAGCACAAGAAGGAAGCCAATCTCCAAGATGGATTGCTACAATTGTGGAGAACTTGGTCATCTAGCACATCAATGCACCAAGCCCAAGAAAGACAAGTACAAGAACAAGTACAAGGGCAAGAAAGATGACTCAAGTAATGAAGATGAAGATGAGAAAAAGAAAAACAAGCCATACAAAAAGAAGGATGGCAAGAAGAAGGACTTCCACAAGAAGAATAAAAATGGGAAGGCATACATCGTCGGTGATTGGCTCACGGACATTGATTCATCAAGTTGCTCATCTGATGATGATAGTGATAATGAGAAGGTGGCCGCAATTGTGATTGACTCTTCATCATCTTCACCGACACCACCGCCATCATCCTCTACACACATATGCCTTATGGCCAAGGGTGAACGGAAGATACCAAATGATGATGATAGTAGTGATGATGATCATGCTAACAATGATGATAGTGATAGTGATAGTGATAGTGATGATGATGAATATGAATCCCTTTCATATGATGATCTTGTTAAATTGCTAAATCAATATACTAAGATCATTAGAAAGACTAGAGCTAAGAATGACAAGCTAGAAGCTAAGAATGATTCTCTTTTAACTAAATTTGATATAGCCAAAAAGGCTAGTGTTGAGCTTAGAGAAGCAAATGAAGCTATGTCATCCAAACTCAAGGAGCTCAAATCTTCTAAGAAAGAGCTTAAAGAAAAATATAATAAACTTGAGAGGATACATAATGAGCTCATCACTAGCCACAATATGCTAAAAGAAGAATATACAACTCCCAAGATCAATCATGACAATCTTGTTATTGCTCAAGAATTTTTATACAATGAGCCACATAATGCTACTAACAATGTTGTTAAGATTGATATAGCCACATCATGTGATGATTTAATTGTTAAGAACATTGAGCAAGGATCTAGTGGTAAAGGCAAGCAAGTGGTTGAAATCGACAACTATGATGAGTATGTCAAGCTCAAGCATGATAATGAAAAGCTCAAGAAAGATCTTGAAGAGCTTAAAACCACCAACACTATAGTACTAGAAACTCTTGATCATGATGGTGATTTGATTCTTGAGAATGAGAAGCTCAAAGAAGAGAACAAGAAACTTAAGAAAGAGAAAAATAATGATGCACTCAAGGAAGAGAACAAGAAGCTCAAGTTGGAGAAAGAGCATCTCAAGATTGGATTGAGCAAGTTCACAAGAGGCAAGCATCTTCAAAGTGAGCTACTAATGAACACCATCATGAAGATGGATAGAAGTGGCATTGGGTGTTTAGCAAACCAAGAGAAGAAGGCTCAAGCTCAACAACAACAACACAAGTTAAAGCCAAAGCCAAAGAGGTATTTTGAGTGTGGACAAGAAGGCCACTTTGCCCATGAGTGTCAAACTCCACCACCACAACCCTTACCCAAGCATGCTAGACCCTTTGCTTTTAATGCTCATTACATGCTTAGAAAGGACTCTAGTGGAAGGATGAAAGTTATGTTCTTAGGACCTCCCAACAAGAATAGACCTAAGAAAATTTAGGTAGCAAAGTCACTTGTTGAGAAAGTCAATGGCCCTCAACAAGTTTGAGTTCCTAAAGCTTGATCTCTTGTGTGTAGGTGAACTACAAGACCGATGGAAGTTATTGGGTAATTGATAGTGGTTGCACACAACATATGACCAGTAATCCTCGTATGTTCACCTCACTAGATGAAGAAGTAGATGGACAAGAAAGAATCACATTTGGAGATAACTCAAAGGGCAAAGTGGTAATATCAAATGATCATTCAATCTCAAATGTGCTATATGTTGCTTCATTGAGCTTCAACTTGCTATCCGTTGGACAATTACGTGATCTTGGCTTTCAATGCCTATTTATCAAGAAGGAAGTGGTTGTATCCAAGAAAGATGATGATCAAGTGATATTTAAGGGATTTAGATACAACAATCTATATCTAGTGGACTTCACCTCCAAAGATGCTAATTTGAAGACTTGCCTATTCATCAAAACAACACTTGGGTGGCTATGGCGTAGAAGACTTGCTCATGTTGGGATGAGCTCACTCAAGAAGCTAATAAAGAATGATTTGGTGTGAGGGTTGAAGGATGTGAAGTTTGAGAAGGACAAACTTTGTAGTGCGTGTCAAGCCGGCAAACAAGTTGCTAACACTCATCCTACAAAAGCTTTCATGTCAACCATAAGAGTGCTAGAGCTCCTTCACATGGACTTATTTAGACCAACAACATACAAGAGTTTGGGAGAAAATCTTTATTGTCTTGTGATTATTGATGACTACTCAAGATACACATGGGTGTTCTTCCTTCATGACAAATCTGAAGTTGCATCATGCTTCAAGAAGTTTGCCAAGAGAGCACAAAATGAGTTTGAAGTGAAGCTCAAGAAGATTAGAAGTGACAATGAGAAAGAATTTGACAACACAAATGTTGAAGCCTATTGTGATGAAGTTGGGATCAAGCATGAGGTCTCCGCAACATATACTCTTCAATAAAATGGTGTAGTTGAGAGAAAGAACCAGACATTGATCACACTAGCAAGAACAATGCTTGATGAGTACAACACTCTCGAAGCTCTATGGGCGGAAGCTATCAACACCGTATGCTATGCATCTAATCGCCTATTCCTTCAAAAGTTTCTTGGCAAGACACCTTATGAGTTGCTCAATGGGAGGAAGCCGGACGTCTCCTTCTTTAGGGTGTTTGGTTGTAAATGCTACATCTATAAGAAGCGACAACACCTAGGAAAGTTTCAAATATGTTGTGACATTGGTTTTCTTGTTGGTTACTCATCAAAGTCCAAAACATATAGAGTATTTAATTATGCCACCGGCTTGGTTGAAGAAACATATGATGTGGAATTTAATAAATCTAACGGCTTCCAAGGAGCACATGAGAATCTTGATGATGTAGGTGATGAACCATTGAGGGAGGCCATGAAGAATATTCTGGTTGAAGACATCAAGCCTAATGATGATGAAGATGATATACAAGTGATGAATCCACCTTCTTCATCAAATGTGCCACAAGATAGTGATAAAGATAGGAGAGTAGAAAATGAAGACACTCATGTCTCCCATGAGCAAATGGTGACACAAGCACATGATGTTGATGCTCCATAACCTCCCCCTCAAGTGGTTGATAGAACAAATTCACCTCTACTACAAGCTCATGCACAAGATCTTATCATAGGGAGTCCATCAAAGGGAGTAATGACTCGCTCTCAAAAGCTTGCTTTGTTTATTGAACATCACTCTTTTATCTCTTGCTTTGAGCCTACTAAGGTAGAAGAAGCTCTTCAAGATCTGGATTGGATAAACGCCATGCATGAAGAGTTGAACAACTTCACCCGTAATGAAGTTTGGACTCTTGAAGAGCGACCATAAGGTGAAAGAGTCATTGGAACAAAGTGGGTGTTCTGCAACAAGCAAGATGATCAAGGTGTTGTTGTGAGGAACAAGGCAAGACTAGTTGAAAAGGGGTTCTCTCAAGTTGAAGGGTTGGATTTTGGAGAGACCTTTACACTGGTTGTAAGACTAGAAGCCATTCGTATCCTCCTTGCATATGCATCACATCATGAAATGAAACTATATCAAATGGATGTGAAAAGTGCATTTTTAAATTACTTTATAAATGAACTAGTCTATGTTGATCAACCTCCTAGGTTGGAAGACCCTAGATATTCTAATCATGTTTATAGGTTGTCCAAGAGGCTATATGGGCTTAAGCAAGCCCCAAGAGCATGGTATGAATGCTTTCGAGATTTCCTCATTGAGAAGGGCTTCACCATTGGGAAGATCAACATCACACTATTCACCAAGAAGCTTGATGGATATATCTTCATTTGTCAAGTATATGTTGATGATATCATCTTTGGATCATCAAATGAAGATTCTTGCAAAGAGTTTGGTGAATTGATATCGAAGGCGTTCGAGATGTTAATGATTGAAGAGCTTACATTCTTTCTTGGTTTTTAAGTCAAGCAAATGAAAGAAGGGATTTTCATCTCTCAAGAGAAATATACTAATGATCTTCTCAAGAAATTCAAAATGGATGAATGTAAGCCAATCAAGACACCAATGCCAACTAATAGACATCTCGACCTAGATGAGGAAGGTAACACGGTTGATCAAACTCTCTACCACTCTATGATTGGTAGCTTATTATATTTAACCGTATCTAGATCCGACATCATGTTTAGTATGTGTATGTGTGCTAGATTTTAAGTTAATCCTAAAAAAGCTCATTTAATTACCGTTAAAAGAATCATTAGATATCTTAAGCACGCACCAAGAATTGGCCTTTGGTATCCCAAAGGAGGTAGATTTGAATTAGTTGGCTATTCCGATTTGGATTATGTCTGTTGCAAAGTTGATAGAAAAGGCACATCCGGAGGGTGCCATTTGCTTGGCAGATCACTTGTGTCTTGGTCCTCCAAGAAGCAAAATAGTGTGGCTTTGTCCACCGCCGAAGCAGAATATATTATCACGGGTGCTTGCTGTGCACAAATACTTTACATGAAGCAAACTTTGCTAAACTATGGTATAGTTCTAGAAAAGGTACCTCTTTTGTGTGACAATAAGAGTGTGGTAAAACTTACTAATAATCCGGTTCAACACTCTCGCACCAAGCACATAGATATCCACCAACACTTTCTTAGAGATCATGTTGCTAAGAATGCTATTTCATTAGAAGGTGTAAGGACCGAGGATCAATTAGCGGATATCTTCACTAAACCGCTAGATGAGGCAACATTTTGTCGGTTGAGGAATGAGCTCGATGTGCTTAATTTTAGCAACTTCACTAGAAAATGAGCTTGTGTTGTCCCTTGCATTGCATTGTAATATATAACATGCTTAATCTTTGATAATGTATATAAGGCTTGTCTAACATGGTTAAGATAACCATCGAAAAGCGTGTGAAGAAGCTTGACCTTGGATCAAACTTGACAAGCAACTAGAATTACTTTCAAGTATTGCATTGCATATGCATGAATGTTGTTTTGTCGTTTCTCTTCAATCACCCTTTTATTGCCTATTTTCTTAAAAAGAATTATAGCCTAAGGCAAAATACTTTGAAAAATTTGAGGGTTTGAGAGAGGTCACTCACATAAGTCCCAATTGGTGTTTATTTGGATCTTATTGAAGTTGGAACTTGATTGGGAACAAGCAGCACGAAGGAACTTTGAAGATTTACTGAAAAAGAGTGATCGGACGCTGGACCGGACTTTGCTCCCCTACGTCTGGTCAGTTCACAGGTGGTTAACCGTTGCTGCGAAGGAGTGACTGGGTGCTGAAACAATGTTCTCCCTGCTGAAAGGTCCTTGTTTGGTTTTGGTAATTGAGTGACAACCTAGGTGGACTAATTGTGTTTATGTGAGATACACAGGTGATTAGTCCACAGGTACATGTGTGTGAGCAACATATGCTATGAAGGTGAAAATGGCTTGGAGATGTTGCAAAGCTCACACATGTGATGATGAAGGAGCTTAAATGCACATGAGATATGACATTGAGTCATGTGATCAGGATGGAGAAGATCAAGACAAGACTTAGCTTGATGGACCGGTTGCAAGCGTGAAGGGCAAGTCAAAGGCTTTGGAGTGATGGACCGTGTGGCGGTGAAGCTTGAGCAAGACTTGGCGCCGATGGACGATGGTAACGGTGAAGAGCAAGTAAAATCAAGATCGATGAACCAATATGATCACGTGATGATATAAAGTGGATCATATCATTGTTGATCATGTTGGTGCATGTGTTGCATCAACATTGGAGGAGATGGAATGGAATGCGCAAGGCAAAGGTATAACCTAGGGCATTTCATTTCACCGGTCATAGGTGTATAGAGAAGTTTATGACCGGGTTTAGGATAAATGGCCGTACTATCAAGAGGGGCAAACTTGTTTGCATATCGGTCATCTAGTGCCACTCGAGTGATCTAACTTTGCATTGTCGCTAGGATCGAGTGGCATGGCAAGTTGAGTGGCTAACATCCTTTAGGAAATGATTGTGAAAATGCTAACACACATACACATGGTGGTGTACACTTGGTGGTGTTGGCATATTTATAAAGGAGGTGGTGTTTGTAGGGGTGAGATGGGTTTCGGGAAAATAGAATGCATATTTTCTATTACGCCGGATGCAAATTCTTGGTGGTTAGCTCATTGGAGCAAGGGTGAAGAAGTTAGAAGTGAAAACGAGTTGGTCGTGAAGATGCTGGCATCGATCAACTGACCGGACGCTAGATCTGCATGCACCGGACGCTGGCTGGCTGCGTCCGGTCAGGCTGACGTACGATGACGCAGAAGCTAGAGTGTGATCAGACGCTGGCTGCATCCGATCAAGTGTGACCGAACACGTCCGGTCGAGGTCGGTACCTTACTGTAAACAACCGGACGCTAGGGGTTCAGTGTCCGGTCAGTTGAGTGCTGCTGCGTCTGGTCAAGTCAAGTGACCGTTGGAACCGGGACACGTGGTCGTCTGCGAGCGACCGGACGCTGGGGTCCAGCGTCCGGTCAACATGACCGAAGCGTCCGGTTGGCCCGACCGTTGCCCAGTGAAGGGGTAACGGCTAGTTTAGCCCTTGGGGCTATAAATAGAAGTGGCCTTCGGCCATGGCTGTTGTGGAGCACCTCAAGGGACTTAGTGTCCATGCTTGTGAGTGCTTGGGAGCCCTCCATCACACATATATTTGATAGTGATCATTCGATTGTGTGAGTGAGCGATTCTAGTGCGATTGCATCATGAGGTTGCATCGAGTGGCACTAGGTGATCGAGTTGCAAGCCGGTGGTGCTTGTTACTCTTGGAGGTTGCCACCTCCTAGATGGCTTGGTGGTGGTCTCCGTCGAAGCGCGCAAGAAGCTTGTGCGGCGCTCCGGAGAAGTGCTTGTGAGGGGCATTGTGCTTGCCCTGCGGGAGCCGCGAAGAGCAACTCTAGTAAAGCGTGTCATTGAGCTACCCTCACTCAAGGGGTAGGTTCTTGCGGTGCCTGACGTGCGGGCTTAGTGGGTGATGCTAATTAGCCACCGAACCACCAAGTGAGCGGTCGACACAACGGGGACTAGCGTGTTGGCAAACAAGTGAACCTCGGGAGAAAAATTATCGTGTCAACCTTGTTCTTCCCGTTGGTTTACATCCCCATTACACAAGCTTGCAATTACTTTTATACATATGAAGCTTGTGTAGTTGCTCTTATAATTAGATAGCTTGCGTAGCTTGCTAATTACCTTCTTGCTTGTGTAGTATAGAAGTAGCTCCCTTGCGTGGCTAATTTGGTTTTAGTAACCTTGTTAGTCACATTGCTTAGTTTATGTAGCTAAGTATTTGCGCTCTCTAATTAGGCATTGGTTGCCTTGGTATTGAGCATTGCTAGTGAGCTTTGTTAGCTTTGTGCTTTTGCTTACTAGCATGTGTAGGAGCTCCCTTGATGCTCAAAGTATTAGTGGCATAGGTTTGTGTAACCTTGCTCCTAGAATTGTTTAGGAGAGCTCTAGCTAACCCGACACCTTTGTTGCATAATTGTTATCTTTGCAAGGTGCTAGTGAACATATATAGTGGGGTGTAGTCTTGGCTAGACCGATAGTTTTAATTTCGCATTTGTATCGGTTAGCCAACGCGATTAATTTTAGAAAAGACTATTCACCCCCCCTCTAGTCCGCCATCTCGACCCTTCACCTGCGTTCGGTTAGATGGTGATCCTGCATCCGGTCAAGCGAAGAAGATGAAGATAGGATCGACCGGACTCTGGCTGCGTCCGGTCAGTTGGGATCGAACACGTCCGGTCATGACTCGAGGGGTTTTGGACCTCTCTAGAGTCGACCAGACTCTGGGTGGCAGCGTTCAGTCGTTGCCATTGAAGCGTCCGGTCAGTAGAAATCGTGCGGGATTTCAACTCTTCTCTGTTTCCTTTTCTATCACGTTGGGGGCCACCATAAAATCGGACCGCGCCATGACCTAATCCCTATCCCGCTAGCTCGTCGCGCCGACATCACCTGCTCCCACGCCCACGCGCCGCCGCATTACGCCTCCCAGCAGCTTCCGCACCGCCGCTCGTCTCCAGCACCGCCGCTCCACGCCTTCCCGTGTCCGCGTGCCGCCGCACACCCCGCGCACCACCATGTCTGCACCACTATAGCTCGCCCATGTTGTGCCCTAGCACCACCACGCTCGTGTCCTCTACTTGCGCTGCCTCCCCGCGCCATTGTGCTCACCGAAGCATCGCCAGCGTCGCCACTAGAGCCTCGCCGGAACCCTAGCTACATCTCCACGGCCGATTCACCGTGCAGTGCCAACCCTAACCCTAGCTTCATAGTGCTGACCCGGTGGTTATCCGTGATCCATTCCTTATTCTTCGGTTCACCGGTTCGTCAGGTAGCAAGCCCTCGTTTCCAATTTCGTATCTAATGTTTGCTTCTTAGGGTTTCGTATCTCTAGATGTATATTGAAATTATTCATATATCTGATCTATTCTAACGTGCAGCGAGTCGATGTTTCTGAGATCACTTTGGCAGTTGTCAGTTAATTCGGGGCCCAGCTCATGAGTACGGATCGAGGCCAAGCCTCGGAAGTGTCAGTGATAGTTGGTTCTTATCTGTGATGGCTATTTGTTTCAGCTTCAGTGATGGCTCATATCAAGAACACCGAAGGTGGTCCAGGTGACGAGCATCCGAGGTCTCCACCTCGCTTGCCTACTGATGTGAAAGGCAAGGCGTCAAAGAAACTTGCAACAAAGAAGAGGAAGTATGCAGATGCTGACATAGAGAGAGAGAGCAGCAGTAGTTGCAGCCGCCGTTGATCATGTAGAGAGAGGAGGTGCTAGAAGTGGAGTCTAGATTGCAGATCAACTTTCACCAGCACAGAGGGCAGCTATAGAGCAGGTTGAGCGCCGCCATGGTAGTCCAGCTAGGACTGTCATGCTTGAGAGGGACACCGTGTTGCTTTGGAGGAGCCTTAGCCTCAATGGGAGCCACAGCCAGCATAGTAGACTCAGGAGGAAGAGCAGGCCAAGGAGACAGAGCTTTGCTGCTCTAGTCATACCCATACTCAGGTGACACCGAGGCTAGAGACACAGCGGAGGGGTTCTCATCCGCCTCCTAGACCAGAGGGTCCACCTCTAGTGACTCATCTAGATTTGAGGGCTACCACGGACAAGCAGGTGTAGCAGCTCAGATTTGTGCAGTTTGAGGAGTGGTTCCCACCTAGGAGGGATGAGCGTGCTTCAGAGGGCTTCTACACACCACTACAGGAGGATTTTTATAATGCATATCTTAACAGTGGGGCAGCATTCATGTCTTAGAGGGTTTGTTCTATTAAGGCCATTGTAGCAGCAGCTAAAGAGCAGATTCGCCCTTACCTATCTTACTTGCTAGGGCTGACAGACTTACTCAGATGGATAGGCAGATATGTTTCATCTTAGGTCCATGAGTTCTATGCTACACTTTGGATTGACCCGCAGCACAGATTCATTCACTTTGCATTCAGAGGCAGAGATTATAGGCTAATGAGCTTTAGGGTCAGGGAGATTCTTAGGCTTCAGGAGCAACCTGTTCGGCTACATGAGGTTTGCTATGGTCAGACAGCGCCACCTAGACGCCCTCATGGTAGTCTTCTGCCTCCTACAGATTTGGTCCGCCATTGCTTCACAGAGCCATTCGGCGAGAGATCGAGCAGGACACCCAGGGATCTTACTCCTATAGCAAGACTGCTAGATGCTATCATGAGGACCCTGCTTCTGAGGATAGGATATCATGAGGGCTTGACTCGCATATAATTATGGCTACTGAACTCTCTGATGTAGCAGACTGTGTTTGATATTTGAGATCTTATTCTATTAGAGATGGAGGACACTCTTGCAGAGAGGTTTAGGGGTCACAGGCAGCTGCCAAATGCTCACTAGATTACATTCTTGATTCACAGGGCAGTTACTGTGAGGCCACCTGAGATGCTGGCAGAGTACAATGGTGCTACTATAGAGTTTCCAGCTTATAACATGACCCAAATGCTCTGTCATAGTAGGCCGAGTGCACCTAGTCAGCCGCACCATCGTCCAGAGGTGCCAGAGACTGTAGCCCAGCAGGATGAGACTATTAGGGGCATTGCAGCTATAGAGGAGGAGCAGTTAGATGCTTAGTAGGAGGGAATGGTCGAGAGCGACCCCAGTGATAGTTCAGATAACGACTATCAGGATATCCCTCAGATACCACCTCGACGACATGACCATGAGGCCGGTGGCTCCAGTTTAGCTCCACCTGCACCACAGATAGACCCCGCTCTACTTGCTATACTTGAGCGGATGAGGTAGGATCAGGCTCGCCAGGCCTAGGAGACCATAGCTACATTTGCATAGTTTCAGGCCAGACAGGATGAGTTATAGCGACAGCAGCAGGTGATCCAGCAGTAGTAGCAGGCTATACAGCAGCATCAGCAGGCCATGCATCAACAACAGCTTCTCATGCAGCAGCAGTTACTTGGATTTATGCAGCATGTAGTTACTACTATTGGGGCTCCACCGCCACAGCCTTCACCCCAGATCGGCCAGCCTGCCACCACTTCTATGACTCCAGCTTTACAGCCTAGTGAGCTTCAGAGTCAGGGACAACCAGCGATATAGTTTCCTTCACCTACAGAGCAGGTGTCCCAGTGGTTTGCCTCGCCAGTGCTAGCCCCATAGTTCACACCTCTACAGATGGGCTTCACACCGGCTCAGACTTCCTCGCTGCTTGTGCTAGATACCTCAGTCTCCAGGAGCCTTGGAGTGACATTCAGTGAGTTGATAGGGCAGCCTACACCTCCATATCTTTGTGTCCCTAGTACTTCCACAGTTGCTCCTATTACGGGGACTACAGAGACGCTCCCATCATCAGTTGCATCATCAGAGCCGCCTGCTACAGTCATACCTACAGAGTTACAGGCTACACCAGTCCCTGATCCAACCTAGACCGCTTCTGCGTCGCTTCCAGCTATAGAGGGTCATACAGCTCAGAGCTCAGGATCAGATGATGATGGCACACAGTTCCAGCTCTCTCCTCGCACCTCAGCGCTCGACTCGTCCGCTGCAGTCCTGCTGACCAACCCTTAGGTTTTGGTGTTTGACGCCAAAGGGGAAGAAGGACCGAGTATGTTAGACTTAGGAGGGACGACATATTTAGGGGGAGCTTATCTATTATATTTGGCTTTTTATGTGTGATACATTTTTATGCATTCATGTTTACTATTATACATTGAACTACATAAATGTGATCGTAATCGTGATATTAATGTGATCGTGATATTTATGTGATATGTGACATGTGTGCTCTCTACTTTGAATTATTTATATGTCATATCACTTGGTTATGCTCATTTACTTTGCTTCCGTGTTTTAACTCCAATGCAAATGAGCTTTATTTCTTGTACTCATGCTTATTTCATATCTATTGAGTACATCATGTTGGCTTGGATTATATAAGTTTGCCTAACTCTTTTGTTCTTATTGTCAAAAGCTTATATGAACCAAGCATGTTGAAAACCTCATCTCTTTTACATACTCGAGGTTGTATTATCATCAATCACCAAAAAGGGGGAGATTGAAAGCATCTAGGCCCCTAGTTGGGTTTCGGTGATTAATGACAATACGAGATTACTGTGACTAACGTGTGTTTTGCAGATGCAATTAAGTTAGGTTATGATAATGACAATTGATTGGGCAATCATGGTTGTCATGCCCCTACAATGGAAATCGTTTCGGTTTTTAAAGGATGGACGACAAAGTTAAGGATGGACTAGTTCTAAGTGTTATTTGATATTGAAGAGACACTTAGAGTAGTTTAGGACTTTGTTTTTCCTTTGGCCATACTGTTAAGGGGGGTATGGACGGGTAGCTTGACCTAGGTGAGTCTAGTGGGTTAGGTGTGGTGCACACTTATAAAATCTAGCACTAGGTAGCTTCTAAATAGCCCTTAGATCAATTGGAGGAAACTTCATTCACATATGATTTCGAGTTAGAAGTGAATGGAGGGTCAAATATTGACCGGACGCTGGTTCCGGTGTGACCGGACGCTGGTGCAGAGTCCAGTCAGTTCATTTGATCAAAGTGAAGTCGTCTGGTGCGACCGGACGCTGAGAGGTGAGTGACCGAACGTTGGGCGCCAGCGTCCGGTCGACTCTAGTAAGGTTCCAGAGAGCAGATTTCATGACCGTACGCGTCTGGTCAGTGCTGACCGAACGCTGGACAGAGTCCGATCACAACTTAAATGGCTCAGTGGTGGGTGAACTGACCGGAGCGTCCGGTCACCCCGCAGATGCACATAACGGTTTGTTTTGAATGAGGGGTTATAAATACATCCTCTATTCACTCAAGGGACCACTTTTGCTCATTCCAACAGCTGAGAAACACCCTTGAGAGTGCCAAGAAGAGCAATGTCCTTGTGAGGTGATTAAGATTTGAGAATCCAAGAGAGAGGCCTAATTAGTGAAAGCAAGAGTAGCAAAGCATGCATCCACCTTTCTCATTAGGCTTGTCGTGGTCAAGTAAGAGTTCGTGCTTGTTACTCTTGGTGATCGCTATCACCTAGACGGCTTGGTGGTGATTGAGAGCTTGGTGATCATCCGGCTGAGCTTGTGGATGACCCAACTCAAGTTATGAGCGGTTGTGAGTGATACACCACGACGGAGTGTCGAAGAATCAACCCGTAGAGAGCACTTGATTCTTGCACGGATCAAGGGAGAGCTACACCTTTGCGCGGGTGCTCCAACGAGGACTAGTGGGGAGTGGCGACTCTCCGATACCTCGGTAAAACATCGCCGCGTTCCTACTTCTCTCTTTACTTTAAGCATTTACTTTGAGCAATTCAATTCTTGTCTTTACATTCATAGAATTGCCATGCTAGAGTAGGATTGGAACATAGGTTGCTAAACTTTTGTGCGGTAGAATAATAGAAACACTTTCTAGGCACAAGGGGTGAAGTGGGCTAACCGTAGGGTTTAATTATTGCAAAGAATTTTAGAATTAGCCCAATTCACCTTTCTCTTAGGCATCTTCCTTTCAGGTACGAATCAGCATTTCAGAGAGAGACAGAAAGACAAAGAACAGCAAGAGATGGTAAAATATAGCTGATGTCTTCTGACCACACGTTGATCAAAATTATGCATCATATCATAAAAAAAACTCGGCGCTAGAAAGTCAAAGCACGCAGGTATTGCTTATTACAAGCCTGTTCGGCAGGACTAAAAAATAAGCTAAAATACTGTTCCAGCTGATTGTTGTGAGAGAAAATATTGTTTAGCTAAAATCACTGTTTACGTGAATAGTGATTCGTGAGGGGGCTGGCCAGCCAGCCGGCCAGCCGAACAGCATGTACAGTATAGTTGCTCTCATCGGTCAATTCCGGTGTATATGTGTATATGTAGGTATAGCGGCAAACAAGTACTCCACGCGGCAAATAAGTTGGGGAGCGTATTTGTAGGCATATGGTGTAGCCTTGTTGGAGTTATCTGAAACGGCTGTTCGACCGCTTAGGGGTCCCATGTCTCGAACTTTCCATTGACGAAGTCGTAGTGGCCGCCGACCAGCTTGAGGGTCCCTTTGTCCAGCCCTTCCATGACGAACGGGTAGGTCTTGAGGTTCTCAAGGGAGACGTTGACGGCCTCCTGCAATGCAAGATGAAAGTATTGGTATTCAGAGATCGAAATGCATGCCGTATTCAGAGATCCAACAACACAGGATACGCCAATAAGCGTGTACAATGTGGTCAAAGAGAAACCGTGCATGTGTAGTGTGTACCGTACCTTCTCCAGGACGGAGCATTGGTCTTCGAAAGGCACCGAGGCGTGGTCGGCCTGCACCTTAGTCTTGGCCGGGGCGCCGATCCTGACCCATTCCTCGACGAAGTGGCTGTAGGACAAGGCAATCAGACAACAGCCAACACAGGCTCTCGTCAACAACGACAACAACAAAAAAGTGATGCAAGAAGAAGAAACAGCTAGCTTTAACGCCAGTGCTGTGCTGTCATCAGTGTCTGAACCGATCGTTCATCCGGTAGAGTACTAGGTGCTTACAACTTGTCTGGCGCGCCGTCCTCGAGGGAGAGCAGCGCCTTGATCCCGCCGCAGCGGCTGTGGCCGATGACGACGATGACCTCCACCTTGAGGGCGCACACGGCGTACTCGATGGCGGACCCGACGCCGGCGTACTTGGTCTGCAGGAGGCGTGCGTACGTGTGAGTCGCATCAATGGCACCAGGCCATGCAGGAGGAGGAGGCCGGCGTCCATGCGTGCGTGCGTGTGCATGCTTTGTTACCTTGTCGTAGGGTGGCACCATGCTGGCGATGTTGCGGACGGCGAAGGCCTCGCCGGGGTGCAGGCCCAGGGTCACCGACGGGCACACGCGGGAGTCGGAGCAGGCGAACACCATGTACTGCAATTGCATGCAGCCAATTCATGGACGGCAAGAGAAGGAGAACAGTCAACAGCCGGCCGGTGGAGTATGGTATATGTACTCTTCCGATTCCGATACTAAAAGAAAAAAAAACAAGCTGCTACTTTGGAGGAAAAAACAGCTGGCCTTTGACGCTTTTGTTCTCAGGCTCTCAGGCTCAACGAGAAAAACAAGCTGCTATGCAATCTATCTACAGTCATTAATTTTCTCATAAAGCACATTATTGGCAACATCCCAAGCGGGGGACCCGTGATCCCGGCCCGATGTGAACTGTCGTGGACCAAGGTGTGGAGTGTTGACAAATCCCCACGGAATTCCAAATTCACTCAACACGCGGTACGGCTTGGAAAATCTCGACGCGAAACTCGCAGAATAACAGGAAATTAAATAGCATTTCGCTGCTCCAGGAGGAAGATCGGACGATCCGCCAGGACATACATACCTTGGGTGACTGGTGCGCCTTGAGTGGCTCGAACAGCTCCGGCTTCTTGCTGCCAATACGGGAGGCAGCAGATCACAACATCAGTTCACGTAAACTCTCGTCGATTCGCATAACAAATCGAGTACAGGCCGGGTTGGAACGAATTACTTACTCGTAGACATCGGCCTTGAACTGCTCGAACCCGGTCTTCAAGCGCTCGACGGCGTCCGCCATGTCGTCCTGCAAGAACAACGGAACCGCAAATTAATTGATAATTAATCGTCAACAATCCCTTTCCACATCCACAACAAGAGCGTGCGTGCGCGTGTGTATATTCTTGAATCTTCGAGGCATCAGCAGGTTTCTTGTGAGGATTGTTCGAATTTTGGCTTTTCTTGTCCGATCCCCACATGATGCCACAAGAAAAGCATGCAGGAAGGTGATGTAAAGTGGATACAGGATCTGCTTTGCAACAAAAAGAAAGCGAAAGGGCATGCTAGATAAGCTGGAAGATGGATGGATCATGGATGCATGCATGGAAGGACGGGAACACGGTGGATGGGAGGAGGAGGAGGACGACGGACCTTACGCGGTCGGAGAGGAAGAGAGCTGCTGGTCTCTGGAGGATTGACGAAGAGGAGGAGGGGTCGCAGGAGTCTGCGGACTGCTGCTTCGCTGTAGCCTGTAGAGCTACCTTGCGATGGGGGCCGTTTTTATAGGAGGGGAGAGGCACGAGAAGGAGCGGCCCAGCTTCTTTTCCTCCTCCCCACTCCGGCCGTGTGTGACAGGAACAGAATGGATGGACGCGGTAAACGGCGAAGCTGTCCAGACCGAGACGTTTCTCGTGTATACTCTCCCTCGGTCCCTTCTCCTTCAAATATAGAGCGTATTTATAGTTGTCCTAAGTCAATTCATTTCATATTCAATTAAAATTATAGAAAATTTATTAACTTTTACCACATCAAGAAGGTAAGTCATATTAACTTCTACCACATCAAAAAGGCAAGTCATAATATTCCATAAAAAATGTATGATGTCAAAGATATTATTGTTCTTTTTCTATAAATTTAGTCAAATTTAAGATGAGTTAGCTTAGGACAAATAAAAATACAATATACATCAGGACAGAGGGAGTATGTATTGTGCTATATTAGGACTATATATAGGAAAGATACTAGCAAACACATAGCTTGTTACATGGTCTATTGATCGATTTGTTCAGTGATCGTCATACATTTTATTTGGAATCGAACTCCATACCATCGCTTGATGGATGCATGTTATTTTAACTCGTATGAGCATGGACCGTGAGTCCAAGTGACCAAGTCACATACGGATAGGGAGGGACGTGAGGGCATCATAAAAATATATATAAAAAATGGACAGAAGAGTAGATAGATAGATTAGGCAAATAGATATAGATATAGATACACCGCTAACTCACAGAACTCCTGAAGGTCAAGGGGAATCCTTAGTCTAATGAAGATATTATTGTCTTTTCTATAAATTTAGTCAAATTTAACATGCGTTAACCTAGGACAAATGAAAATACACTATACTTTAGGACAGAGGGAGTATGTATTGTGCTACATTAGGACTATACTAGGAAATGAGAGGAGGTTTTCCACAACAATGTCTCCAAGAAGGGGAACAACATGCACCGATGTCACCAAACACCAACAGGAGAATCAAGGTTTTCTAACCATAACTACAGATGAAAGGACGCCTCACGACAATGTCTCCAACGAGAATTATGCTACCAAAAGCGTCACTATTGTCAGACAGAAAGACAACTGAGAGCCTGGCAGGGGCTTCGCCCGATAGCCCCCCTCACCTCCCTTCCAACAACCAGCTACACCGTGGAACCGAGGGCAAATGCATTGTCATGTGATTACCAAGACATCAACGACAACCATGATAGCTTAATAGCCAAATCTCCTACGACTAAAAAGAACAAAGTGCGGACATTTTTTGGTGCGATATTTGTTTTGGTTCGTCCGTCTGTCCACACCTGCGATCCCATGACATCTTAATTACTGATTGATCGTGCCATTCTCCTTGATTGAATATTGTCTGTCATGTGATAGAGAAATCACGATAAAATAGGAAGTAGAAAATTATTGTGTCATCCATATACACATTGCATGTTTGCATGCACCAGCATACATGGCAACGAGCAAAAGGAAAGAGAATTAACACAGAAGGAAATAGAATTAAGACAAAAGGAACCTCTTTGTATTTCTAAGAACCTTGCCAAATCTGCCTACATTTAATTACTTCCCCTCTTTGCATTTGCAAAAAGAACAACTTTTTCCTCCTTTCATTTGGTTTCACGCTCACGTGTTCCATCGCCCTCGCTTGTTGTTTCTTGCGTGAACCATAGTTGATGGCATCTGCCTTCCATGGCTCAGCCTCCCGATCCCAAGAGAAGGTCCATACCTCTCCCTGACTGGAGATCCGGCCTGCCAGAGGATCTCCTCGAGTCCATCAGGCAACGTCTCGCGTCAGGCCACGACGCGGCGTCCTTCCGATCCGCTTGCTCCCCATGGCGCGCCGCCGTCCCGTTCACGACTTTCGGGCCGCTCCTGCTGCTCCCGTTTGACCCCGACCCGGACCGCGTCGGCTTCTACTGTGTCCCGAAGAAGAAGGTCTTGTCCAAGACGCTGCCCGACGTGCGCGGCAAGGTGGCGTGCGGCTCCTCGTGTGGGTGGCTAGCGCTCATGGACGAGGTGGCGTCTGTGACGCTGTTGAATCCATTCGTCGGTGCCCATGCCCCCCGCGTTGAGCTCCCGCCAGCAGGCGAACACGTCATGGCGGCGTCCTCATCGGAACGCTTGTCTAGGGTCCACGGCCGGTGGGTCCTCCATCCCACCAATGACTACGGGGATGCGGATGCCATAGGCAGAGCCATCAAGGTAGAAGACATAAGGGACGTGTTCTTCCGTGAGATCGTGCTCTCGGCGCCGCCTGACGCCTCCGGCCGCGAGTGCGTGGCCATGGCCATGCTTGGGTGCTCCATAGAGGTCGCGTTCTGCCGGGTTGGAGTCGACAGCGCATGGACGCTGCTCGATACCAAACTGGAGTTCTCCATGGGGTCTATCGTCCACTGCCAAGACAAGTTCTTGGCGATCGACTGCACTGGAGAAATCTCCGTCTGCAGCAGCAACGCCGCCAGCGCTACTCCAACCGCGACGCTGCTGCCATCGTTGTCGCCACCTGCGGGGCTCTGCCACCGCAGCTACCTGGAATCAAACGGTGAGCTACACATTGTGGGTGCCATGGTGAGCATGTTCCACGAGACACAGAGCTTCACCTACAGCAGCGCGATCTACAAGTGCAACCTCCACGACCGTACGCCGGAGTGGTCCAGGGTAAGGGACATCGGTGATCAGACAATGTTCATGTCTAAACATTTCAATGAAAGCTTCAGTGGAACAAGTGTATCCAAGTACAAGGAGAACAAAATCTACATGTCTGAGCCATTGTATGGGGATCCATACGACTTGGTCCATCGACTGGAAATCGTTGATATTGCTACCGGCGCATCCGAAGTGAATCCCGTCCAGGAAAAGATGTAGGGTTCCGAGGCTCTAGGTTGGATTCGACCCAATCTCTGGAAGCTCTAGAGTTTGTGAGCCTGCGACGCCGCGCACTTCGTGACTGTGTTAAATTCATAAACTTTGTTTTTTGGATTAAATGTCACTTTAACGTTGGTATTTAATTTAACAGTATTGTTATCTTATCGTGTGATCCGTTTGTTTTTAGTATAAATTGTTAGTTATCCCGTAGTAACGCACGGACACGCTACCCAATGATCTCTAAATATATTATCCGGCCAATCATCGATGTGAAATCATGCCCTGGTTACCGAAGTGCCAAATTTGGTTGTCAACGTGAATATTGCTTTTGGATGCATTTTGATAACATTTCAAATCACATATATTGAGTATCATTGTTAAGGTGTTTGTGTATTATTGTTAACTGGCCTCGAGTTCAATTTGACCCTGGCTGGGCCCCAGGAATTTTAGGACCGTGGCGACAATGCCAGCATCCAGCAACGGAGACAAGGCCGGCCGGTCGAATAATACAAGCTTTTGCACTTTTGGCATTTCATTTCTCGCCCGAACAGACATATGTGCCGCCCTTCTCTGTCTATAAGCTAGTAGCAGTACAAACTTAAAAGACAAATAATAATGTAGATTTATATACGTCAGGTGGGCCTGTCAAAGTTAATATTTGCATCTAGCTGGAGGCAGAGATACGCCAGGTGAGCCCTGCCAGTCTTATCTCCAGAGTGCGGTTTCATCTTATACATTTTTTTATGTAGTTCATCTTATACATGGGAAAGATACTGGCAAACACATAGCTTGTTACATGGTTATTTGGACAAGTTGTAGTTTAGAGATTTATTCAGTGATCGTCATATATTTTATTTGGATTTGAACTCCATACCGTTGCTTGATGTACACGTGTTATTTTTAACTCGTATGAGCATGGACCGTGAGTCCAGGTGACCATATCACAGGGAGGGGCGTGAGGGTATTATCAAAAACATAAAAAATGGACAGAAAAATCACTTTGCCCTTTAATTTTAGGTAGAAGAATAGATATAGGTGTAGATATAGATACACTGCTAACTCACAGGACTCCTGAAGGTCAAGGGAAAGCCTCAGTCTAGTGGGAGCTCTAGAGGTAGAAGGCGTGGCAGCGGTGATGATGTGCCATACGTTGAGTGTAAATCCTTACGGATTTCTTTACAAAACAGCACCTAGAAATAAATTTTCTAGGAACAAGGTTGAAAGACCGCACTAAAGGTCAGGTCTTTATAATCAATAATGTAGTGTTGGTTTTAGAAACTTTTTTTTACTGTTCCTAGAAATCTTTTCTGCAATAGTGATGAGGAGGAGCATGATGTATTAGGCTAGTCTCAGTGGAGAGTTTAATGGCATTGTTTTCAAAACTGTCATATCATATAAAATAAAATAAAACATGGATGAAACGCTCACTTTGAATAGAAAGTTTCATTATATGGTTTTATATACAATTAATTTCATGACTCATAGAGAATTAGTAATCGTGTCAAGAGAGTTTCATCCCTATAAATGAAACTCATTTCTTCTCTTTTTTTAAAAACGTTGCCACATCATCAAAAGTGGTTATATGGCAGCTTATTAAATACAAATAAAACTCTAATAAAACTTTCACTGAGACTAGTCTTAGTCACGAAATAATACAAAGCGACCTGTCATAGTGTGCGTTGAGAAGGAGACATCTCCTTTTGCAGTTTGGTTGCAGGGAATGTGTCCTCTCTTGCTCGGCCCGTTAAATAGCTAGGATTGAGAGCTGAAGAGGCCCTTTGAATGCGAATATGTATAAGAGGAAATAAATAACACGTCATTGAGAAGCTAATAGTAGGAACACAGAGGACATTAAGTTACCCCATTTGCATGAAGCTAAATAGTAGTGCGGCACTGAGAAGCTAAATAAGGTGGGAGACAAAAAGGGTCGATTGTCCATTTGTATGGAGCAAATTAAAACTATTTGGATAGGTGGCAAATGAAAGTGATATGGAGATAAAGGCGTCGCCCATAATAATAGATAAAGGCGCGTGTAATAAATTGCAGTCGTTAGTGGAGAATGGTGTCCAGATATACCCCGTTCGCTTGACCTTATAATCCATACTATTCAGCTTGTTTTTTCAGCCGAAATATTATTTTTCTCTCACAACAATTCAGCCGGAACAGTTTTTTTTGCTTGTTTTTTCAGCCAATCGAACGGGGCCATAATAGGACATGAACAACGTAACATGATATGTGCACGACAAACGGACGTACATGATCAAAGTCGCGCTTAAGATCGATGGTCTTAGTTTTAAGATGTCGTGGCTTAACGTGGTTGCAGAAAAATTAAAATTACTGACTCTTAGTCGGTTCCATCTACATAGGTTATACAGATAGATATAGATGTTAGTTTGATTTCTACCACGGCCAATTGGGTCCTTGATCCGTGCCCTGATCGGGGCGCCCAACTGCTCCAAGGTTGATGGGCCCCCGTCGCGCAGCACTATATAAAGGGGGTGGGGGCCAAGGTGCGGACTGAGGGGTTCACTATAGCCGCCATGATCCCCACTTACTGCCCTAACCCTACCGATCAAGGGAGTGCTGAAGCGGCGGGAAGTGCCACCACCGATGCCTTGCACCTCGCCTCGTCATCGGGCACCGTCACTGCACTTTATCTCCGACATCGCCGAGGGCACACTAGCTACCAAGGTACACCAACAAGATATTTTACCCGCTAGATCTGCACCTAGAGGTTTAGAAATTCTATCAATGGCATCAGAGCCAGGTTACTAGGGCGTAGATCTATGGTCTTGGGGTAGAATCCGAGTAGAAACCATAAGGAGATGAGAAAGATCCAATTCAGATCGAAGCAGAGGGTTCCTAACCCTAACCCTAACCCTAGAAGGGGAAGAACAACAGAAGAAAGATGGCTCGATTCGGTCAGATTCAAATCGATCCAGACACGAACCCTTACCCTAACTCGCGAAAAGCAGTCGGGGAAATGAATAGTGGCAGAAGGGTTGACCCGAACCCTAACCCCAAATCAGACAAGATCCGAGAAGAATAGAAAGAAGACCCAAAAGGAGAAGATGGGGAAAGGGAAAGGGCTTGGGAGGCGGCTTACCTCGCCGGCCTCCACTCACCGGAGTACTCCGGGAAAGGGCTCCACACTACGCTAGGGCACTGCCACTGGGCCACTCGACGGCGACGCGCTCACCCGTTGGGGAGCGCGCGCGCCGGCGAGGGGGCCAGTGACGATGCCATTCCTTCGCCGCAGGCTCTTTCGGTCACTACTGCCGTGGGGCTATGGGGGAGCCGAAGGGGCCGGCCGGGGACTGACCGGAGTGCGCGCGCGCTATCGCCTTAGCTCGGGCCACCACTTCGCTCGCCTCTGCTCGCTCACCGACGTTCGCTCACCAGCGGCGCTCGGCTCTCACTCAAAGGCGCTCGGCTGCGGCGTGAGAGAGAGAGAAGGGGAGGGAGGAAATAAGATTAGAGTTTGGGGAGAGGCCGACGCCGCGGGGTTTTGTTCCGCCGAGATCAATGCCCCGCCATCGGATTCGAGGTCAACGGCCAGCGCTCGCTGGGCCGGTAGTTGGCCCAGGCGGAGCGGTGCAGGGCGCGCGCTGTGGGTCGAATTCCCGGCCCAGGCCCAGGTTGTGGCCTGGGCGCGGGGGAGGGCAGCACGCACGATCGGCGTGGGCCGATTTCACGGACTAGGCCACGTGCTGCTGCGCTATGGAGCTGGGCCGCATGCTGTTTTTCCATAGGCCGGGCCAAATGAACAGTTGCTAATTGTTTAAGTTTTTATTTATTTTTAGAAGCAGTTTTAACAATTTTTAGAAGCAAATTTTGATGAATTTTGTCAAGTTTTGAATCTCTGTCAAAATTTAAACCAACGGGATAATTTTTTCAGAGAGTAGATGAGTAAAGTAAAATGCTTCTGAAAAGTAGATAAATAATTTTTCATGTTTCCGCTGCAAAATTTAATGTTTCTTATCTTCCAATTAAATTGGAACCTTTCGAACCAACGGTTGAATTTAATTTGAAGGGCAGTTATATTTAGTAAATTATGATTATGTTGATCCTCTAATTAAATTGGAACCAACGAGAAAATTTAATTAAAGGAGTAGTCCATTTTTTGTTTAAGTAAGATTATGGTATTGTCATTTTCTGACCAACGTTGATGATGACAATATTATAACAAATTTAAGTTTGAAGTTTAAATATCTAGAAAATTTTACACCAACGTGGTGAATTTTTCAGAGAGTAGATAAGGACCAAGAAATACTCCTAAACTAAAAGAATGTATTTCATTATTAAGTTTCCGCTGCAATGATGTTGATTATCTTATAATTAAATTTGAACCAACGGAAGAATTTAATTTTAAAGAGTAGTTATATGGATTTCAAGTTAATTTATGAGTTTTATGCATTAATTCTATTTTTTGCCCAACGGTAATATAGAATTGATGCAGAAGCATATTGTATGTTTTATTTTAATCGATGAGATCACTCGGCTGCATGCCAACAGGTTGCAATGCTGGGGTATGTGAATGAAAAGGCTTGAGTCAAGCCAGTTCAGGACAGTTTTTGTTAGTTTACTAATTTTTTGATTAAATTGGAACCAACGGGAAGATTTAATTGGAAAATGAAGTATAAGTGAATGTTTTAGTCGTCATGACTAAGTTTTCGTATAGATATATCCCGCATGGGGAGAAGTTTTGGTATAGTAATTATGCTAGTCAATCCAGCATGGTGGGAGAAGTTTTGTGATGACTCATATATTTTTGTATCCCGCATAGTGAGCGAAGTTTGGGTAGCTCTTATGATATCCTAGTATTAACCATGTCATAATAGAAATGCATCGTCATGGTTAATACTAACCAAAGGATAAGAAAAAGATGTAAACGTGACTTGCAAAAGTACTGCTAATGAAATACCTCGTTGAGTTCTTAAAGTGAATTTAAGAAAGTGTATTCTTAAACGGATCAAGAAATAACTTTGTTTACATGATAAAATCATGTGAATGAAGTAATTTATAAGTGTCTCCTCGTTTATAGGATTTCTGAATAGTTATCAAAATTATGGCAGTAAAGTTCATGCCACATTTCGAGGGGGAGAATATTAAGATCAATTAAAAAATACTCTTCATTAAGAATGAGATAAAGATCAATTAAGAAATATACTCTTCATTAAGAGTGAGATAAAGACTGTTGGAGGAGTACAGCGGTTACAACAATGATACCCCTAAGCAGAGAAATAGCTAAATTCCTGGATCTTTTAAAGTTTCGACAGAAAAATAGCGTAGTCAGTCTCAAAGATGTTAAGGTGGTGCTTAAAGCACCATATGAGATTTTAACGAATTAAACCCAAAATAAGATATTTAAAGATACACTATCTTTAGAAAAGATGGGAAGATCTGGGGGAGCACGGTATGTAGAGGTATGTAGAGACCTAAGACTTGAAGAGAAGCGGGAATGCGTGCCCACTTCAGTGATTAAAAACAATGAATTTCTCAATGCCTATTGATGTTGTATGACTTATACAACACCTGTTGTTGGCTCTTCGAAGAAGATGAATAATATAAACAAGGATCTTATGATACAGGAGCCTATAGAATCAATTGCCTCTTAGCAATGAAGGGCAACAACAGCCCCATATGAAAGTGCAGTAGCTGAGGCCCTAGTAGGTCTCAAAGAATTAGTAAATCAGTTTTTCTGATAACTATAAAGTCTATGTTAGTAAAGAAATTCAAATGAAGGGTGATCCCACCTCACTTGAAGAAGTCATGAGAAGCGTTTACTCGTTTAAATGGCAAGAAGCTATGAAAGTTGAAATGAATTCGATGAATACCAATGATGTTTGGGACTTAGAAGTAATTCCTAATGGAGCCAAAACAGTAGGTTGTTAATGGGTCTACAAGATAAAATATGACTCTAAAGGGAATATAGAAAGATATAAAGCATGACTTGTAGCAATATGCTTTACGCAAAGAGAATGAAAAGATTACAATGAGAGTTTTCTCTCTAGTCTCATGCAAGTATTCTTTTAGAATTATAATGGTGTTCATGGCACATTACGATTTAGAAATACATCAGATGGCTGTAAAGATGGCATTCCTCAACAGGAATTTGTATGAAAATGTTTACATGGCGTAACCCAAAATGTTTTGTCATGTAAGAAAAGAACATATGGGATGCCGCCTGTGGAAATCTATTTATGGGTCAAAAGTAAGTCTCTAGACAGTAGTATTTGAAGTTGATGAAACAATGATAAAAAAAGTTTGGGTTTAAAGAAAATAAGAAGGACAATAGCGTTTATACGAAGTTCAAGAATGGAAAATTTATTTGCCACATCCTATGAATAGATGACATTCTACTCACTAGTAGTGACGCTAATCTGTCAATAGAGAAGAAGAAGTTTTGTCCTCAAGTTTCAATGTGAATGATCTTGGTGAAGCGTCATTGGTTCTAGAATCAAAATTCACCGAGATAGAAGAAAATAGGGTATTAGGACTATCGCAAAGGCATACTTAGAAAAGATTCTAAAGAAATTATCGGTGCGAAAAGTGACCAACTAGTAAATATTTATCGTTTTGCCGTACGTTGTGATCGGATGTGGCCTAGCACTCAATGACACAGGATTTATACTGGTTCAGGCAACATGACCTACGTCTAGTTTGAGTCGGTCGATGACTTTATTCCTGAGCCCAGGTGCTCGAAGTTTACTGTGGGGTTACAAATGAGAGGGTGTAAGATGGGGGGTGCAAGAGGTCCGGTCGAACTCTGGTCGGAAGGGCCGAGAGTGACGAGAGCTCCTACGTGCGCTGAGTATTCAAACATGTGCTTTGTGTAGCTTTAGAGTGTCTAAAGCTAGCAGAAAGTGAATCGGAGTGATCCGTCTATTGTTTGAATCGATCCTCTTTTGGAGAGAGCGCATCCCCTTTTATAGATAAAGGGGACGGCTTTACAAGAGAGAGTGAGAGAAAGAGTGTGTGTGTGCTACCTAGTCTTGTTGCCCACGTCGTTGGGTACAAGGTGGTTTGTCGGCGCCCATAATACTATTGATGGCTGGATGCATGTGGTTGGTTCCACCGTGTTCTTCTAGTATGGCAAATATCGACGCCTACCATATTGTAGGACAAATGTCGACGCCCACAATACTATTCGTCAGTTCTGATAGGTCTGGAAGGTTATAGAGTACCCTTCTGACATGACCTGATAGTACTATCCTATAGGTGTGTAGGGTACGGTCCTCGGCATCACGGTTTGACTTGAGCGCCCTGCCTTACTTGCTCTGCCTGGTCCTTTGGGTCCTTACCGAGCGGGCATCCCCGTTCGGTCGTTCCCTAGTCGGTTTCGATCGCGCTGGTCAGAGAAGAGCTGTAAGCAGGGGTTTAGTGAAGCGAGCGTCGTTCCTCCTCGGCCAAGCCTTCTGGTCAGAGAGGTGGGTCAGAGTCAAAAGCGAGTGTCGTTCCTCCTCGGCTAGGCCTTCCGGTCGGAGAGGTGGGCCGGAGTCGAAAGCGAGGCCTTCCGACCGGAGAGGCGGGCCGGAGTCGGAAGCGAGCACCGTTCCTCCTTGGCTAGGCCTTCTGGTTGGAAAGGCAGGCCGGAGTCAGAAGCCCATCCTTCCGGTCGGAGAGGTGGGCTGGAGTCGGAGGCTAGCGTCATTCCTCCTTGGCCAGACCCTCCGGTCGGAGAGGCGGGCCAGAGTCGAAAGTGAGCGCCGTTCCTCCTTGGCAGGCCTTCCGGTCAGAGAGGCAGGCCAGAGTCGGAAGCGAGCATCGTTCCTCCTTGGCCAGGCCTTTCGGTCGGAGACTGGATCTCCCTTCTGGCCTGTCGTTTAGGTATTTCGGGCCGGCCTAGGAGTTGCGCGTCGTTCGCAACGTCGTCTGCTGGGCTGAGCTTTTGCTGGGAAGCAGGTCCATGAGGGACCCCAGGTTTATGAACCCGACAGAAATAAAGTATGCATGCGAGTAAACCTACGCCTGCTCCTATAGTCAAGGTTAATAGTTTTGGGAACTTTAAGTGTTCCAGGAACCAATATGAGATCGATCAAAAGAATATGGTTCCATATGATTCAGCTGTTGGAAGCTTGATGTGCGTACAAGTACAAGTAAGAACTTACCCCGACGTAGTTTATGTATCCGGGATATTTTGGCAGAAGTCCAGTTCAGATATAGATCACTAGAATTGAGTTGAGAATATCTTGCAATATTGCAAAGTATCATAGGCCCCATGCTGAGTAAGAAAGAACAAGTACTCTCAAATGGTTAAGGGTACAAATGTTAAGTCATGGCAAGATGTGTAGTGAAATCCACAGTAGTTGCTAACACTTGCAGTTGGATTATTATTGTGGAAAAACTCCAAAGAAACAGTTATGGTGTCATCAGTGATGCATACCATAGTATAGCTTGACATAAGGCTTAAGGAACAGGCAAAAGTAGGTTAAGGAAATTTGTACCCGGATTTAACAATGGTAAACAACAACAATAACCATTTAAAGTAAGTTAACTCATAAGACAACATGTCAAGTGTGCTGCTAGACATATTGACACTAAGTTATATGTTGTAAAGAAGAAAATTCAGAATCATTTTAAAAGCATTGAGCACATAAGTACCGAGTAAGTACTTGCGGATCCGCTTACCAAAGGCTAACCACCTAGTGCGTTCAGAGAACACACAGTGGACATTAGTTTATGGGAAACCTATGATTTCTGGATACTAAGGGTCTAGTTGAGTATCTGTTTCAAAACAGAGAGGTGCATTATAGCTGTTAAATCTAATGGTAACTGACCGTGACGATGAAGCGCGCTCTATACACTGATCTATGATGGAATGGGAAAAAGGTAAAGAAAGTTGAGTTTAAGTATGATGTGAGATTAAGGGGGAGATTGTTAGTGTTGATCTCATCCGACTCGGCCCAATGAGAGTCGTGCCTTGATCCAGTGCCCTGATCGGGGGCATCCAACCAAACCAAGGTTGGCAGGTCCCCATCGCGCAGCACTATATAGAGGAAGATGGGGGTCATGGCGCAAATATGAGGTTCACTACAACTGCCATGATCCCCACTTACTGTCCTAACCCTACCGATCAAGGGAGTGCTGAAGCGACGGGAAGTGCCACCACCGGACCGCTGCATCGCGCCTGCACTGCGTCTCCACAGGCTGCTCTCTTGTCGGCGGCGCCATGGCCACGACTACGCTCGACATGTGGTACACCAAGCAAGTTTTCCTATCTAAGTTATGCATTTACCCACTGATCTATACCTAAAGGTTCCATAATTTCTATCACATGCTTCCTATCTACAAAGAGCTTATCGCAGCTGGCCTAAGGATATGGGTCTTCAGGTCAGTTCGTTGCAGCTAGCGTTTTTCTTTCCTTTTTTGAAACAAAAAATGGGCACCAGGAGAGCTACCGATTATTTGCCTAGACAGCTGTTGCAGCAAACGGTGTGCTCTCATGCATGGGGAGGATTGGAGGCTGTTTGATAGGCAAAGTAGAAATTTAGAATACACGTGGTTTTCTCTATTCCAATCCGAATTGAATAATTTTCAATCAAATTATTGCATTGGCGCTCAGGCCATGTTTAGATTGTAAAAAATTTCAACCCGATGAATAGTAGCACTTTCGTCTTATTTGATAAATATTATCCAATCGTGGACTAACTAAGTTCAAAAGATTCATCTCGTGATTTCGAACTAAACTGTGCAATTAGTTATTTTTTTATCTACATTTAATGCTCCATACAAGCGGCTAAAAATTGATGTGATGGAGAGAGAGTGAAAAAACCAGTGTGTTTGATTGCATGCATAGAACTAGAAGGTCGTTACAGCTATCGTGTCACACTTTGCTGCAATGATCGGACGGAATGATTGACTGAAGAAGTAGGTATAGGTCGTGCATTGCGTCAGGTGCATAATATTCCGCTGTGAACCTGTCGTTTTCATGGATGAATGAATAGCAGAAGGCCCCAAATAGTCGTTCACATGAAAGTTGTCTCTTGCTCCAGCTTCAATTTTGTCGCAATTATGTGGCGTTTGCCAACTTGTTTTCATCATGTGTGCCAAAATTTCGATCGCCAACTATATAGAAATTTGATTGAAAGTCACGGTTGCCCTGTCATCAAGAAGAATAATTGCAACAACAATAAGCTGGAAAATGAAACACAGCTGCATTTGAATTCAACTACTACTACTCAACACAATTTCCTTTGCTTGGACATAGATAGCCTCTAGTCCAGTAGTAGGGATGGAATAGACCACACACGCACAACTATTTAGGATATATTTTGGACCAGGAAGTCACACAAAGACGTGACAGGGAAGCCTGCATTATTTGCCACAACAACTGTAGGAGTACTGAATGTTCAAAGTCAGTCATCTTCAATTATAGAATGATTGATCTCTCGTTTATTTCGCAGTGGAGACACGGACGCCGTAATCCCCTTAACATCAACAAGATACTCCATTGATGCTCTTGGCCTCCCAACTACCACCAGCTGGTATCCGTGGTATGATAAGAAACAGGTCAGCTTCAGTATTCATTCTACTCAACCGGCCTTCCTCGATCATATGAACCTCATGACCGATGGACATACATCTCTGAATTCTAGTTAATTTCTAGTCACATTTCACGTCAATATGCAAATTACTCTGGTATTCACACATCCTACAAGTCGACAGCTGTTAATAATCTGTGCTAATAATCATTTGTGATTTTGATTTTAAATAGGTTGGTGGATGGAGCCAAGTGTACGAGGGCCTGACCTTGGTGACCGTCCGTGGCGCAGGTCACGAGGTTCCCCTCCACCGCCCGCAGCAAGCACTCATATTGTTCCAACAGTTCTTGAAGGAGGAATCCATGCCAAAAAATGGAACCGTGGCATAGTTATCATTTATTTTTATTGGCATACATAACGGGAAATAACTCAACATTAAATTGTGTGCAATACTTAGCACATTCAAGTATTCATTTCTTCCCAATGCATGTATATTGTACACAAGTTTTTATTTGCGAAACGTATTGTACACAAGTTAAATTTTAGAACAGCAAGAATAACGGCACACAAGATTCTTTGTTCTTCAGAACTGCAGAAGAAAAGACTCTTTGGTCTTCAGGATTGCAAAAAAAATAGTTGAAGGTACAAATGTTAAGTATTGGTGAGATGTGTAGTGAAATCCACAGCAGTTGCTAACACTCACAGTTGGAGTATTATTGTGGAAAAGCTCCAAGAAAACAGTTGTGGTGTCATCAGTGATGCATACCATAGTATAGCTTGACATGAGGCTTAAGGAACAGACAAAAGGAGGTTAAGGGAATTTGTACCTGGATTTAACAATGGTAGACAATAGCAATAACCATTTAAAGTAAGTTAACTCCTAAGACAACAGATCAAGTGTGCTGCCAGACACATTGACACTAAGTTATATGTTGTAAAGGAGAAAATCTAGAATCATTCTGAAAGCATTGAGCACATAAGTACCGAGTAAGTGCTTGCGGATCCTCTTACCAAAGGCTAACCACCCAGTGCGTTCAGAGAACACACAGTCGATATGGGTTTATGGAAAAGCCTATGATTTCTGGATACTAAGGGCCTGGTGGAGTATCTGTTTCAAAACAGAGATGTGCGTTGTAGCTGTTAAATCTAATGGTAACTGACCGTGATGATGAGGCACGCTCTATGCACTGATCTGTGATGGAATGGGAACAAGAAAAAGTAAGTAAGTTAAGTTTAAGTCATAAGGTGAGATCAAGGGGGAGAATGTTAGTTTGATCTCCACCAATTGGCCTAGGCCCTTGGATCCACACCCTGATCGGGGGTGCCCAACCGCTCCAAGGTTGGTGGGCCCATATCGCGCAGCACTATATAAAGGGAGGTGGGGGCCAGGGCGCGGACTGGGGGGTTCACTACAGCCACCATGATCCCCACTTACTGCCCTAACCCTACCGATCAAGGGAGTGCTGAAGCAACGGGAAGTGCCACCATCGGGCCCCTGCACCTCGCCTCGTCGTCAGACACCGTCACTGCACTTCATCTCCGACATCGCCGTGGGTGCACTAGCTACCAAGGTACACCAACAAGATATTTTAGCCGCTAGATCTGCACCTAGAGGTTTAGAAATTCTATCAATAGATAGATAGATAGATGACATGGGTAGATAATGAAGAAAAGGATAATTGGGGGCATCAGCTTTTGAATTATTACAGTTTGTTCGTCTTCCTTTTGTAAGCATAATTGTCCTGTTCGCTTGGCTGATAAACCATGGCTGAAAGTATTGTTGGCTGATTTGTTGTGAGAGAAAAATACTGTTCGTTGGCTGAAAAAAGTACGGCTTATAAGCCAAGCGAACAGGACAAATATATCCGCAGTATGTTGTTAATACTTTTCGAAACGAATCACGCAGGAGAGCTGCCGAATATATTAAAAATCAAATAAAGCCCGTTGAGGAGTATATGGTGCATACGCATGAAAAAAAATGTGAAGAATAAATTTGAATCGACCTCACATAAAACAGTGTCATATGTCAGCATTTCATAGAGAGACAGACAAGATGGACAACATAAGGCAGTAGAAAAAGGTAAACGCTTCAGAATAATGTTGCGAAAAAAAGGATTATATCTGATGTCTTTTGACCACAGGGCGGACAAATTACTCATCATATAATACATTATATAGTACATGAAAGCTCGGCGTTAGAAATAAAAGCCAATGCTATTGCTTATTACATTCACATTGGGCGATCTGGTATATATGTATGTAGCTGCATGCTGAAAACATGCAGGTAGTACTCCACGCGTTCACATCGATCGGGTGCATATCGGTAGGTATGTAGTTATATATAATTATGATGGTGTAGGAGTTGTTAAGCGGCCGGCCGGGTGGCTTAGCTCTTAATTTCCCATGTGTGGAACTCCCCTGACACGAAGTTGTAGTGGCCGCCGACCAGCCTGAGGGTCCCGTTGGCCAGCCCTTCCTTGACGAAGGGATAGGTCTTGAGGTTCTCGAGGGACACGTTCACAGCCTCCTGCAGAAACATTCAGAAATACAAGGTCCTTTGGTGAGCAAAATCAATCTATTCACGCAACAACTAACTGCTCGTGCGTGTACGGTGTACGTACCTTCTCCAGGATGGAGCACTGGTCATCGAACGGCACCGAGGCGTGCTCTTTCTTCACCTTCACTTTGGCAGGGAAGCCGATCCTGACCCAGTCCTCAACGAAGTGGCTGGGTACACCACCAAACCAACGAACGATCAAATTCATGACACGAGGCACATGAGTTTTTTTTTTTATCTGAATAAAACTTGTATGTTTTACAGTGATGACTTACAAGTTGTCAGGTGCGCCGTCCTGGAGGGAGAGCAGCGCCCTGATGCCACCGCAGCAGCTGTGGCCGATGACCACGAGGACCTCCACCTTGAGGGCGCACACGGCGTACTCGATGGCAGACCCAATGCCGGTGTACTTGGTCTGCCGCGAAAACGAAAGGCGACCATGTTAGTCGTCCGTTAATGGTCCGCCCGGGCTAGAAAAAAATAGACGTCCATTGCGACGGTCAGTGTGTACACGTACCTTGTCGTAGGCTGGGACCATGGCGGCGATGTTGCGGACGGTGAAGGCCTCACCGGGCTGCAGGCCCAGGGTCACCGACGGGCACACACGGGAGTCAGCGCAGGCGAACACCATGTACTGCATGCAGATGCAGCAGAGGAAGAAAATCACCATCAGGTCGGGTCGGCGCAAAGAGGGAGCACGCAAAGCAAAACCAGCCCGGCTCCCATGGCTCTGTTATCGATAAGCAGGTAGGCAGATCGGCCCTGATCAGTGGAGGACTACACACGATTCTGGCTGTGGTGGATTTGCAAGCTGGCACCCAAAACCAAAAGGCGGCAACTTTTGAGTTTTGACCCGCCTGTCTTTGTTCCAATGCTCTTTTTACAGGGGCAGGATGGACAAAATCCAGGCTGAAGGAAGGTTCCTTCCGTGCTACTAGTACTAGTTGCAATGAGGATATTCTACGCTGGTTTTCGTGTGTTCTCACGGGGGCAGATCAGCGGCACGCTGAACCATCCCATTCCTATACGCTGAACCATCCCATTCCTATAGCCGCCATGTAGCCTGAGGCACGACGGCACGGCACGAAGCCTGCTTTTTTAGCTCGACACGAGCACGGCACGGCCTGGTGACATGTGGGCCCGGGCTGGCCCGGCCCGAGGGAGCAGGCCGTGCCTGGGCCGCTGCTCAGGCCCGTGGGCTGGCATGGCCCGGCCCGCCCTGCATCAGCCGGCCTCCCCCTCCTCACTCATCCTACCCTCCGCAAGGCCCAGCGCGGCGCCGTGGCCCAACGCGGCCGGGCCACCTTCCCTGCCTCCCTCCCCTCCGCATATAAAAGCGCACGGGCCGGCTCCACACCACAGCGCAAGCTCGCCGCTGAGGTGCACCGCCGTGGGCTCGGGGCTCCTCACCTCCGTACCTCTTCTTGCTGCACGCGGCCGGATCCTCCTCGGTGGCGTCCACCGTCACCTCCCGTGGGCTGCCCCTGCCTCCTCCTGCCACGCGCGGGTGCGCGACCGCCGCCTCCAGCCGGATCTGCCTCGGGTGCGCGGCGTCGAGCTCGGTAGTAGCAGCAGCGTCGAGCGGGTGGCCTCCTCCATCCTCCACGGATCCGGCCTCCTCCATCCTCCTCCTGGCTCCTGCCGCCGGATCTGGCGGTCGCCGCCAACCCGCCACCTCCCGCGACTCGAGCAGCTCGCGCCGACGGCCTCCCCTTCCCCGCCTCTCTCTCTCTCTCTCTCTCTCTTGGCTGTGGTTGCGGGCTTCTGGATGGCCACACTCGCACCCCGCTTCTCCCCACGTGCGACGCGGGAGACGGGCCTCCGGCCCTCCGTGCCACCCGCCGCCGCCGCCGTTTTGACCTCGTCCTCCGTCCTCTCTCCCTTCCCCTGCTGAGGTGGGCCTCGGGCCGGCCTGTCCTGTAAAAAAGGCCATGCTTTCCGGGACGGCCCGGCACGGAAAGTGGCCCGACGGGCCGTGCCTGGGCCGTCGGTTAGGCACGGTGGACTGGGGCGGCACGGCCCAGCGGCCCGTCGTGCTCTACCGGGCCGTGACTGGCACGGGCCCGTGCCGGGCCAGGCGGGGCGGCCCGAATGGCCAGCTATACCCATTCCCAGCGGCCAAGCAAGAATATTTTTGCGTAAGTTGGCACGCAAAAGTGAGGCTGCATATCTGCATAAGTGAATGAACCGATAACGAATTTCATGTGACGGGTTTATGTGGCCCAGGGATGTGGGTGTCCAAATCAACACTGCAAATTAAGCTTTGACGGCAAGAGCAGCATCATCCATCAGGACTTGGGAGGTAGGACGCTAGAATATTTGTTCTGGCTTGGATTAGCTCACACTTGGGAGGCCATGATATGGAAAGGGGCCCGGGGATACAAAGGCGATGAGGACGCATGGCGTAATGCAATCATCTTCCACTATTTTTTTTGGTATACTTTGAGACATCTGTAGTGTAGTAGTAGAGCATATTTTTCTCGAGGATCGGCATATGGATGCGAATCCACAGTGTTCTCAATGCTAAAGCAACAGCGCCTAACTTTTGCAAGGGGTGTGAGAGGAGAGGAGAGAGGACACGTCCAAACCAACTACTACTCTCCTATAGTGACGATGAAGAAAGAATCCCGTGAGGTGAATGGTGGGGCCTGTGCCCAATCATGGCTGGACCACACTCACAACATGTTCGGTTTGCTGGTTCATGAAAAAGTACGGCTGACTGGTTTGTGTGAGAGAAAAATACTATTCCGGCTGAAAATTTACGATCGTTTACGACAAGCCACAGCCAAACGAACAGGCTGTTAGCCATGGAATGATGAATGCTAATACACACCTGTTCTTATGTAGTACATGGCTCCCCTTGCATTATCTCTGTTCTATCATAAGGTAAGCCAAGGAGACTTGGGGTTCACGTCTCTTTGTGTTATGTATGGTATGTGAGTGTCAAACAAAAATCAAAATGACGAGACATCTGAAATGGCTGGTCACCACCATCTGTTGCTGGCGTTCAAATGTAATGATGGAAGTGACCATTATAGTTCAAAAAAGAATTCAACACGGCTAGAAGGTGGAAATGACCATTATAATTCAAATGTACAGAGTCGTAGTAAGCCAAATTAGACTGCTTTTATCTTCTCCTTTACTACAAACAATATTTGACTACTAGTAATTTTTATGGGTAGGAAAACTAGTAGAACCAGCTAGCAACACCGTGCATGCATGCATGAAGTAATTACTAATTAGGCGCATGGGATCGATGCCAGATCAAGACTCCCATAAATTACAACAATAAACTCTGTACTTGCAAGATTCTGGCACAAGGTCATACTAGTCAACTGAAGGAAAATCAATATACTCACATAACATAACTATATCCGTCATCTGCAAAGTGAGCCTATATAGGGACGGCGGCATCTCAATAATTTACCAACCAAATGCAAATCACCACCAGCCAGCATGCAGCACATGGGTTAGCACTCGCGGCGCGCATGTTAGTGCCCGCCACAGTGGTGGCCGGTGGGAGCTGTGAAGGATTTTGCTTTGCATGCATGATGTATGTATCCCACTACACCATTTCTTTGCGCTATGACTGGTAGTGCCAAGTGGAAGATTGTGCCCTATGGAGGAGGCTTGTACAAAACAATTATAGGACTAGTTATGTATATCCAACAGACTAGTTGCCAATTGGCCGCTAATGGCGACAACAAGCTGTCACCATCAGTTTTAAACCGTGCAATTAGGACAATCCGTTTCCTTTTGTCTACTGCAACTTTGACCTTTGTTACCTGCGCAAAGGCTGCGTGCGCACCCAGGGACACAGGGTGGACGAGGAATAGTGCAGCAGGGTTAGTGCTTGTTTAGTTCCCAACTAAATTCCCAAAAAGTGCTACAGTAGCCATCATATCGAATCTTGCGATACGTGCATGAAGCATTAAATGTAGAAAAAAAAACTAATTACACAGTTTGGTTGGAAATTGCGAGATGAACGTTTTGAGCCTAATTAGTCTATGATTGAACACTAATTGTCAAATAAAAACGAAAGTGCTACAGTAGCCAAATTTCTAAAATTCCCGAACTAAATATAACCTTATTGCAGATCAGATGGGAATGCAATGCAGGGATGCTGATGAGGTACAGAGCCTAGTACTAGCAGCGACACGGTTCTCTGAGCAGAGCCTGCCTTTGCCTCAACCTGGACAGCTGGGCAAGCAGGCAGCAAGTGCTACCAAATCTGTGGCTGTGGGCCAGTTGGGCGTTGCCCAGGCCCCACGGAAAATCCGAAATTACGGGGTTTCGCCTAATTAACCATCCAGGATCTGTGCTGAGGATCACGGGAGCACCAGCACCTACGAGCACGACAGAATAATTGGCCGGAGTCGCTAGAGACGAAAAACTTAGCGGCGTACAAGGGAGCTGAGAAGAAGAGAAGGTAGTATGGTAGTAGCGCATACCTTGGGGGACTGGCCGGCCTTGAGAGGCTCGAACAGCTCCGGCTTCTTGCTGCGGAAAAACAAAAAATCGACGGGGCACAGGATCAGTCGGAGCTCTCAGAATTCCGACAAGAAAGCAAGGACCATGTGGTTGAAACTGAAACGATTAGACCAAACGCGGGGCTGCAGAAGAAAGCGACAGCTCTGGGTAGAGAGATGATGACTTACTCATAGACCTCGGTCTTGAACTTGTTGAACCCGCTCTTCAAGCGCTCGACGGCGTTCGCCATGTCCTGCAGGACGAATAACCATAAAATCGTCGGTCAGTTCGCCATCCCTAGAAAGACCAACTTGCTTGCTCTTGATCGTGATGCAGCATGAGGGGTAGAGAGAGAGAGAAGGGGGGCATTGCTGCAATGTTTGGCCTCCTTCCTTGCCCACGGACCACAAGAAAAGCATGCACAAAGGTGATCTAAAAGGGGGAACAGGATCTTCTTTGCACCATCACAGTACGACACAGGAAGAAAGTGGAAGCTACAGGGTACAGGCTACTGATTGCAACAGAGGAAAAGAAAACGGAGGGATTGGCAGATATTACCGTGTGTGTGCGTGCTGTGTGGAGGATGGTGCTGCGGTGAGGGAGGAGAAAGAGGATGAGGAGGAGGGGACGGACCTTGGAGGAATGGAGGGTGGGTGGGTGGCCTTCTGGTTCTGGTTCTCAAGGAGTGACGAGGCGGAGGCATCTATGGACGGCTTCCCTGCCCCCTCCTCCTTTTTATAACAGGGGAGGCAAAGTCAGCTGCTCATCTTCTCCTCTTTTCTTCCACTCCTCTCTTATCTCCGGACGGATGGATGCGATGCGGCCCTCCCTCCCTTTCTCTCTCTCTCTCTCTCTCTCGTCTCGTTCGACTCTTGAGCTGCCCCGCCCGCTGTCCAGTTTACTAGCAACAGGACACGTGCAATTGTTTCAGCGAGAGAAAGAGACGCCCAGTAACGGCTGAGGGCGGCTTCTGTGGACAAAATTAAACGCCTGAGCGGAATGTCGATGGCTACTTGAGCGCGCGCGATTGTGCAGAAATAACGACTCCAAAATGACAGTTTGGGACCACTGATTCAGCGAACCACGGTGGCCATGGAAACGCAGTGGCGTCGTTGTGGTAGATGGACCTCGATGGCCATGGCCTCGTCGTATCCATCATCACAGACGAGACGGGGAAGGGAACGCCTCCCCATCCCCGCCCTCGTCCGCATGAGTCGATTCGCAGCCAAAGAAATCAAAATATGGGGGAGCAGGACTACGGGAGGAGCAGCGGAGCACCTTCTGCAGAGGATCGGCTGGCCAACGATGTGGATCCGCCGTGCTCCTGCATCTACTGGCGGCGAACCCTGCTTCTGCATCTGCTGGTGGCGAACCCTGCTCTGCCCCTGCGCCTTCTTGGGTGGGAATCGGAGGAGGAGCGATTGGGGGCTTGGGGCGTCGGGAGGCGGGCGCCAGTGGCGGAGCCACCCTAGCGGCGATGGCAAACGAGCGACATCGGAGGAGGAGCGATTCCGGTCCGATGAGCTGGCTCCGGCGGCGGCTCCCTAGGGCTTGCAGGAACGAGAGCGTGCGGGGAGGCGGGCTGCTGCGGCCGCGGCTGGCTGGCGTAGTGCCGATCGCGGCGGCCGCCTGGAGTTGTGCCGGCGGTGGGCGAGCTGCCTTTCCGTGCCGTCGTCTCTGGTTCGTGCGTGATTTATGATGGTCAGGTACCGTTTGTAAATTGCTAGCTTTGTCCACAAAAGAATATAATTGTAGGAACCGTGCCGATCAAGTTAGCTCATTTAACTAATTTTATACAAAATATTATTAACATTTATGTCTCTAAATATTTTTATTATAAAATTATATTCTATAACTAATCTAATAATATTTATTTTATATCACGACCAAGAGTGTGGTCGTGGGGCTCTGCCTTGCCATGCTTGTCGTGGTTGTTGCCGACACCCGCAAAAGCTGGACCCATGATTCCCATAACAACTGCACACAGTTCTGGTACACTAGTGGCGAAGTTACATAGTTGCTTGTGGGTGCGGATGTTCCCCCCCCCAAATGAAAATTCACTGGTTGGGTTAAATTTTCACCATAGTTGTATCTTAAATTTTTACACCTATCAGAGAAACGCACCCCTCTAATTTGTTCTAGGTTCGTCACGGGGTACGCGCTAAGAAAATCCCCGTGATTCCTTTTACTCACATGATAGGGTACTCGGAGGCCATGAATGTGATCGGCTTCCTGTACTCTGTGTTTCAGTTCGTCGCGCTCGCACTTGCCCAGCTAATGAAGAATGTCAGTTAAAACATTTAGGCATTTAGCTATACTATAGGAGATTTCAGTGCCATATCCATGTCATATTCATTCTATAGTTGTTTCAGTCGTCTGGGACCCAGTTTGATTCTTTTCCTTTCCATTATGCCTGAATATTCACAGGATTTGATAAGCCGGTGCTGACATACAACCCAACTAGAGAGGCCAAATGTACTAACGATTGCTCAAGATCCTTATCTCATACGCAAAGAAGTAGCCATTGCATATGAAAAGATTTTGCGTAGGGTAGCTGTAACACCCTCGGTGTTACACCGTAAATCATTTAATAAAACATGTCATGAGCATCATGTTTATGTGTTAATGCATGTGATAAAGTGTGTAGATCAATTTCTGTAATTCGAAACGATCAACAAAAATCCGAAACGGAAGTTGGTTCAATAGTCGTGTTATATCACTTAAGGTTGAAAACCAATTTTTATTAAGCAAAAAATGTTATAGAACATATATGCGTCACCTTAATAAAGTTGGAAGTACAACATTTGTATATGACAGTGAAATACCTGCGGTCGAAAAATGATATTACTAGCTAATATGTCCACTAGTTTAGAAATCACAAATTGAAAACAAATCTAGCTCAAAAAAAATAGAAAATTTTAAGTCTGTCAACAGCTAGACATTGCTATGTTTAGCAATTTATTGTGAGAGATTCGGTTAAAGGGTGGTATAGTGTTATAGCTCGGTTTGGTAGTCTCATATGCCATCTTGAGCATGGTGAAGATGGTTTAGGTCCTAAAGCAACAGTTTTGTCGTGTTGAACGCTTTAAAATTCGTGCACGTCACTATCTTAGGTTGGTCGGCGCCGGGTGCGCGGTCACCGCGCGGCCTCCCAATGCCGCGCACATGGCCGCATCCCGCCCGGTCCACCATGCCGCTGCGCCTGGCCTGTCGAGCCGCCTGGGCTTGGCCGAGGCCGGCCGCAGCGAGCCGCTGGCTCCGCACCCCGTAGCTTTGCCTCGCGCTGCCGTTTTAGGTGCCACCGTGACCACGCTGCACTGTCGTTGCGCCTGCGCTGTCGTTGCCCTCATGTTGCGACGCTGTCGTTGTCATCGCATCATCATCACGTCCGCGCCGGTTTGCTGCACCTCTGCGCTGTTGCCGGTCCTGTGCGTGTCGCCTCTGCCGCGCACACGTGGGCGGGACGTCATCGCCTTGTCATTTAAGGCGATGCGGCCGTGCGGGCCACGTCGGTTGGGAGCACGTGCGCCTGTCAGTTAGCGTCGGCGCGTGGGTCTCCCGATCTCACCGCTCGCGTCCCGCCAAGGCGTGGACGAGCCGAGCCCACCTGTCGCGTCATTCTCTCTTCTCTCTTTGCTTTCCGCCGCCGTCGTGTCGCGTCATGGTGAGCCAGAGAGCGGGCAACTCTCATTAATTCCTTGTGCTCGTGTCTCCTCTCTCACATCCTCTCTCCAGCCGCCCCACCTCGCTTTGATTGCAGCTCAGCCGAGCTCCAATTTTTGGAGCTTTGCCCACCACCGTGCCATTATGTACCATCACCGCCCGCGTCATGGCCAGCCTCCACCACTTTACCCCGCGTAAATTCCTCTACACCACTAGCTCGCCTTGGCTCCCTCTCCATCGTGCGCACGCCAGTGGGAGCGCTACTGCCTCCCCGTTACCGCTGACATGGCCGTGTCAGCCGTGGCTCATCGCCGTGCTTGTAGCGCACGTGGGTAGCACTGCTCAGGTAGTCGCTGGCCGAACCACCACTTTGGCCTGGTTCACGGTGTGCCCTTGGTGCTTATCCCCTATCTCTACCATCCTGTTAGCGCTGTGGCTCACCGAAACACGGTTGCCACCGTTGTAGGTCGCCCACCACCAGGGAGAGCCCGCTCTGCCTCACCCCATTCGTGCCACCACCACTCATCGCTTCGCGTCAAACCCTAGGTGAGCGTCGGCCTCGTAGATAGGTCAGCGTGGGTCCCGTGTGGCCGGCGCAAGTGCCAGTGCCACCTCTCGCTGTGCCGGAGCGCGCGAGGGAGGCCAGGGACCTTGCCGTTGTAAAGAGTAGAAGATCTGAGGGTTCCGTTGCAAAGTCGTTGTCTATAGAAATAGTACATGTAGGGTTCGCGCTATTGTTTGATAACGTGATGGTGTTTTTGCAAGATTGCCAGCGCACGCAGGCTCCCCGCCACGGGCCGCCTCCGCGCGTGGGACGTGTTGGGCCGAAATGAGTTTATCTTTTTCGTGGAAAATAGAAATAGCTTTTCATTTGTATTTCTGAGCTGAACTTTGGTAATTAATATAACATTATGTAGATGTCCAAAAATTGTGAAACAATTTTTGTTAAGTTTTTAAAATTATGCTCTATCTGTTAGTGTATTTAGTTCATATGTATACATGTTGATACCAGGAGCTATTAAATCAATTGAGAGTGCTTAATATTATTAGGTTAATTATTTTAGGATTTTTTGTAGTAGATTGGTGATAGCAAAAATCATAAAATTTTTATAGCAGCATCGTGGTATTATTATGTGCTCATTGTAATTTTTGTGGCCTTAGAATAGGCTAAGTACTAGGGTAGTTAGGTGCTCCTTGTTGTAATATAAGTTAAATCGATAATAAGAGTAAGATCACATTTTAGTTGCTAAGTTAATACATGTTAGATGAATCCATACCTATTTTGTGGAAATGATAGGTAGTTAGTATCTTAACTATTAGAGCTAGCTTAGTGGCTTAGTAGATGTATTCTTATTTTAAGAGTTGTTGTTGCCAAAATACTAAGTGTTGCATCATCATTGCATACATATAGAGAATGAGTTGGTGGAGTTCGTGACCGCCGGAGAGCAGGAGTACGAGGAGGTGATCTAGGAGTACGAGGAGGAGGTCCTAGAGTCGTCACTGACTGACTTAGCTGACAATCCTGAAAGTGCATTTACCCCCTATGTGGGTTTTGGTGTATTGATGACATCGCAATTAGGGACTAATATGATCTTAATGAGATATGTCGTAGCTATTAGTCCCATGAAAGATTCAAAGAGTTGATAAAGATGAAATGGTATCCCTCAATTCTTGAAGTTGTAAAGGCGGACGAACTCAAAGCGCTATCCAAAGGTTTTATTTTTTGTTTTTGAGTTTAGGATCCACCGCACTATAAAGAGCGATGCAAACTTAGTTGGTCTGAAGAAGATAGAGTGCTCAAGCATAAAAATAAAATCAAAAGAGAGACACTCTAGCACTCCACGAGCACGTAGAATATTTTTCAGTGACTGTTGGTGTCGAAAGTCCTAACGTAAGCCGGAACTCCCGACTGTCGGAAGTCATGACTCATGCTGGAAGTCCTAATGCCTAGTCACTTGGTCTGCGTGGTGACTGTGGCCGTCGGAAGTCCCGACGTGAGTCAGAACTCCCGACAATCGAAAGTCCTGACCCAAGTTGGGAGTCCCGACACCTGGGGTTTGTTGGCCGACTATCTACGCCCGTCGGAAGTCCCGATGTACGTTGGAACTCCTGATAGTCGGAAGTCCTAACCCATGTCGGGAGTCCTAATCTTGGCTTGTGGTATCCTAAGGGCTCCACTTTTGAGTTACTTGGCTATTCCGATTCAGATTATGCCAGTTGCAAAGTAACTCGAAAGAGTACTACCGAGACTTGTCAAATTATTGGCCGATCCTTGGTGTCTTAGAGCTCTAAGAAGCAAAACTCCATTGCTTTGTCCACCGTCGAAGCCGAGTATGTGGCGGCTAGTGCATGCTGTGCCCAACTACTTTGGATGTGAGTTAACCAAGATTCCACTTTTGTGTGACAAGGAGAGTGACATTAAGTTGGCAAACAACCCTGTAAACCACTCTCAAACAAAGCACATAGACATCCAGCATCACTTTTTGAGAGACCACGAAGCCAAAGGAGATATTGCCATTCACCATGTGAGCACCGAAAAGCAACTAGCCGATATATTCACAAAGCCCCTAGATGAGTCAAGATTTTGTGCTTTGAGGAGTGAACTAAATATCATTGATTCTCATAACGTGGATTGATGTCTTGCACACACTTTGTTTGATTTAATTAGGAGAAAAGAATTAAGAAAATATTGTGTGACACTTTCAAAATCTATTTTATAATTTTCATGAGGGGCTATTGCTTTGTGCTGATTGAATGAAATCTAGTCACTTGTGAAAATGTTAGTGTCCATCATATTTTTGCCCCACATGTTATAGTGAGTTCAAGTTGAGATGTTTTTCAGTTTCCCTGCGTTGGAAGTCCCAACGTAGGTCAAAACTCCCGACGACCGGAAGTCACGGCTCGCGCTGGGACTCTCGACAGCCGAAAGTCCCGACTTACACCGGGAGTCCCGATGAAGATCTGGGTCATCCATTTTGACCATGCCAAGTCATTTTGATCTAGGGTGATATACTCATTTATACCCGGCCTGGTCCCTTTACTGCGGTTATTTTCTTCGTCCCCGTACTCCCATCACCCTGCATCCCTCTCCTCGCTCCGCCCTCGTGCATCCTCACATAGTTGTCGCTCCTCCTCACGCTACTGCGTCGCGCCCTGCCCACGGCTCTGGCCTACCAGGAGCTCCGGCCCCCATCCCTTTTGGTTGCGCCACTGGGGTCCTACCGGCACTTCTGACCTCTCCGCCCCCTTCCACCGCCCGTGCTTGGATCTTCTGCCTTAGCTCGATGGTGGGGATTCCATTTATGGAGGTGCTAGTGATCGTCGATTTGTTTGTGGCCTATGGAATTTGTTTTCCTCCGTCTTCTTTCTCTCTCAAGGTACTACCATGGCGCCCTAACCCTAATGCAATGTACCTTGTGATTTGCCTCTATTCTTTCTTCCTCTCTACTCCTCTATCCTCCTTGTATGATTGTGTGTCATGATTTGAAGCCCCATGAATGGGATGGTCACCATGTGCGTCGGAAGTCCCAGCGACCGTTAGAGGTTTCGATCGTCGGAACACCCGATGACAGGCTAGAACTCCCGACTCCGGTCAGGACTCCTGACCCAATGGTCACCACTCCATTCATGTTTCTTCAGTTCTCGATATTTGTTCGCTTCTAGTTGTCTTGTTTCTTAGTTCCTCTTCATGATTTTCGTAGCCATGGATGGTGGTAGTCACTCGTGTCACAAGGAGAAGAGGTCCAAGAAGAATCAAGACCATGCCACTATCCCTAGGCCATCTAGCCACACAAAAGTGGCATGTCCCCATGCTGGTGCTGGTGGTTCCCATGCTGCCCATCGCCATGATGATCAAGGCTCATCGGCTACCGCTCCTCCTCCTGCTCCTGCCTCTATTGGGGATGTTCCTGTTGTTGATGCAGAAGAAGAAGCTCTTGAGTGTGCTGGCCGCACCATTGCTGCTCCACCTGTTCACACCCTGACTCGTGGTTTGGGTTTCATCATTGAGCTTATTCCCTTCCCGAGAGTTTTGCCAATCATGCGGGAGCCCGCCATGGCTCCTAATCCTGCTGGTGGCTGGACTCCTCCTCTACCAATTGACTACCATTGCTGAGTTTGGGACATCAGGCCATGAGAGGCAAAAACCTTTATGCTGAGGATGAGAAGGATCTCCGGCTTGAGTTTTGCTTCTAGCACCCGTTTCACTTTGACTTTTATGATTCCATCATCTATCAGAAGTTTTTTAAGAAGAGGGAGCCACCGGTTCTTTAGATGAAATGCATTGGTGCCTATTCTCTTGGTTTATTCAAGGAGCCCAAGCTAGAGCAGATGGTTCATGATATATGCTCAATGGTGTTGTCCTACTTGCTGGAATTTAGGAAGCATTGGACCAATGAGCTTATCTATCAGTTTTATGCTTCCTATCACCATGAGAGAGACCCTACTGGTGCTATTGATATTATTCATTGGACCACTAAAGGCAAGCACTATAAGGTGGATTTCATTACTTTCTCTCGCCTTCTTGGTTTAAGTCAAGCCGACCGCACTGCACCTGAACTGACTGAGTATGAGGATGTGGCTTTGGAGGAGTGCCAGCATATGTATCTTGATGGACATACAGCTATGGACAGACTGTGTATCTGAAGCCCTACTACTATGTTCTCAATAACATTCTATGATAGATCTTATTTTCCGAAGTGAGGTGATTCCACTTTCCTTCGTGATGATTCTCAGAAGGTGCTTTAGCGCTTGGTGATAATTTTCAGCTATTTTCCATTAGCCGATACATTTGGAACAAGATACATAATGCTACTGAGGATCTAGTGAAGCATCTTCCCTATGCACCATACATCATGCATGTGATTGAGCAAGTGTCCGACATTCGGTTCCCCATAGACACTCAGCACAATCTCCTCAAGATCTCTAACAAGACATCTATCACAGCTACAAAAGAATTGAGGAAGAAAGCTGTTGTAGTCCAAGCCAAAGGCAAAGGTGCCTTGGGTTCTCGCTCTCGTCGTGGTACCTCACCACCTGCTGCTGTTGCTCGCCCTTCTAGTGTCGAGCCACTATCTTCTTCCTCCTTTGGTAAGAAGCCCAACAAGTTCAAGTTCCTCATGACCTACATGTTTGGACAATGTTGTGCTAGTGCTCAATGTGAGCATGATATGCAAGAGAGGCTCTATCATTTGGAACAGCAGGTAGGTATTGTGTCTTCTCCTCCACCACCGTTTGTGCCTCCCCGTGATCCTTTGGCACTCTATGATGAGGCTTGTGTGGCATATGAGGATGATGCGGCTTCTCGCCCTCATGGCAAGAGCAAGGCTACTGAAGAAGATGAGGACTACATGGGGGAGGAGGATGATGAAGACTACGATGGTGGTGATGATGGTGACCAAGATGATGATGATGACTACGAGGACGAGTAGTTGGTTCTTCATGAGGCCTACCCCTTTTGGCACTTGTTGACAAAGGGGGAGTGTTAGGCTTTGATCTATCTTGTAATAAGTTAGTTGGTCATTTAGTTTCGAGACTTTTAGCTTGTATGAACTATGTCGTGTGGTGGCTAGTATGTGATGGACAACTATATATATGTGTTTGTGATGCTTGATTGTAGGACAAGTAATGGCTATCTATCTACCTTATTAGCTTGTGCTTGTCTCTACTTGTGATGGTGGATGTATTTTGGATGGCCATGTGTTGCTTCAAGTTTCTACTTTGAAATCTTGGCAATCATATTCTCTTTTACTTGTGTGAAATAACATGTCATGTTGCACCTCTTTTCATGGATATATATTTGTTCACACACACTTGTTGCACCCCACGGATTGCAAAATTTAGGGGGAGCTTTTGTCTTGATGTATGCAAATCATGTATAGATGATTCTAATTGAAATTGAAATTCATGCATACATCAAGGGGGAGCTCTTCATAAATTTTGGGTTTCAAAAGCTTTAAATTCTCTCATTCTTATAAAAGCCTAAGTTGGTTGTCATCAATTACCAAAAAGGGAGAGATTAAAAGTGCATTTGCCCCCTATGTGGGTTTTGGTGTATTGATGACATCTAAATTAGGGACTAATGTGATCTGAATAAGATATGTCACATCTATTAGTCCCATCAAAGATTCAAAGAGTTGATAAAGATGGAATGGTATCCCTCAATTCTTGAAGTTGTAAAGGTGGACGAACTCAAAGCGCTCTCCAAAGGTTTTATTTTTGTTTTTGAGTTTAGGATCCACCGCACTATAAAGAGGTATGCAAACTTAGTTGGTCTGAGGAAGATAGAGTGCGCAAGCATAAAAATAAAATTAGAAGAGAGACACTCTAGCACTTCATGAGCACGTAGAATATTTTTCAGTGACTGTTGGTGTTGGAAGTCCCGACATAAGCCAGAACTCCTAACTGTCGGAAGTCATGACTCATGCCAGAAGTCCTAACGCCCAATCATTTGGTCTGCGCGGTGACTATGGTCGTCGAAAGTCCCGACATGAGTCGGAACTCCCGACAGTCGGAAGTCTTGACCCAAGTTGGGAGTCCCGACACCTAGGGTTTGTTTGCCGGCTGTCTACGCCCGTCGGAAGTCCCGACGTACGTCGAAACTCCTGATAGTCGGAAGTCCTGACCCATGTCGGGAGTCCCGACACCTAGGGCTTTGCTGGTTGTCTAACTGCGCACGTCGGAAGCCCTGACCGTCGGAAGTCCTGATGTTTGTCAGGAGTTCTGACATTGTCTTGCTCATGTGGACTTCTGACCCTATGTAAATAGTGTTTTCTGTTAAGGTCGGAAGTCCCAAGATCTACGGTAGAACTTTAGACGTAGATCTAAATGGTTAGATTTCTACTATGAGTATAAATAGCCCTCTCTTCACTTCTAACCGTTATGGACTCATTCACAACTCATCAACCTTCATGCTCAACAACTCCCAAGCAACAAAGACACCCCTCTCCTCCCTCCTTTGCTCCAATCTTTGATTCCCCTAGGGTCTTGAGTGAAAGGAGAGTGGATTAAATGAGAGAATCACTTTGGCAAGCTTGAGCACTTGATTTCTTCATCAAGCCGGTTGATTTTGCATCTATTACTCTTGGGGCTTTGCCCCTAGCTGGCTAGGCATTGCCCAAGAGCTTCCATCCTGTGGAAGAGCCTTAGAGAGTTTGTATTACCCTTGATTTCTTAGTGGAAAGCTCAAATGACCTTTGTGTTCGCTTTGAGAGAGGCAAGGAGGTGAAAGAGACTCCGACCTTTGTGGTCACCTCAACAATGAGGACGTAGGAGCTCCTTTGTGGGGTTGCCGAACCTCGGGATAAATCCTTATGTCATGTGTGCTTGTTGTTGTGATTGCTAGAGATTACCTGTATGTGTTTGTCTCTCTCTCTCTCTCCCAAACTTTATTTTAGGGTTTGGACTCAATCTATGGTTTGGAGGCATTACGACGTCAAGGGAGTGACCCAACACCTTCACCAAACCACTAGGAAGTGGTGTTGTAAGATTATTTATCCGCAAAGTTAAATTTGGCACTGCTTTTGTAGTTCACGTAGGCGTCGGGACTTCTGACATTTGTGCCAAAACTTCTGATGATGTCAGGAGTTCTGACCCAAACTATCAGGACTTTCGACATTGACTGACAAATTTGAACTTAGCATTTGCAGTTAATTTTTAGATACACCAATTCACCCCTCCTCTAGGCATTGTTAGATCCTTTCAAATCCACATGCCCAAGGCAAGCCCCAGTGCATAACCCTTATTTTGAATAATCACTAGATATATATAGTGTGTGTGTGATATGCATTTATGTTACAAGATTTATATTGAAACTACATGTATAGATAACCCTACCTATGAGTCCTACTAGTATAGGTCGAGTATCTTCTATGCTTAGGCTATCGGTAGCGTGAGTAACCTACCGTTACTCACAATAGGTGATTATTGTTATTACTCTCATGATAAAATGGTGAAAGGAAATGGAGACCAGCCAGGGATATGGTACGGATATTGGTGGGTGTAAGAGGTTGTGTCCCGCGGCCATTGGGTCATAGCTTGGTTACACTAGTTCCATGTCCATCTCAGTTAAGGACCTTCCGTTGCATTGGATTCTAGTCAGGCGACAGACTTATTATCCTAAGCACATACTTGCTTATGGGAGCGGGAAGGCTCGTTGCTCTCTTGTCTTGGGTTTTGGCTCTTTTCGGACTGACTGATTGGAGGTGGGGATGGTGGAGGTCTATGCACCACACTGAGTCTGGGACTCAGGAGTGGGGTCTTGGAGTCCAAGTTTGGACGAGGACCTAGAACCCTTGATAGGAGAGTGGTGGGTTGGTCCTTGTCGACAAAAGGTGCTCGATAGTCCTCTGAGGGTTTTCCTAGGAAGGTAGATTGATCGGTAGAGGTGCGCGTAATCAAGAACAAGAAGGCAATAGAGACACAAGAGTTAGACAGGGTCGGGCCATCAGCAATACATAATACCCTACTCCTGTGGTCTGTTGGTTTGTATTGGCTGTCGTATGATATTGCGTGTGTTTTGAGGGGGTTCCCTACCTGTCTTATATAGCTAGGGATAGGGTTACAAATCGGTTAGATCTAGGAGATAACCGGAAAGTAATAACAGATTACATGAATCATGGGATCGAACGTATCCTAACAGATCTCATAGTATCTTTAGGATATCGCCCTTGATGCCTTGCGGTGCACGCTGAGCAGTGCCGTGCACCGTAGGTCTTCGTCTTGTGGGCTGGACCGCCCCTAGGAGCACAGCTCATGTAGTCTACTATGTGTATCCAAGGTCATACCCCCACAGCTTGGCCCGAGCGCCTTGTATCCGCTATGCAATGCCGTCTTGAGCTTGTCTGAGCAGGTGTAAACAAAGCCAAGCAGCTAGACTCATAGTCCGACCACTCTAATGAGTCACTGAGTAGTTGTGGACCGTTGTCGAGCAGAGTATCCCAAGTAAGGCTTGCCAAAAGGATGTAAGGAGCTCAAGTTCAAAATCAAAAATTTTCTCGCTGTGAACCAAGTGTGCCCACTTAGAGTCTGACCACGAGAAAGGGTGATAATCGTCTTCAACTTCATGAGGCATGGGGTCTTCTAGATTAAAGAAAACACACTCACTGCAAGGTGAAGTGTGCCCACTTAGTCCCCAAACCTGATAGTAGGTGACGTAGTCACATGGTGCTAGGGTCCAGAAAAGTAGAAGAAAGGCAGAAGACTAGTCGAGCAGGCAACCAGTCCGTGGGTGGAGCCCTGAAATGAAAAGCGCACATTCACCGCAAGGTGAAGTGTGCCCACTTAGTCCCCAAGCTTGATAGTAGGTGGTGTGGCCATGTGGTGCTAGGGTCAGAAACAACAGTAACTGAAAAAGTCCCCAATATGGTGAGAAGATGAATCATAATGATGACGTAGTCCCCGAGCCATAAGTGGAAATCTTGGATAAATCAAGAAGAGCCAATTACACAATTGTGGAGAAAAAACTGGAGTGATGGTTGTACAGTAGAAATTACTAAGCCTTGATGACATTACGGAGAAGTCAGCGAATATTCGGTGTGTAGTACCAAGTTGTGTCAAAAATGGGCGATATGGGCCGTAGTTACGCAGAAGCCTAGATAACAGCCCACCATGCCACTTTGGGGAATTTGGAAGGGCACAAATCATGGTACAATTTCCCAAAAACCCTTGAGTGCGAAAAGTGGAGAAGGTGTCTTTATAACTGCATCACCACACTCCGCGATCCCACCTTTGCCACTTCACCACTTTGTCTTCCTCCTCAGCCTCATGCTTCCCCATTCACATGCACTCCGTCGCTAGGGCTAAAAAGCTTGTGAAAAAAGGCAAGTTCTGATCTAGATCTGAGGGATGGTGCCAAAGAAGGGAGGTGGCAACGCGAAGAAGGCAGCCGTCGGAGCAAGCCGTGACAAGGAAGGTAGCCGTTGGAGCAAGCCGTGATAAGGAATGGGTATTGTCGCTCATAGGGAAGACGGAGCTCAACGAGATGGTGGAGGCGGGCGTCCTTCCTGACCGTGTCACCGCCGGATGGCGTTTGACCGACGGTGAGCCCTATCCGATGCCACACATTGATGAAGTCATAGTATTCAAGGATTACTTTTGGCGTGGATTAGGACTTCCTGTACATCCTTTCTTGCAGGATCTATTGGAGTTCTAGGGAGTGGGCTTGTGCAATCTGCATTCGAACACTATTTTGCACATTTCCATGTTTATCCATTTCTACGAGGCCTATCTTGGCATTCTTCCCCATTTCAATCTCTTCCAACACCTTTTCTAGCTGAAGAAGAAAGGAGGGGGTGGTTCTAAAGTGGTCGGCGGTGTGTATCTATAGCTCCATGATGGGATGGTGGGTGAATACATTATTGTGCCGTTAAAACCTCGCTGAGGGGGTGAAATGCCAGGTGATTCTACATAAAGCAGAGTCATCCTACCATCCGATGCAATGTCGACCAGATTTTGGAGAACTAGAGGAGATGGTTGAAGAAACCGACCAGTGCTGATATGTAGCAGGTGAAGGAGCTCCTCGAGCTAATAAAAAGCACTTGGGAGAGGATGGAGAGACTGATGAAGGAGGCTGTGCTACGCCAGGCCGCTGAACTATTCACTCCAAACATGTCATTTAGTGTGCTAGGGCAGCTGAGAGCCTTCAACTGCATGAACCCACCTCCTTAGGTAAAAATTTTGACTGTTGTTCCTGGTGCTTTTTATCCCATGCCGGCATCGAGCAGTGCACTGATTCGCTTGTGGAAAGATCCATTTGTAGGAACGGACGGCATACTTCTCGGCCATGCCGAGGAGCGATTAGCAGAAGGCGGTGGACACCATGCCGACCACTCAGCTAGAGGAAGGTGCCGTCAGTGCCTCATCTGAATCCAAAGGTGAAGGTGCTGGTCAGAAGGAGAGACCCCTCGATATCAGAGAAGGTCCGAGGGAAAAGGGCAGCGAGAGACAAGCCTTCTCGAAAGAAGAGGAGAATGATAGATGTAGCTCCCCGCAAGCTGGATAACATCTCAGTTGGTGGCGATTGGACTGCTCGGATGGAGAGTGTGGTGATATTCGAGTTGTCAGATGACGATGAGGCTCTAGCAGCTCCCCCTCTGAGCACTAAAGCATCATCGCGCAACAAGCGCATGGAGGTGCAATCGGAGGGAGGGGAAGAAGTCCCTGAGCAACAAGCGAAGGAGACACCAACAGTGGGGGCCACAAGACCTCCAACCTAGGCCATGTGGGTTGACCCTAGAGCAGTGCCTGGGTGCTCAGGGAGGTAGCGCTAGTTCAGAACCATCTACCGGGAAGCTGACGTGTAAGTATCTTTGCCATGAGATTGGTAGCTGTCCAATTTTTAAAGTTGCGGTGACCAATGAGCTAATCTATTGTAGAACAGGGCGCGTGGAGGACCTTAATCCCTCAGGCTAGACTAGCGAGGAGCCGATGGCTATTCCTAGCATGGAGACAATGCAGGCAGACTGCATCCCAAAGTCCCTGAGCGCTCGTCGATCTACGGAGGAGTCAACCACCACTGCTGATGGAGTTGGAGAGAAGCGGTTGGCGACGATGGCGGGCGATGCGATGGAGATGCTGGGAGCAACGCCGAGAGCTACCAAATCTTCTGAGGCGAGAGCGTGAGCTACCAACATCATGCCAAAGTCTAGGGCGTAGAGGCTAGTAGCATTGGAGGAACAAACAGTGCACCTAGAGATGTCGCAGAGCATGGTCGGACACTCTATGCGGCCACCGAGCCCCCAGGGAGCGCCACCGGCTGTGTAGGAGGAGGACAAGGTCAAGGAGATTGAGCGTGAAGAATCACGACCTCAAGCTGTCCGCATCCTCTACAAATGGGGGGATGAAGTTGTGATTGTAGAAGAGGAGGACACCACTAGGGAGGTGAGGAGGCTACAGTCCACCCTTTGCACAGCTATGAAGCAAATGGAGGTTAATATTGCGTCAACGGTGTTGTCTTTGGCATTGGAGAATATGTCTTTTATAATCTTGGTGCTTTGTAGGGCATAGCATGAACTGTAGTACAACGGCAGCAGCTGATCAAGATTATGGAGCCCCTCGCTGAGGAGAATGAGAAGCTGAAGGAGGCAGGGAAGCTGATGGAGAAGAATGTTTAGAGGGCCCAATGTGAAAGGGATCTTGCTGAATCAAAGGTGAGGGACCTAGAGTACCAAAGGGGTGCCTTGTCTGAGCAAGTGAGAACCATCTCTGAGTAGCTGAAGCTCACCTTCGAGCAGCTGAACAACCTCTTTGAGCAGCTAGGGCGCACCTTCGAGCAACTGAAATGCGTCTCCGACCAGAGTAAAGGTATTGCAGATCGGTGAGTTAGTTCTGCATTTGTTGAATAGTCTTGATGTTGCTGTCGATCGTTATGTTTGTAGAGCAAGATGCAGAGCTCAGCCGGTTGCAAGAAGTCATCGGTCAACTCCAAGCGGAGAAGGAGAAGGTATCCAAGTGAGCGGAGAAACTAGCCAAGGATCTAGAAGGTGAGTAATTCGTGATAGGAGTTATTGCTGAAATGACTTCTTCGCTTGACAAATCCCTTTGGTGTCTGTAGAATACCATTGAAGGACCAACGCACAGTTCGACATGCTGGAGCTGGAGGCAAAAACCCATAGGGGAAAACTAGATGCCATGGTGGCCGAAGTCATGCCGGTGCTCGACTACATCGACATGGAGGTAGCTCCATAGCCCGATGATAGGCCGCCATGTCCAGACGCCATCATTGATAGGTGCAAGGTAGCATGGGAGAACTTCAAGAGCTTCAACCGAGGCACCACTATCTCCATCGTGACCCATTGCCTAGCGGTGGTCTAGTCTCACTATCCTTCCATCATTCTTCGAGCGATAGGGGCTGGATTTGCTAGAGGGATGGGTGCGGCAAAGCAAGAGCAGATGAAGGATGAGGTGGAGGATGCGACGAAGAGTCTGGTTGGCGATGTTGATCTATTCGGTGAGGTAGACAGTGACAGCCAAGCCTAAGTGGAGAGGAACATGTATTTGCAACTAGAGAGGAGAGTTAGATGCGCGAGGGCATAAGCAAACATTCATGTATTTGTATAAATGTTGCAAGTAGATGTCGTATGCATGTTTATGCATCTTGCTAGCACTTTTGGTGAAAAATAGATGTATTGTTAACCCTAACGCAGTTATACATGGTATAAGTAGTGTCCAAGCAGTTAGTTTGTTACTGAGCTCTTGGCGTTGGCTAGACTATATTCTATAACGTCGAGCGCTAGAGCCCGTGCACGTGTAGGAGGAACAGACATGACCAAGGAACCATAGCCGACCACCCATAACGCTGAGCACTAGAGCCCATAGCACATGTAGGGAGAGATCAGAGGCAGGGTTTTCTCCAAAGAACACAGAGCGGAACATGTGTTGCTCGATGGTTGGTGAAATATCTTAGAGATATTTTAGTATGGAGAAACAGAGCAGAGCATTTATGGAGATCATGTATAATTGTTAGAGTTTGTTAAGGAGTAGCTCGAAGCTGGTAATCGTAAATGAAGATTAAACTGGAGCAGAGAAATAATGGAGACAAATTATGGCGACAAAAAACTTCATTCATTACAGAGTGGAGAGTACATATCTGGAGCGTTTCAAGGATAGAAACATATAAGTTGCTCGATGTGCCATGAATTGGGGATATCGATTCCCTCCATGTCACATAGCTGGTAAGACCCTGGTCAGGTAATCTCTTTGACCACGTAAGGCCCTTCCCAGGGGAAGGAGAGCTTGTGCATCCCTTTGGTTTTCTGCTTTCTACGGAGAACGAGGTCATCGACCGTAAATGAACGACCTTTGATGTTGCGATTGTAGTATCTTCACAGGCCTTCTAGGTATTTGGCTGTACGGATGCAAGTGATCAGGCGTTCTTCTTGGGCCCTATTGACATCCTCTGTCTGAACAACTACGGCTTGCTCTTCATTATAATGTTCCACTCTTGGTGCTCGGAAGGCAATGTCCACGGGAAGTATGGCCTCTGAGCCATACACCAAAAAATATGGAGATACACCGGTGTTGCCACTAGCTTGAGTGCGCAGTCCCTAGACCATAGCTAGGAGTTCTTTGAGCCATCTGCTCAGATGCTTTTCCTCTTTCTGGTGTAGCCTCTTTTTGAGGGCATCTAGGATCATGCCATTTGCCCGTTTGACCTAGTCATTGGCTCTAGGATGGGCAACAGAGACGTATTTGATAGAGATGGATCGATCTTCGTAGAGGTCGGTGATAATGCTATTCAGGAGACCGAATCTATGGATGATATCTTCAAAGAGCTTGACTACCTTCTTTGCAGTAGCCAAAACAAGTGGCTTGTACTCAATCCACTTGGAGAACTTGTTAATGGTGATGTACATGTACCGAAAGCCACCTAGCGTGGGCTTGAAAGGCCTGATCATGTCGAGTCCCTAGCATGCAAAAGGCCAAGAAGCTAGGATGGTCTGCAACTCCTACGCCAGCATGTGTATTTGCTTGGTGAAAAACTGACATCCTTCACAATGTCGGACGAGGTCTTCTACGTCGGATATGGCCGTGGGCTAGTAAAAAATAGCTTAAAAAGCTTTGTCGACCAGGTTTCTGGAGGTCACGTGGTTGCCACAGGAGCCAGAGTGAATCTCAAGAAGTAGTTTCACTCCCTCTTCTTGGGTGATACATTTCTACAGTATCCCTTCCTTGGCACTTTTCCTCATCAACTTCCCATCTACCAGCACATAATGCTTGCTGTGACATATGAGGCATTCTGTTTTAGTCTTATTGGTGGGTATATCGGCGCTGGTGAGGTACTTGATGAACTATTCCCTCCAATCTATGGCCAACGAAGGTACTATGAGTTCTAGCTGCTCTGCGGGGGGATTTCTTGAACTTCCTTCTCTTCCTTAATAGGCGGCGTAAAGAGGTCTTGAACAAAGACACTAGGCGGAATCATGGCATGAGAGGAGCCTATCTTAGATAGGTGGTCAGCGAGCTGATTTTGATCTTGTACCACGTGGTGGTACTTGATACTGTAGAACTTTCCTTCAAGTTTCCTGATCTTGGCGCAATATTCCTCCATCTTGTCACTGGAACAGGACCAATCTTTGTTGACTTGGTTGATGACCAGCATGGAGTCTCCGTATACCATGAGGCGTTTAACGTTGAGCTCGATGGCAATACAAATTCCATGGAGACATGCTTCATATTCCACGGTGTTGTTGGAGGCTAGAAAATGATTTTGAAGGATGTAACAAAGCTTGTCCTTAGTTGATGTAATGAATAAAATGCTAGCATCAGCACCATTGATATTGAGGGCACCATCAAAATACATCACCTAGTGCTCGGGGCAAGCAGTAGGAATGGGCTCTTGGATCTTGGTCCACTCAGCGATGAAGTTAGCTAGCACCAACGACTTAATGGTGTCTTGCTTCTGAATTCTATGGAATAAGTGCCGACCTTGATTGTCCACTTGATGATGCGGCCATTGGCCTCTTTGTTACGGAGAATGTCCCCTAAAGGGAACTTAGTGACCATGATGATCTTGTAGTACTTGAAGTAATGGTGGAGCTTGCGCGACATGATCAGAATGGCATATAACAACTTCTAAACCTAAGGGTAATGAGTTTTAAACTCATTAAGAACCTCACTGATGAAGTAGATCGGACGTTGCACCTTATAGGCATGCTTGGCCTCCTCGCACTCAATGACGATAGCTGTGCTAACGACGTGAGAGGTAGAGGTGATGTAGATCAATAGGGTTTCATTTTGTTGAGGCGCCGTCATGATCGGAGGCTTTGTTAGAAACAACTTGAGCTGCTCGATAGTCATATCAGCCTCCTCTGACCAGGAGAAGCGCTCAGAGGCCTTGAGTAGTTTGAAGAACGGTGGTCCCTTTTTGCTGAGGCATGATATAAAGCGGCTAAGAGCAGCCATGCACCCTATGAGCTTCTGTATATCCTTTACGCAGGTTGGCTGTTTCATATTGGTAATGGCAGAGACCTTGTCAGGGTTGGGTTTGATACCGTGGGTGCTGATGATGTAGCCTAGGAGTATGCTAGATGAAACTCCAAAGACGCACTTTGAAGGGTTTAGCTTCCATTTGTATCTTTTTAGGTTGGCAAACGTTTCTTTGAGGTCGGCGATGAGATTGTCGGTGGTTTTGGACTTGACGATCACATTGTTGATGTAAGCTTCGATGTTGCGGCCTATATGTTGGTCAAGGCACATCTGGATGGCCCTTTGGTAGGTTGCCCCGACATTTTTGAGTCCGAAGGACATGATGGTGTAGAAATACGCACCGAAAGGCGTGATGAATGATGTTTTGATCTAGTCATCTTCCTTAAGGGATATCTGGTGATAGCTAGAGCAACAGTCGAGGAAGGAGAGGAGTTCGCGCCGGCGGTGGAGTCTACAACCTCGTCTATCTGAGGCAGATCGAAGGGGTGTTTAGGATAGTGTTTGTTGAGATTAATGTAATCAATACACATTCTTCATTCTTTATTCTTTTTTTGAACAAGAACTGGATTTGCTAGCCACTTAGGATGATACACTTCTTTAATAAATCCAGCTACTAGGAGCCATTTTATTTCTACCCTAATAGCCTCCTTCTTGTCTAGCGTGAATTGTCGGAGTTTCTAGTTGATTGGTTTGGCGGTCGGCGAGACATTCAAGGAGTGCTCGATCTTCTCCCGTGGTACCCCTAGCATGTCTGCAAGTTTCTAAGCAAACATGTCGGTGTTGGCACATAGGAAGGAGATGAGTGCGCTTTCCTATTTGGGGTCGAGATGAGCCCCAATCTTGATGGTCTTGGTGGGGTCATCGAGGCCGAGGCTGACCTCCTTTGTTTCCTTGGACTTGGTGGAGGCATGAAGAGGCTCTAGTGCTAGGATCTCCAGATCATCGGTGGGCACCGTCTTGGCGTCGTTGACCATGCTAGCCATATGGATGGAGAGGGCAATGGCTTTGGCGAGGGAGAGACTCTATTTTGCAGGCGTAGGCGATGGAGAGGTTGGCCCATAGAGCCAGGACTCCTATAGGCGAAGGCATCTTCAATACCAGATAGGCATAGTGTGGTATGGCCATGAACTTGGCCAGAGTTGGCCCACCAAGTATGGCATGGTAGGCGGTGTTGAAGTCGACGATGTAGAAGTTGATGTGCTCAACATGGAAGTTGCTGGCCGTGCCGAATTGCACCGATAGGGTGATCTCTCCAAGTGGTTTGGATGCCCTGCTAGGTACCACACCCCAGAAGGAGGAGTCAGAGGGAGTGAGGTCTTCTATTCTGAGGCCCAACGTCTTTAGGGCTCCGACGAAGAGGAGGTTTAGGGCACTTCCGCCATCGACGAGTACTTTCCTGAAAAGTACTTTCTTGACGGTTGCATCGAGGATGAGGGGGAAACACCCTGTGTAAGGGATGTCCTCCCACTGGTCGGCCCTGCTAAAAGTGATGGGGACCAGGGGCAATAGCTAGGGTTGACGATGGCATCTTGTGTGTTGACGGCGAGCACCTGGCTTGCGGTGAGCTTTCGATCTCTTATGCTCTTGGCAGCGGTGAGGCCCCCAAAGATAGTGGCGTCCACTTTGCCATGGTCCTAGAAGGCATTGTTGTTATCCCCAGGTGGTCGGTGGCCTCTAGCTCTGTCGTTGTCATCGTCCTTCTTCTTGGCCTAGAACTCCTTAGCCAAGCCGAGGCAGTCCTTCATCTTGTGCTAGTTGTTCTTGTGGTGGGGGCATGGGCCTTCGAAGATTTTCTTGTACTGCTCATCGTAGTTACGCTTGGCATGAGGTTCGTCAATAGTGGTGATGATGTTGTTTGGTCGACAACGGCAATACTGACCAGCTTTGGACCCTTCTGGCCGATCACGGCCACGATCATGATGGTGGCCACGGTCGTCGTTGTGGTGGTCACTGTGGCATCATTCGTTGAGGCGCTCATCGCTACGGCAAGTTAGGTGGTGAGTGCCCACATCCTTGTTGAAGCGAATTTTGGCCTCTTCAGTGTCAGCATACTGATCGGCGATCGTGATCATCTCGTCAATCCCCTTTGGCAGCTTACGATTGAATTTGGAGCGGAGGTCGCGAGGATGGAGTCCTTGGACAAAGGCGGTGATTATTTTTGCTTCTGTGATGTTGGGGATAGAATTCCTCATCTTGGAAAATCGTCTGATGTAGCTATGGAGGAGCTCGGACGATTTCTAATAGATGCAATTTAGATCTTGCTTGGTGCCTAGCCAAGTACACGTAGCCATGTAGTTGTCGGTGAAGACTTTTTTCAACTGTTCCCAAGATCCGATGGAATCTGGGGTGAGGCACGTGAGCCAGTTCATTGCGGTTGGCATGAGCATGATAGGAAGATAGTTTGCCATGACACTGGTATCTCCCCCTGCGGCATGCACAGCGGTGGCATAAGCTTGTAGCCACTATGTGGGGTTCATCCGCCCCTCGTAGAGCTCGACCCCGGTGATCTTGAAACCATGGGTCCGCTGGTGTGTTTGAAGTGCTCTTGTGAATGCTTGGGGCCCTTTGGGATTATCACCATCATGATCGGCGGCATTGCCGGCGTTAAGTGGCTGGAGGGCTATATCTGGATTGCTAAACTCTTGCTCGTATTCTTGATGCCGGCGTACTTCCTCTTCATGGCAAGAGAAACGGCGCTCGTCGATATGAAGTCACGCATCCTGAAGATTGTTAATGTGCGCTCAGACATCTTGGTCGACTTCTTGGTCATGTTGGCGAGGGTAGTCGATATGGTTCCCCCTAGCCCCCCTAGAGGGGACGTCCCTCGTCATGATGCTGGTCGGTGAAATGGCTTCTGCCAGGGCGGCGATTGGATCTTAGCATGGTGGATCGGTGATTTGAGCTTGTTGAGTAGGAGGGTCCCTGATCCTAGCGGAGCTTGTTGACCTAGCAGTGCGTGGCTTTAAGCATTGCAGCGACCTTGGCAACCTCTGGCATTTGCTCAAGTCAAGCAAGCTCATTAGCAGCCACAACCAAGTTGGCCCTTGGGGTCTTGTAGACATCATGGCCATTGACATGGACAAATTTGTCATCAAGGTTGCAGCAGAGTGGGCGTGGCCTCCCTTGTGAGTTGAGTTGTTCTCCATTGCGACCAGCCTCAGCTAACATAATGGCGGCTTCATTTGCTTGGCACTGCATGCGGTTGGCATTTCTGTTGATGCGAGCTACGCAGTCCTCATCGGTGTCTCCATCCCATGGAGGGCTATTGACGCTAATATTAAAGATCTCCCCTCCTCACAAGGGTTGGAAAGGAGGTTGGACAGTGGCAGTTTCGGTGACAGTCTCCATAGAGCTCTAGGACTCAGAGTCTAGATTCTCCTCTAGGATGCTATGAAGGGATGCTTCGGGGCGTTGGCCAATGTGCAGCATATTGACAGTTGGCAAGAGCTAGTAGGTGATCTAGTCGGCGAGAGGATAGATGTCTCCCACCTGGTCAGGGAATTTGCCCCTTAGGGCATCCTGATGGATGGTGGCCATAACCCCTAGAGGTTCCTAATCAGCCTCTGATAGATCAGAATCGGAGGATGGTCGGTGCTAAACCAGAGTGGTTAGAGCCAATTCCACAATGGAGAGCCAGTCGATGAGCTTCTGGCCAACCTGATTGATGGATGCGATCAGATCGTCATTGTTGATCTACTTCCTCGGGTAGCAAGGGAGCAGGCGGTGAGTTGTTGGTGAAGATGACCTCAGAGGCGGTTCTAAGATCGGATCTACTATTATAGGTGCTGGTGTGGTTGGCGCAAAATCGATCTACACCGGCTCGATGATCTCTGCGTCTCCATCAGCATTGATGACCCAGGAGATCAATTTGACCGTAAAGATCTGGCTAGGCTTTGAAGAGGATGAAGAGCCTACAAAACATACCATCTTGTTTTCATAGAAATAGCATGCACACCCCTACCTGGCGCACCAACTGTCGACAAAAGATGCTCGGTAGTCCTCCGAGGGGTTTCCCACAAAGGTAGATTGATCGACAGAGGTGCGCGTAATCAAGAACAAGAAGGCAACAGAGACACAAGAGTTAGATAGGTTTGGGCCGTTAGCACAATGTAATACCCTACTCCTATGGTATGTTGGTTTTATTGGCTATCGCATGATATTTGCGTGTGTTTTGAGGGGTTCCCCTACCCACCTTATATAGCTGGGGATAGGGTTACAAATCAGTTAGATCTAGGAGATAACCGTAAAGTAATAACAGATTACATGAATCATGGGATTGAACGTATCCTAACAGATCTCATAGTATCTTTGGGATATCACCCTAGATGCCTTGCGGTGCACGCCGATTAGTGCCGTGCACCATAGGTCTTTGTCTTGTGGGCTAGACCACCCCTAGGAGCGCAACCCTTGTAGTCTGCCCTGGGTATCCAGGGTCGTACCCCCCACAGTCCTATTTATGCCTGGGGTACAAGCGGAGCATATGTTTTAAGGTACCCAGCTGGGATATATTGGTTCACAAATCGCCGTGTGATACGGTATGGCTTGGCTATGATCTAGCACCGTAGTAAGAACTGGATGATGAAAGGGAATGAATGGATCTGATTGCTCAACTTTTGCTTGAAAGTAGAACAGGTGCTTAAATAGAATGGTTAGCTAATGAACTAATCATGACTGCTAATAAAGTACATACATAAAGATTCACTACTAGCAATGCTTTTTGCAAAAAGGAAACCCAGCAAACCATAAAGCTTATCATATCCTTTGGAGTCAGGAAATTATTCCCAGTAGTCGGGTAAGTCTTGCGAGTATATTGTGTACTCAGGGTTTATTTACCCTTGTTGTAGGTGTAGCTTGAGGAGTGGCAGTTGTGTGGAGGATTCTTCTGGTGGGCACATATGGATTCTTGTATCTTATCATTAGATGTTTATTTTAATTCTGTTGTTTAAATTCCGCACGTTAAACTTAGTATTGTAATAATGTATTTTTAAGAACTCTTGTTGTATGAAATGGACTAAGTATTATAAACTCGTTCTCATTATTGGATCCTGGATGAAAAATGTGGATTGTTTGAGTTCTCTCTTGCAGTGTGCTCGATGGAACTGTCCGATGTAGCTAACTTTCAGGGTGCTTAGTATCCAGTGGAAGATGAGCACCTCTAGAAGCGGGCTATTCCGGACGGTTTCGCCATAGGTGGTACCAGAGCCAATTTTGAGTTACGAGCTTCATAACTCTTTTCAAAACCTAAAATTTGACCAACAAAAGCTTTGTGAAAAGTAGGATGCAATAAAATTATGTAAATAAGTATAAGCCCTAGCAATATAGTCTATCTAGGATAGCGACACTGGTTTTATCTAATCAATTTTCTGCAGGTACACTAACTTACACTATGTAAGAATCGTTTAGTAAGTGGAAAGTGAGTGTGCGATGTGCCAAAAAATTTGTGCGAATACCGCTATATTCTAGCTTGAGTGAACGGGTAGGCCGATGCATGCATCATGAAAAGAGAATCTTGCTTAAACTAAACTTCCCCCAACATGTATAAATTGGATTAGTGAATTGATAGGATAACCTAAAAGAATGCTTTATTAAAAACCTTATCATTTCTCTAAGTCTCTGGTTCCTGATTGTTGACACCATTTTTTGCACATGTTAAAATGTTCGGAGTGGACTAATCGGCAAGGGGAAAGCTACTGTATACTTTGATAGCCGATGAAAGCCAGCTTGTAAAGATGGTTGCCGATAGCTGGTGATGCCGATAAAGGGAGGCTTGAAGACTACTGCCGATGAAACAGGGAGTATGCCGATGAAGGGAGATTTGAGGACTACTGCCGATGAAACAAGGAGTATGCTGATGGGGGAAGACTTGAAGACTATTGCCGATGAGACAGGGGGTATGCCGATGGGAGGAAGGACAGTGAGATTTCCATCGTAATTAAGGCGGACAGGGAAATAGATAGGAGTTGATTTCTTTTTCTATATTTGTTAGAGTATGATTCATGTAAGAGTCACGTGTTTCCTTAGATATGGGCTTGGTGTCCTAGTTGTGTTTGGTTGTGTTTCTTTAGATCAGGGTATAAATATGGAGTGAGGGGCAATGTAAAGATATATCAATCAATATCAAAACCAATTTTTACTCCTATTTGCATCTACTTACTTTTTGACGACTTCGTCAATTTGCATTATTTTCTCTTTACGAGTTCTCATTGATTCGGCGAGCTGCATCGCTTCAGTGCGACCTTCGGCGATCCTCGAGTTCCGCGTGAGTACCTCTTGGCCGTGACTTCCGGGCGTATCGCTGTTGTCAGGACCAAAGTGCTCGTATCTTCATCCTTGTCGATTAACAGGTCAAATCGACTAGCATGCCTTGGATATCGATTCGGGTATTAGCCCTTTGTGTTTGCAGATCCACTTTTGCATCAACACATCTTTTGGCACGCCCGGTGGGACCAATCAATCCGATCAATATGTTCAATTCCGAGATCGATGCGGGGAACATTATCGCGGTATCAGAAGAAGATCTTAAGGAAGAACAGAGGCAGGCTATGGAAAAGGCCGTAGAAGAATACAGGCAGCTTTGTCTAAAATCGTTTAGCCTGAACAAGAGTGGACAAGTTATCCAGAAGCAAGATTTGCCGTTGCCTCGGCAGGTTACCTTTGATTCCAACCCTGGTAAACTTCAAGAGATGGTTAATTCTGCAGTAAATCATGCTTTGATTAATCATTCCAATGTGTTGTCCAATACTGTTCATAATGCTATGGTTCGAACTCTCAAAGAAGGACAAGCGTCACCGCATTATGTTGGGCCTGCCTATCACCAACCAGAGCCAGCATCTGTCAATACTCCATCGGCTCCCTCGGCCATTGTGGGTACAGAAGTTACTTCTTCTCCAGTATCGGCAGGCTTACCTAATATTCAATCTACACCAGTACGATCAGATCCGGTACTAGCAGGAGGACGAATTCAGCTTAGTACAGATCTATCGGCATCAGCTATGTTAGGCCCTGTGTCTCAGAATAGCCAGATTCCTACTAATTGGTGGGGATATGGTATGCCTCCAGAGTCAGCTGCTTTCAATCCTGGATTACCTCAAATGTTTGACGCAGTAGGTAAAGCTCCTATACCATCGGCTGTTTCGTCGATGGCCAAAGTGCCTCAATATGCCACAACAACTACTGTGCAACCAACTCCAGGGGGTTTCCAGATGCCTGCGGTTCAAACGCCCAGTTCAAATCCATCGGCAAGCTTACTGCCGATACAGCAGAAAGCCCCTGTTATGAGTCAAACTGGGGTTCAGTTTATGCCTCAAGCTGGTTATAATTATCCAACAATATCAGCAAATTACCAGCCATCGGTGAGTTTTGTACCGATGGGTTCTAATAATGGTTGGTCAGGACAGTTACCTGTTCAACACATAGTTCAACAAAATCAACAGATTGCAGGGATTCAACAAGGTTATATGCAAGCTGGTGTTCAGAATCAAGCATCGGCAGCTCAGCCGATGAATCCTTTCCAACAGGTTAATGGACCACAAGTAACGGCAAATATGCCGATTGCTGGAGATCGTGGGCCACAAAGATATGTGGAAGGATATCAGCAGGTACCTCCTATAGAAATTCAGCCAGTTCGTCAGCAGGAAGCTAATGCTTTTTGGGCCGATAGGATAGCAGAAATTATGAAGGATCAGTTTGGGATAAAGCCCAAGGTCAATACTTATTCTTATCGGACTCCATATCCTCCTGCATATGATTTAATTCCTCTCCCAAATCAGTACAAGGTACTAGATTTCACTAAATTCTCCGGGCAGGATGATACATCAACAATGGAACACGTCAATCGCTTCATTATTCAATGTGGAGAGGCAGCTAGCAGAGATGAATTAAGAGTTCGATTATTTTCATCATCTTTGTCTGGATCGGCATTTACGTGGTTCATTTCATTACCACCAAATTCTATTATTACCTGGGCTGATCTAGAAAAACAATTTCATAAGTATTTCTTTGCTGGAATCCATGAAAAGAAGCTTACCGATTTAGTAAAATTGAGACAGCGCAATGATGAATCGGTAGAGAGCTTTGTGCAAAGACTACGAGATGTAAAAAATAAGTGCTACAGTCTGGTGCTGGATGATCGGCAGCTTGCCGATCTGGCTTTCCAAGGGTTATTGCCACATCTTAAAGACATATATGCTTCTCAGGAATTTGAAAGCCTCAGTCATCTTGTGCAAAGGATCTCCGATCAAGATACTAGGGTTTTTGAACCTAAAAAGAATTGGAGTAAAAAGGTATCATTTGTTGAAGAAGTAGGAGATTCTAATTCTGATGAAGAACCAGTTATCGGCTTAGCTGAGTGGGTTAAGAATAAAAAGCTAATATCTTGTCCCTTTGGTAAAAAAGAGCCAGAAAAGTTTACCTTTGATATCACCAAGGCTGATAAAATATTTGATCTTCTGCTTCAAGAGGGTCAAATTAAGCTATCACCTAATCATGTGATCCCATCAGCAGAAGAGTTGAAGAAGATCTTGTACTGCAAATGGCACAATGCAACTTCACACAGTACAAATGAATGCAAGGTGTTCAGGCAACAGTTACAATCGGCTATTGAATCTGGGAGAATTAAGTTTGGTACTTCTAATGCCCAAAGGCCGATGAAAATTGATCAACACCCCTTTCCAGCAAATATGTTGGAGGCCAAAGGGAAGACCAAGGTATTGACGTCCGAGGCTGCTGAGAAAAACGCATCAGTGGATCCCCAACATCGGATAACTACCGATGATGCAAGAAGTAAGGGATTGCTGGGAGAAAGCAGTAGTTCCAAAAAACCTCCTCGACCTGGCATTGTGATTACTCATCGAAGGCAGCAGGAGGGTTGGCGTCTGCGTAATGATCGATATCGACAACAGCAAGAAGAAAAACGTCGGGAAGAATGGCATCGGCATAAAGATCATTGGAGGTGCCCGTTTTTTATCCATTGCTGGGAAGAAGGTATTAAATTGCCAACTGTTGAAAATTGCCCTGAGTGCAATGGTTATTATGAGGTCAATCGGTCAGAAAGAAGATTTCAACCTGGCAATTGGGGTTTATTTATCAATGAGCCGATTAGAAGCAGAGCATCAGTACATGATCGGCTAGGGGCAGACTTAGTGTACATGAAAGGCTTGGTAAATGCGCTGGATGTTTTCCGAGGAATCAAGAGGAGCTTGAGGAAATGGCAAATGCAAGAGTTCCTGATGAGAAAATATTCTACAGGGACCCTAATATACGCCGTGTGGAATTGACTAGGACCTGTTATCAGCCGGTTTGGAAAACCAAGTTTCCTCGATGGTGCTCGGAGGGTCTAACAAAAACGCAGAGAAGGAGGATGCAACGTGAGCGTTAGGAGGATTTATACCAAGAGGAAAATTCCTCCAATGAGAAGTCCGGTCATCAGCAGTGGCAGGTAAAACACAAAAATAAGGGTCCATCGGCAGATGTTAATATGGTATTCATGTTGCCGATGGAATTTTTGGCACTATCTGATAATGAGGAAGAAGTTGTTCTCTCTGATCAAGTAGCTCAGTTGACACTAGATCCAATGATGGCTGTTTTTGAGAAACCTACCGATGACGAGAGACAGCATCTTAAGGCTTTGTTTGTGAAGGGCAGAGTTGATGGGCAGCCTGTGTCTAAGGTACTTATTGATGGAGGGGCTGCGATTAATATTATGCCTTATGTGATGTATCGGAAACTTGGTAAGGGAGATCAAGACTTGACCAAAACCGATATGATGCTAAAAAATTTTGAAGGCAATGTGTCGCCGGCTAAAGGGGCAGTATGCGTTGAATTAACCATCGGCAGCAAAACCTTACCGACGACGTTCTTTGTTATTAACGGCAAGGGTGCATATAATCTGCTTCTAGGGAGGGATTGGATTCATGCTAATTGTTGTGTTCCTTCTACAATGCATCAATGCCTCGTACAGTGGATTGGGGATAAGATTGAGGTTGTCCCTGGTGATTCTTCTTATATCATCGCATCGACAGAATCAGATACTTATGAGCGAACTAAATGCATATCAGGAGAAGTTTGGAAAAAAGAGTTCCTTAGAGTTGCTGATTATGAAATTCCACCGATCCAAGCAGTCGGTTCTGAAGAAGAATTTTAATGGATAGGTTTGCCGATGATGGAAAATTAGGTCAAGGGTTCACATCGGCAGATGATTTAGTAGAAGTAGATATCGGTAATGGCGATAGGCCAAGACCTACTTTTATTAGTGCTAAGTTAGATTCCAAGTGTAAGCAGCAAATAATTGATGTGTTAAAGGAGTATAAAGATTATTTTGCTTGGGATTATACTGAGATGCCTGGATTAGACCGATCGGTAGTTGAACATCGGTTACCTATCAAATCTGGATTTCGGCCACATCAGCAGCCAGCGCGCCGATGCAACCCTAATATACTTCCTGATATTAAGGCCGAAATAACTAAATTAATTGAGGCAAAGTTTATTCGGCAGTATCGATATGCAGAGTGGATCTCTAACGTGGTTCCTGTTTATAAGAAAATTGGAAAACTTTGTGTTTGTATTGACTTCAGGAATCTCAACAAAGCCACACCGATGGATGGCTATCCAATGCCGATTGCTGATTTATTGATTGATGCTGCAGTCGGACATCAGATTATCATCTTTATAGATGGTAATGCAGGCTACAATCAAATATTCATGGCTAAAGAAGATATTCCCAAGACTGCTTTCAGATGTCCAGGTCATGTAGGGTTGTTTGAGTGGGTAGTCATGACATTTGGCTTGAAAAATGCCGGTGCTACTTATCAGAGAGCTATGAACTTTATTTTTCATGAATACATCGGCACATTAGTGGAAATCTACATTGATGATGTGGTGATTAAATCTGGAGATATCACAAAACATCTAGCCGATCTACGAAAGATACTGGAGTGTACAAGGAAGCATGGATTGAAGATGAATTCTAATAAATGTGCATTTGGCATATCGGCAGGTCAATTCTTGGATTTTATGGTGCATCAGTGGGGCATCGAAATCAGTAGGAAGTCTATTAATGCAATTAACAAGGTGGTTGCTCCTGCCAATAAGACTGAATTGCAATCTTTGATCGGTAAGATTAATTTCATTAGAAGATTCATATCTAATTTGTCGGGTAAGATCAAGGCTTTCAGTCCATTACTTAAATTAAAAGCCGATCAGGAATTGTATGGGGAGCTAAGCAGCAGTTATCCCTCGATGAAATTAAGAAATATTTAACAAATCCTCCAGTGCTAGTTCCACCTCAACACGGGAAGCCTTTCAGGTTATATTTATCAACTGATGATACAGTTATCGGTTCAGCTCTTATTCAAGAATTTGAAGGGAAAGAACGTGTTATTTATTATTTGAGCAGAAGACTAGTGGATGCTGAGACGAGGTATTCGGCCATCGAAAAATTATGTCTATGTTTATACTTTTCGTGTGTCAAATTAAGGCATTATTTGTTATCTGCCGAATGTACGGTCATATGCAAAGATGATGTAGTCAAGTATATGCTGTCGATGCCGATATTAAGTGGTAGAATCGGCAAGTGGATTTTAGCATTATCAGAATTTGAACTACGTTATGAATCAACTAAGGCAGTTAAAGGGCAAGTGATGGCTGATTTGGTCACTCAGCATTGTGATTCAGTGGACTCTTTGGAAGTTGCTCCCTGGACACTTTTCTTCGATGGGTCCACATGTGGTGAAGGAGCAGGTATCGGTATTGTGTTAATTTCACCTCAAGGAAGGAAGTATGAGTTTTCATTGCCGATTGTTGCTACGTCGACGAATAATTAGGCTGAATACCAAGCCTTGGTAAAAGGGTTAGAATTACTGAAGGAGATACGTGCCGATGCTGTTGAAATCTTTGGTGATTCTATGCTAGTTATAAATCAATTGGCTGGACTTTATGAATGCCGAAGTGAAGCTTTAATTTCGTATTATGAAAAATGTGTGCAATTGTTGAAAGAATTTAGGGATTTTTGTCTTGAACATATCCCTCGATTGCATAATGAGGAAGCTAATCGACTAGCTCAGCATGCTTTAGGGTATCAACTTATTCAGGAAGTGCTAACATCGGCAGTTAATACCGATGACTGGAGAAAGGAGATTGTCTATTATTTAAAGGATCCATATAAAAAGGTTGAAAGACGTGTAAGGTTCCAAGCTACCAAGTATGTGCTCCTCGATGATGAATTATATTATCGAACTATAGATGGAGTTTTACTCAGATGTGTTGGTAGTGATGAATCGAAAACTTTGATGGGTGAAATTCATGAAGGAGTGTGTGGTGCGCATCAATCGGCTTTCAAGATGAAGTGGATGATCAGAAGGAATGGATACTATTGGCCGACTATTCTTGAAGATTGTTTTAAATATTTTAAAGGATGTCAGGGATGTCAAAAGTTTGGTAATATTCAAAGAGCGCCTGCATCGGCTATGAACCCTATAATCAAACCGTGGCCGTTCCGGGGATGGGCTATTGATCTCATTGGTCAGATTTATCCGCCATCGAGTAAGGGACATAAATTTATTCTGGTTGCTACTGATTATTTCACAAAATGGGTTGAGGCAATTCCTTTGAAAAAGGTGACATCGGTTAATATGATTGATTTTGTGAAAGAGCATATTGTTTACCGATTTGGTATTCCTCAGACTATCACTACCGATCAGGGCACTATGTTTACGTCAGGAGAATTTGATGAGTTTGCTGTAAGTATGGGAATTAAAGTTTTAAATTCTTCTCCATATTATGCTCAGGCTAATGGTCAAGCTGAGGCTTCTAACAAAGGGATCATCAAACTCATTAAGCGTAAAATTGAAGAAAATCCTAGGAGGTGGCATACAGTATTAAATGAAGCCTTATGGTCATATCGGATGTCATGTCATGGTGCAACCAAAGTAACGCCTTATCAGTTAGTATATGGACATGATGCAGTATTGCCTTGGGAAATTAAAGTTGGCTCTAGGCAAATATGTTCTCAAGATCAGCTGACAGCCGATGATTATAATACTCTTATGAAGGATGAGTTGGAAGATGTAGCGGGTCATCGGTTAAGGGCTTTAGTTAGCATCGAAGAAAATAAGAAAAGAGTAGCCAGATGGTATGACAAGAAGGTGAAGATAAAGGAGTTTGCCGATGGAGATCTGGTCTGGAAATTGGTTTTATCGATTGGGACCAAAAGTTCAAAATTTGGAAAGTGGTCTCCTAATTGGGAAGGTCCATATCGGATAAATCAGTCTGTTCCTAGTAACGCATATATTCTAGAAACCCTCGAAGGGGTTGTGTTTCCTAGAGCATTAAATGGAAAATATTTAAAGAAATATTACCCTAGTATCTGGATGGATGCATAAAAGTATAAGTGCCGATAATAGTCCTATCGGCTGGAATTACTCAAGGATGTCAATGTCTCGTAAAGTGCCGATACAATAAACAAGATTACAAGTTCAACAAGGATTGGATAGCTAATATCGCACGCAGGCGAATTTGCTCGGCTTCCTCCATTTCTTTGATATCGTCATCGGCGGTACCCTCCACGGGCTTGAGTTTTTTCTTCATGGCCAAAGCTTTGCGAGCCTAGATATCTCTTTCTTGCTGAAGGGTTTTGATGGCGTTGGGTAGCGGGCTTTCTTCTTGTTGAGCATGAGTTAAAGCTGCCTCGATTTCCTTCAATTCAGCCAATAGAGCCATCTTCCTTGCTGATAAATCCAAGATTTTCTGCTTAAGTTCAGCACCCGAAGTCTGCAAGTTGCCGATGCCCTTGTGCTTCTCATTGGCAATTTGTTTTAGTTGTAGCATCTCTTCCTTGAGTTGAGCCTGAGCTGCTCTATCGGCAATACGTTGGGCAGCCCGTTGATATTGTAATTGGCGACTCTCTAAATGGGCTACTGGGAAGAGTACTTCTTCAACATCGGCAGGGACCTGGCCACGGATTGTTTTGAAAATTGCCTTTGCGGGGTCCGAGTCATCTACCAGTTGGGCAGTATCCTGCTGTAGCAAGTTCAGGAGAGCTTCCAACCTGGACTTAGTTTCTGCCGATATTGTTCCCAGTACAAGGGAAGAACTTGTTTCCTCTCCATCATCGTTAGAGATGTCAATAGCGAAGGAGAATAGGCTGTTTGGGGAGTCTTGTTCCTGAGAAAAAGAAAAGGAGGTCGGTTAAGGATAAGTATGAATATTGTAAATCAGCTAGGTTAATCGGTGTACCTATTTCAAGGCAATTTCCTGTGCTTGACTGGAAGAAACAACCTGGAGTGTGTCGTGTGAGGGATCGGTTGAGCTTGCCGATGGGATGTCCTCTGTGACTTCATCAGTGGTTGGCTCTTGAGGTATGATGACCGATGACATTGGGGTAGATGTAGGGATCGGCATGGACCTTTGTCGTTTTGGCTGTGCCTCGGCATCTATTAAAGCTTTGCGCTTTGCTTGGGCATCGGCAACGATTGGCTGGGGGGCATTGGCACTTGTTGGTTGTGAAGCTTGGACGTCTGGTACGCTTGCCGATGTACCCAATTGTTGCTGCAAGACAAGTGTAAGGTATGATATTTAACGGATAAAATGAGAAGTCAAGAGAATACCTCTAAAGGTTTGTCAAAAGAAGTGGTGCTTGATATCGGAGGAATTGCCGATGATGATCCAGTGGTAGCTCTTACCCCCTGGTGATTAATGTTAATACAGTTTGTAATCGGTATAAGTAGAAATAAACAGGGTTGTTACCTTGAATGCCTTGACCAAGGTTATAGCAGCAGCCGATGGAGTGGCCCTAGCTGTAGCCAATCTGGACTTAGAGGTGATGGTCTTGGTACGGATCTTCTGGTGGGTCAAAGCAGTTAAGGTGGGGGCATTGTAGCCGATCGGTGATATCGGGGAAATAGGCTGAAGATCGAAGGGTTTCCCACTTTTGCTCACCGATGGTGCTGGGTTGTTAACCTGTCATGCGAGAGTCAGTTACTGATATATGTAGGGAAAAAGTAAAAAGGAGTTAAAAGAAACTTACTGCGTCGTCAGGGATGGCATATTCAGGGTCGATCATGTGCCGATATGTGTGAGCAGAAGTTGCAAACAGTTGTTCCTTCCACTCTCGCCACCATTGCTTGTATGACTCGGTGATGAAGGATACTGGCATCCAGGTGGATATATCAACATCTGTGATATCGGCATCGGGGGAGAGTTGTACCACCTTGTTCCAATCTGTTCCACAGGTGATTGTTTCCCTGGGTTTGATCACATCGGCAAAGCAAAGTTTGATTGGCAGTTGCCCAAAAGCCAATTGACGGGATACTGCCGATGGGTTGTAAAATTCATATGAAATGTTGGTGTTTTTCCCGCTACCAAATGTATTCACTGGAATTGCCCTGGGAGTAATGATGGCCATCATGAGTTCCTTATCCTGATTCAGGGTGTCATCGGCAAAGTTGAAAAGAAGGGGAAATCTGTTGTCCTCGTCAATATAAGGTACCCAGGCCCTATGATCACGAGAAAGACCATTGTAGAAGTTTTGGAAGAATCTACCGATCTGGTCTTCATTGGCCTCTGTTCCGGGAAGGACAATTATAGCTTCACCAAAATTAAGGGGTGAGCATGTTGCCGATTCATCATCCCCAAGCACATGGTCTTCAGCAATTTCTCGTGGGAATTGTTGGGCAAAAAAGTCCCATTGCAAGCGTTTGTGCATATGGGCATTCAGCCACATGTTGATAAACCACCACGGGCCTCCTAGGTTGCCGATGGGTTCGCCAAGCAGAAGTTTCTGAGACACTTGATGAAGAAGATGATAAGTGGAGCTCAGAAGGTATCGGCCAAGAGGAAACCTTACGCCATTAGCCAAAAGTTCAGCTGCGGGGAGGAAGGCGTTGGTTGGTCCTACTGATCGACCACAGAAAATAAATTTTTCTAACCACATATTCAAGAATATGGCATGTTCCCTCTAGTTAAGTGTCCCAGTCTTCTGGTATTCTTGAATGTATCCCATCCAACCGCCGATGTTGCGGGTATTCACCCTATATTCAGATTTTCTACCATAAATGGAGCCTTCATCGGCAGTTGAAATATCCAAGCCAGTGAGCATGTGGACATCGGCAAGTGTAGGAGTAGCTGGGCCATGTCCAAACATAAAAGTGTTTGTTGTGTCTGACCAGAAGTAAGCAGCTGCAATCATCATCGATTCATTCTTCTGCATATCGGCAATAGATAGCCTAATGCATTGGTCTAATTTCCATTCTGCCCAGTATACTTGCATCGATCTATTAACCCTTAAGTACCAATCTTTCCACCCTTTGGTGGTTTTGGGTCAAGATCGGAATGTGTCTTTCCATAAATTCAGAGAGAAATTTTGGGCTCTAAAGGGGATTCTATTAACCTCTGCATTAATCAGATCGGTTGGATCTGGGTTGCCCATTGGTCCTAGGCATTGGATATGCGGCTGGTCGGTTGGGATAACTAATTTATTGCGCAGTTCCTAAGTTTGAAAGATCCGAAGAGCAAAAGAAAGGAAAAATCACCAACTGTATGGATTTGCAAAAACTAGGGGAATCAAAGTAAAGGTAATGGAAGAGGAGCGAACCGCGGGGACGTCGAAGTTGACTGCCATTATCTTGAAGAAGATGAAGGCACAAGCTGGAGACTTGAGGTAACGCTGGAGAAGGGTTCTTGTTGGTTGAGGTCGTGCAGTGGTTCGTCGGAGTCGCCGCCGGAAAGAGAAATGTCAAAGATTGGAGTCTAAGGGTAGAAGACAAGTGTTCCGGAGGAGTCTATTTATAAGCCGCTTGGAGTAGGGGTATTTTGGACTTATCTCTATGCCGCGCGCATGTAGGTCGAAGTGGTTCAGATGGATATGGTAACTGTTTGCACGATGATCAGGGAATTGTACAGATGGGTTGATGGCAAGTAATCATGACTTGGGAGAAATATCGGTACAGGATATTTTAATTCTGAAAATGACAGCATTATCATGTTAAGATCTTTCCGATGGGTTATTGTTTCAGTATCTTAACCATAATCAAGGCAAGAGTGGTTGGCGATTGTGCGATATTTGCTGAAGTGCGTGAGTCAGGATTAGATTTGATTGGATTTGATAACAGATCAGGTTTTGGCTTGGAGAATAAGTTACGGTAATCTGGAGTAAATTTCGGAGCATTAATGGTTTTATACTCTGAAATTGGGGGGCATGTGTTGACACCGTTTTTTGCACATGTTAAAATGTTCGGAGTGGACTAATCGGCAAGGGGAAAGCTACTGTATACTTTGATAGCCGATGAAAGCCAGCTTGTAAAGATGGTTGCCGATAGCTGGTGATGCCGATAAAGGGAGGCTTGAAGACTACTGCCGATGAAACAGGGAGTATGCCGATGAAGGGAGATTTGAGGACTACTGCCGATGAAACAAGGAGTATGCTGATGGGGGAAGACTTGAAGACTATTGCCGATGAGACAGGGGGTATGCCGATGGGAGGAAGGACAGTGAGATTTCCATCGTAATTAAGGCGGACAGGGAAATAGATAGGAGTTGATTTCTTTTTCTATATTTGTTAGAGTATGATTCATGTAAGAGTCACGTGTTTCCTTAGATATGGGCTTGGTGTCCTAGTTGTGTTTGGTTGTGTTTCTTTAGATCAGGGTATAAATATGGAGTGAGGGGCAATGTAAAGATATATCAATCAATATTAAAACCAATTTTTACTCCTATTTGCATCTACTTACTTTTTGACGACTTCGTCAATTTGCATTATTTTCTCTTTACGAGTTCTCATTGATTCGGCGAGCTGCATCGCTTCAGTGCGACCTTCGGCGATCCTCGAGTTCCGCGTGAGTACCTCTTGGTCATGACTTCCGGGCGTATCGCTGTTGTCAGGACCAAAGTGCTCGTATCTTCATCCTTGTCGATTAACAGGTCAAATCGACTGGCACGCCTTGGATATCGATTCGGGTATTAGCCCTTTGTGTTTGTAGATCCACTTTTGCATCAACACTGATCTAGGGTGTTATCCCTAATGGTGGGTTCCTATCTGTTTACAGATGAACCTGAGGTCCGGTCGCGGGAGCACTAGTGCTAGGGCAGGCCGTGGCCTTGGCGAGGGCCAAGGTGAAAGTGGTCATGGCAATGAGAACGACAACGGGGAGAGCCACGAGGCCCCACTTCTGGCTCCTCCTCCTCCGTCATCGCCACTTCCAATGACCCATGCGGAGATGATGGTGGAGATGCTGGCTGCTCGGTGTGAGTTAGCCCATGCCTTGGAGAGGCTAGCTTAGGCGATTGGTGGCTTCGCCCGTGGGGGCCACGAAGGCAATGATGGGAACGGGGGTGGTGCCCATGGTCCCGAGGGGCCCTGTTCTTACCAGGATTTCTTGAAGATGCACCCACCCACTTTTGCACCGACTGCTGAGCCTTTGGATACGGAGCATTGGCTTTGTATTCTGGAGCAGAAGTTTTAGCTGCTCACTATAACTAAAGAACAAAAGGTGTAGTTTGCAGCATAGCAGCTGTTGGGTTCTGCCAGTGCATGGTGGAACACGTTCAATGCCATGTAGCCTATGGACCACCGTGTGACTTGGCAGGAGTTTTCCACTACTTTCAAAGAGTAGTACATTCCTGCTGGTGTGCTGAACAGGAAGTTGATAGAGTTCCTAGACCTAAAGCAAGGGAGCATGTCTGTGATGGATTATGTGAACAAGTTCAACCATCTTGCACAGTATACTGGGGCCCATGTAGACACTGATGATAAGAAGAGAGGCCATTTCTATTGCTGCCTCTCTTATAGTCTATAGAAGGAGCAGTACACAGGGAACTACCAAACTTTTGGTGTTATGATGAATGCTGCTATTGCCATGGAAGGACTTTAGTGTGACTCTCAGGCTGAGTGCAAGCACAAGTGGGTGATCATTGGATCTTCTAGTCACCCCCAGGCTTAGAAGGTGCAGGTTGTCAAGAGGATGTCCTATCACTCTCTAGGTGGACAGTCGTCCCATCAGTCTTAGTAGACTTACCAGGCACCTCCCACCCAGTACTGTGCACCAACTCAGTAGGTGCAGTAGCATTAGGAACAAGTTCCACCTCATCAGGGATAGGGGAACAAGCTTGGTGCTTGTTTTAAGTGTGGCAAGGAGGGGCACTATGCTTGGGAGTGCCCACAGAACCAACCTACATAGTCTTTCAAGCCTTCAACCAACTTCCGTCTGATCAAGAGGATGATTATCAAGAAGAAGGTGCCCGTAAGCTGCTCTGGACAAGTCAACTTCACTAAGGCTGAGGAGATCTTGCAGAATGAACCTGTGATGGCTGGTATGTTTACCATTGATTCCCACCTAGCATATGTGTTGTTTAATTCTGGTGCATCACATTCATTCATGAGCATGGGGTTTGCATAGAGGCACAATATATCTCTTATGGTTATTCCTATTGCCTATAGAATTGGTACTCTGGGTGTATAGTTGTGCGTTAATACTCGGACGGACACAGTCAGATTAATGCTAGCCACTCACACTTACCGCCTCCAGTTCATGGTGATGCCTGGGCAAGGCATAGATGCAATTCTGGGCATGAACTGGTTGCGAGTTTATGGGGTAGTCTTGGACATTAAGCAAAGAGTTATTGAGTTACGGCTTCCTTCTTCCAAGGATAGGATGTCTCTTCTTATGCCCTCAGATCTAGCCTTACCAGTTGTTCTCATGTTGAAGCTTCTCCTGATCTTGTCTCTATTTCTGTGGTTTGTGAGTTTCCAGATGTCTTCCCTAAAGATCTACCTGACTTGCCACCGAATAGGGATGTGGAGTTTTCCATTGAGTTAGAACCTAGCATAGCTCCTATTTCATGGCATCCCTACCGCATGGCTCCTAAAGAACTAGCAGAATGAAGAAGCAGTTAGAGAAATTATTGGAGAAGGGCTTTATCCATCCTAGTTCTTCACCATGGGGTTGTCTAGCTATTTTTGTGAAGAAGGACGGTACTCTACGGATGTGTGTGGATTACCGCCCTCTCAATGCAGTAACCATTAAGAACAAGTATCCTTTACCTCGTATTGATACTTTGTTCGATCAGTTGACTGGTGCCAAAGTGTTTTCAAAGATTGATCTTCGTTCTTGGTATCACCAAATTAAGATCTGGCCACAAGATATACCAAAGACAGCTTTCTCTACTAGGTATGGGCTATATGAATACCTAGTCATGTCCTTTAGTCTCACTAATAGTCCTGCATTCTTCATGTATCTCATGAATTCAGTCATCATGCTGGAGTTGGATAAGTTTGTAGTGGTGTTCATTGATGATATTTTGATATACTCCAAGAACAATAAAGAGCATGCACAACATCTTTAGATAGTACTGACTCGATTAAGGGAACACAAGTTGTACGCCAAATTCTGCAAGTGTGAGTTTTAGTTAGATCGAGTACAATTTTTGGGACATGTTCTGACACCTGAGGGTATCTCTGTAGACCCAAGCAAGGTGCAAGATGTATTAAATTGGAAGTCTCCAAAATCAGTGCATTAGATTTGTTAGTTTCTTGGTCTTGCTGGTTATTATCGGCGCTTCATTCCTGATTTCTCCAAAATAGACCAACCAATGACCAAGTTGCTCCAAAAAGATGTCAAGTTTATATGGAGTCTGGCTTGTGAAGAAGCTTTTCAAGCTCTGAAGCATTTTCTTACCACTGCTCCTGTTCTTGCCCAACCAGATATTGACAAGCCATTTAATGTGTATTATGACGCCTCAAGGACTGGATTGGGATGTGTGCTTATGCATGATGGAATGTGATATCTTATGCTTCACGCCAACTGAAAAAGCACAAGGTAAATTATCCCACCCATGATTTAGAGCTGGCTGTTGTGGTGCACGCTCTAAAAATTTGGAGGCATTATTTGTTGGGAAATAAAGTGCATATTTATATGAATCACAAGAGCCTTAAATATATTTTCACTCAGTCCGAGCTGAACATGAGGCAACGGAGATGGCTGGAGCTAATCAAGGATTATAATTTAGAGGTTCATTACCATCCTGGAAAAGCTAATGTGGTAGCTGATGCTTTGAGCCAAAAGTCGTATCAAGTTGAAGAAGCACCTTTGTCTCTCAACCATATTGAGGTGCTAGCTCACATTGCTCTAGTCTTGGATTTACTTGAGCAAATTATTATACAGCAAAGGCAAGATGTTTCGGAAATTCTGAGTATCAAGAAGTTAATTGCCGAAGGGCGTGGTCCTCATTTTAGTGTTGATGACCAAGGTATAGTGAGGTTCAAGAACAGATTTGCGGTTCCCTCAAGTGATGAGCTTAAAAGAAAAATTTTGGATGAAGCTCATAGCTCCAAGTTATCCATTCATCCAGGAAGTAACAAGATGTATCATGATTTGCGCCACTTGTATCGGTGGCCAAATATGAAACAGGACATTACCAAATACATCTCAGAATGTGATATTTGTGGAAGGGTCAAGGCAGACCATATCCATACACTGGGATTTTTGCAGCCCTTGTCTATCCCTATTTGGAAATGGGAGGATATTTCCATGGACTTTGTTGTGGGTTTGCCCCGCACGGCAAAAGGGTATGACTCTATTTGGGTCATTGTGGATCGCCTTACCAAGTCCGCTCATTTCCTCTCGGTGGATACAAGGTATTCAGCCAAGAAGTATGACAAGTTGTATTTTGACCGGATTGTGGCCCTGTATGGAGTTCCTCTTACTATCGTCTCTGATAGAGGGTTAGTTTTTGTCTCTCGTTTCTGGGAGCAACTTCAGAAATGTCTTGGTACTAGTCTCCTCAGAAGTTTAGCTTATCATCCACAAACTGACGATCAGATAGAAAGAGTCAACCAGGTACTTGAAGATATATTGAGGGCTTGTGTCATCTCTTTTCTAGAAAAGTGGGACGAATGCTTGACTCTAGCTGAGTTTTCTTATAACAATAGCTATCAAGAAAGCATTCGAATGGCACCATGTGAGGCCCTGTATGGCAAAAAAAATGTAGGACACCACTTAACTAGGTTGAAGTAGGTGACCATGGATATTTTGGGCCGGATTTTATCAAAGAAGCTCGAGAGCAAGTCAGTATTATTCAGAGCCGTTTGAAGGCAACTCAAAGTCGTTAGAAAACTTATGCCGATAAGTGAAGAAGGCCCTTGCAATTTGAAGTTGGTGATCATATGTATCTCAAAGTGTCACCTATGAGAGGGGTGCCTTGCTTTGGTGTCCATGGAAAGTTAGCTCCTCGCTATGTTGGACCTTACAAGATTTTGGCCTGGTGTGGATCTGTTGCCTACCGTATCCAGCTCCTAGATATTTCATCAACAATACATAATGTCTTCCATGTTTCCCAATTAAAGAAATGTTTGCTAGTTCCCAATGAAGCAATGGAAATTGAAGGGCTTCCCCTCCAGCCCAACTTGTCTTATATTGAGCGTCCTATCAAGATCTTAGAAAGAAAAGAAAGAGTGACTAGAAATAATGTGATGAAGTTTTATAAAGTTCAGTGGCAAAATCACTCAGAGGATGAAGCAATGTGGGAGCAAGAAAGCTATATCTTAAAACATTATCCCCACCTTCTTTCTAGTTCATCGAGGTAATTGTTTAGATTGAAATTTATTTCTTATCTCTTTTCCTACACTAGGCACATGAAATCTCAGGCTGAGATTTTGTTTAAGGGGGGGTATATTTGTAACACCCTCGGTGTTACACCGTAAATCATTTACTAAAACATGTCATGAGCATCATGTTTTTGTGTTAATGCATGTGATAAAGTGTGTAGATCAATTTCTGTAACTCAAAATGATCAACAAAAATGTGAAATGGAAGTTGGTTCAATAGTCGTGTTATATGACTTAAGGTTTAAAACCAATTTTTATTAAGCAAAATGCTATAGAACATATATGTGTCACCTTAATAAAGTTGGAAGTACAACCTTTGTAGATGATAGTGAAATACTTGCAGTCTAAAAATGATATTATTAGCTAATATGTTCACTAGCTTAGAAATTACAAGTTGAAAACAAATCTAGCTCAAAAACTTAGTCTGCCAACAGCTAGACATTGCTATGTTTAGCAATTTATTGTGAAAGATTAGGTTAAAGAGTGGTGTAGTGTTATAGCTCAGTTTGGTACTCTCATGTGCCATCTTGAGCATGGTGAAGATGGTTTAGGTCCTAAAGCAACTGTTTGGTCGTGTTGAACGCTTTAAAATTCATGCGCGTCACTGTCTCGGTTTGGTTGGCACCAGGTGCGCGGTCACCGCGTGGCCTGCCCAACCGCGCACATGGCAACATCCCATGCGGTCAACCATGCAAATGTGCTTGGCCGGTCGAGTCACCTGGGCTTGGCCCAGGCTGGCCCATAGCGAGCCACTAGCCCCGCGCCCTGCTGCTCTGCCTCGCGCTGTCGTTTTGCGTGCCACTAAGGCCATGCTGTGCTGTTGTCATGCCTGCACTACCGACACTCCTCACATTAGGACTCTGTCATTGTCGTTGCATCATCATTGCATCCACGCCGGTCTGCTGCACCTCTGTGTTGTTGCCGGTCCTGTGCGTGTCGCCTCTGCCGCGCGCACGTGGGTGGGCCGTTGTTGCCTTGTCATTTAAGGCACTACGGCCACATGAGCCATGCCGGTCAGGACCGCATGCACCTATCAGTTAGCATCGGCACATTGGTCTCTCGATCTCGCTGCTCGCATCCTGCCAAGGCGTGGACGAGCTGAGCCCACCTATTGCGCCGTTCTCTCTTCTCTCTCTACTTTTCGTCGCTGTCGTGTTGCGTCATGGTGAGCTAGAGAGCGGGCAACTCTCATCAATTCCTCATGCTCGCGTCTCTACCCTCATGTCCTCTCTCTAGCCGCCCCACCCCGCTTTGATTGTGGCTCAGCTAAGCTCCAATTTTTGGAGCTTTGCCCGCCACCGTGTCGTTATGTACCGTCACCGCCCGCGTTGTGGCCAGCCTCCACCACTTCACCCCACGTAAATTCCTCTGCACCAATAGCTCACCTTGGCCCCTCTCCACCATGTGCATGCCAGTGGGAGCGCTACCACCTCCTTGCTGCCACTGACGCAGCCGTGTCCAACGTGGCTCATCACCATGCTCGTCGTGCGCATGTGGCCAGCACTACTCAGGTAGTCGCCGGCTGAACCACCACTTTGGCCTGGTTCATGGTGTGCCCTTGGTGCTTATCCCCTATCTCTACCATCCTGTTAGCACTGTGGCTCACCAAAATGCGGTTGCCGCCGTTGCAGGTCGCTCGCCGCCGGGGAGAGCCCGCTCTGCTTCACCCCCGTTCATGCCACCACCCCATCGCTTCGCGTCAAACCCTAGGTGAGTGTCGGCCTCATAGATAGATCAGCATGGGTCCCGTGTGGCCGGCGCAAGCGCTAGTGCCACCGCTCGCCATGTCGGAGCATGTGGGGGAGGCCAGGGACCTTGCCATTGTAAAGAGTACAAAGATCTGAGGGTTCTGTTGCAAAGTCGTTGTCTATAGAAATAGTACATGTAGTGTTCGTGCTATTGTTTGATAACGTGAGGGCATTTTTGCAAGATTGCCAGCGCGTGCGGGCTTCCCGCCGTGGGCCGCCTCCGTGCATGGGCCGCGTTGGGCCAGAAATGAGTTTATCTTTTTCGTGGAAAATAGAAATAGCTTTTCATTTATATTTCTGAGCTAAACTTTGGTAATTAATATAAAATCATGTAGATGTCCAAAAATTATGAAACAAATTTTTTTAAGTTCCTAAAATTGTTCTCTATCTATTAGTGTATTTAGTTCATATATACATGTTGATACCAGGAGCTATTAAATCAATTGAGAGTGCTTAATATTATTAGGTTATTTATTGTAGAAATTTTTGTGGTAGATTGGTGATAGAAAAAACCCTAAAATTTTTATAGCAGCATCGTGGTATTATTATGTGCTTACTGTAATTTTTGTAGCCTTAGAATAGGCTAAGTACTAGGGTAGTTAGGTGCTCCTTTTGTAATATAAGTTAAATCGATAATAAGAGTAAGATTACATTTTAGTTGCTAAGTTAATACCTATTAGATGACTCCATACCTAATTTTGTGGAAATAATAGGTAGTTAGTATCTTAACCATTAGAGCTAGCTTAGTGGCTTAGTAGATGTATTCTTATTTTAAGAGTTGTTGTTGCCAAAATACTAAGTGTTGCATCATCATTGCATGCATGTAGAGAACGAGTTGGTGGAGTTCGTGATCGCTAGAGAGCAGGAGTACAAGGAGGTGATAGAGGAGTACGAGGAGGAGGTCCTCGTATAGGAGGAGGTCCTAGAGCCATCACTGACTGACTTAGCTGACAATCCGCCTGCCCAAGGCAAGCCCCGGTGCATAACCCTTATTTTGAATAATCACTGGATATATATATATCTGTGTGTGTGATGTGCATTTACGTTATAAGATTTATATTGAAACTACATGCATAGATAACCCTACCTATTAGTCCTGCTAGTATAGGTCAAGTAGCTGCTATGCTTAGGCTATCGATAGCGTGAGTAACCTGCCATTACTCACAATAGGTGATTATCATTATTACTCTCATGATAGAATGGTGAAAGGAAATGGAGACTAGGTAGGGATATGGTACGGGTATTGGTGGGTGTAAGAGGTTGTGTCCCGCGGCCAACGGGGCATAGCTTGGTTACACTGTTTTCCATGTCCGTGTTGGTTAAGGATTGTCCGTTGCATTGGATTCTAGTCAGGTCATAGACTTATTATCATGAGCACATACTTGCTTATGGGAGCGGGAAGGCTTATTGTTGTCTTGTCGTGGGTTCTAGCTCTTTCTAGACCGACTAATTGGAGGCGGGGATGGTGGAGGTCTAAGCACCACACTGAATCCGGGGCTTAGGAGTGGGGGCTTGGAGTCCAAGTTTGGACAGGGACCTTGACCCCTTGACAGGAGAGTGATAGGTTGGTCCTGTTTGTGCCTAGGGTACAAGCGGGGCATGTCTTTTGGGGTACCCAGCTGAGATACATTAGTTCGTGAATCGTCGTGTGATACGGTACGGCTTGGCTACGATCTAGCACCGTAGTAAGAACTGGATGATGAAAGGGAATGAATGGATCTGATTGCTCAACTCTTGCTTAAAAGTAGAACAGGTGCTTACATAGAATGATTAGCTAATGAATTAATCATGACTGCTAATAAAGTACATACATAAGGATTCACTACTAGTAATGCTTTTTGCAAAAAGGAAACCCATCAAACCATACAGCTTATCATATCCTTTGGACTCGGGAAATTATTCCCACTAGTCAGATAAGTCTTGCGAGTACATTGAGTACTCCAGGTTTATTTACCCCTATTGTAGGTGCAGCTTGAGGAGTGGCTGTTGTGTGGAGGATTCTTCTGGTGGGCACAGACGGATCCTTGTATCTTATCGTTAGATGTTTATTTTAATTTCACTGTTTAAATTCCGCACTCTAAACTTGGTACTGTAATAATGTATTTCTGAGAACCCTTGTTGTATGAAATGGACTAAGTATTGTAAACTCGTTCTCATTATTGGATCCTGGATGAAAAATGTGGATTGTTCGAGTTCTCCCTTGGGGTGTGCTCGACATAACTGTCCGATGTAGCTAACTTTCGGGGTGCTTAGTGTCTAGTGGAAGACGAGCGCCTCTGAAAGCGAGCTATTCTAGATGGTTTTGCCATAGTAGTCGCTCACTTAATGAGATTATGTATAGGGATGGATAATCTCGCAAAGGAGCAAAGTGTTCCTATCACGCATCTGATCTCGCTAGGCAAAGGGCTGATGGGAGGAGGGTTGGACGGCTTTGGGTAGCTAGGACGCTGGTTGCGGCTGGCCTAGGGCAGGCGGTGGCTAGGTGTCATTAGTCCTATTGTGGGCAGCGGCGGTGGAGGTACGACATGGGAAAGGAGGGACCGGTGGCTTGCAGAGAGAGAGAGAGAGAGAGAGAGAGAGAGAGAGAGAGAGAGAGGGAGGGAGAGAAGAGATAAGGGATTAACCCTAAACTTGCTTGTCTCTATTAATAATTCTACCCTCATATATATAGGAGTTTACAAGAGCGCTAATGAGCTTAGACATGTTATCAATAGAGTCCATATCCCCTACTACTTTTTTAGATCTAATCTATAACAATTGAGCCTAGGCCCCTCCCTAATTAATTAGTCCACTAACATGTTTGGGCGCCTTCTTCTACTATATGTCTTACCGACCATAACCTCCTTTGGTGGTGCTACAGAACCTCCTTCCTTGAATGGGTTTGATTTTGAGATGAAAAATTGAGGGAAAACTACGGATGATAACTTGATGGCAAACTAAAGATTCAAATTTAAGATTCCGACCATAGCTAACTTCATGGCAAACTTAAGATTCAAATATATTAAACTTCCTAGGCTTATGCTTTTCTCGACAACGACGCCAGAAATGTTTGTTGGTATTTCTTATGCTCAAGTAGAGGATTCCGCAAGCGTACAGAATACCGTTGTAGCACTTCACCAAGAAGTGTTTCAAGGTATATATATCATTACTTATTTAATCCTAAGGCAAAGCTATAACTAGGAATGATACTAAATGAGAGATCTTAGTGTTTACCACAACTTAGTTCGATAGTGTAGTGGGGGTAATCGAAATATGATAGGAAGGGTTCAAGAAAGAAGCTCAACATGGTCCTTAAACCCCTTCTCTAACCATCAACATGTCTTTACTCTGAGCATCCAAACAACATAAAAGTAATGTTTTTGTTACAATTTTACTTGGTTCCACTTGTACTCGGAAATGTTTTGGATGTAGGAACAAACATGCAAATTCATCAAAATTAAGCACTAAGAGGCAACGGAGCAAGGCATGGCCACCAAGGGCCACCTGGTGGGGTCAGTTGTCCCCACCCTGGGTCGTCTGACTTGGCCCCACCAGGTGCCACCTCACCAATCCGTGGCTCACTGAGGAAACACACTTTGAACATCCTGGCATGTTGATCCATTGTAGGTTTGATCCAAGGGCTCACATGAATGCTCCCAAGGATTGGATGGCCCACCATGCATACTTGGGTAATCGCTAAGGCATCCAAACAACTTGGGTAACCACGAACCGCCATCAGGAAGCACTGTGAGGCGTTGGATCAATGGCGGTGGCCATCCCTAGGGTTGGCCGACCCTATAGGGGGTCGCACTGACTCCCCTTGTCAGCTTCGCCGCCGTCCACTGCACTACAAATACCCCCTGCTAATGTACACTATAAATAGGGGTAATTGGCACCAGTTGTACACACACCTCAAGAAGAAGAATCTCCCCACTCTCTCAAGATGTAGTACTAGCATTAGTGTTAGTGTTAGTGCTAGTGGGAGTTAGAGTGAGTCGAGCTCTGCTCAGAGTCCGGAAGCAGTCTTCAGGAATCTGGTATAAATCTTGGTTGTCGCTGTGAGGGCATTCCCCCAACACTAGTGTCATCAACATTTCATACAGAGATAGACAAGATGTAAATGTAGTAAAAACAGGGGCAGATGCACCGAGGGGCTGCAGCCCCAGTTGTGGTCCTAACTCATAGGGAACAGATCTTTAGTCCAGCTCAATAGTCCCCATCCATCTGTAGATCCATCCCCCTGCCCACTGCCTTGGACTCGCGACTACGACCGCCAACCGCACCGCGTCTAGCCATCCCTGTGACCCCACCTGTTGCCTCCGCTGCCTCGCACCGGTCCAACGTCTCATGGTAGTGGCTCCTGCCTACGTGGCAGCCTACTGCGCCAGGTCGGCAACACCCTACTCTACGCCTCCCTGAGCGGTTAAGCCTAGCTACTGGCAGCCACAGACAGGGGGTCAGCGCCCCCTAGTTGCAAGGCTACCCAGGTCGCCTACATGGCTACGCCAGGGGCTAGGCCAGCCGGTCGGCAAGCCCTTCAGCTCTTCCCCTTCCCTATTGGCTGTCTCCTGCTCCCAGTTCTCGGTGACAGATTGACAGTGAGGTGAGACTGAGATCCAATCATCTAGATTTTTTTCTATTTTTTGTTTTAATATTTAGTCATTGTGATTTGATGATTTTAGTACATGTGTGGACAGTGACAAGTGTAGCAGGAGAGGAGGCATATAAAGCTCATTTAATTAAAATTTTAATGCGCTTAAAAGGCTTAAGAAACAATAAGATAAATTTGCCACGCGAGGGCCAAGGTGTGTGTTGTATTAGTTCATTTCAATCCATAATATTATCTTGCTTTTTGAAGAACTATGATATTTTTATTTTTTAATGTAGAATGGAGGATGTCGTTCCAAATGGTTTGAAATTGTGAAGACATATTTGATCATTTAGTTATCAGAAGCAATTTATTAGGTACCTTTCTATCATTAATGATGTATTATTTAATTAAGCACTTTGAATCGAGTGTTGTTTGTTAGATCTATTAGTGTATGGCAAGTATAAATTCTAGCCTTTTAGACCTAATTTGGAAACTCCGATCTTTTTCGGGATCTCGGACTTTTCCCTAGGATATGTAATCCATAGGGATATCATTTTAGTTATCATCTTAGTTGTTCATAGGGGGGCTTTCCTATCCCTGGGTTTTGCTCCCCTTGCTTCCAAAGTAGGTCCTATTGTTTTGCCCCCTAGTCCGTTTCTGGATCCGCTAATGGTAAAACAAGTAAACTCTTCATAACAATATTGTGAAAAATGGATTATAGCTGACGATCTTTTGACCACAAGGCGGTCAAATTATGCATCATATAATATATAGAACATAAAAGCTCGGCGTTAGAAATGAAAGGCGGTAGAAAATGCTATTGCTTATTACATTCACATTGGGCGATCCGGTATGTATGTAGCTGCTGAAAACAGGTAGTACTCCACGCATTCACATCGATCGGGTGCATATCATTAGGTATGTAGCATATATTTATGATGATGTAGGAGTTGGGCCGGCCAGGTGGCTTAGCTCTAGACTTTCCATGTAAGGAACTCCCCTTTCACGAAGTTGTAGTGGCCACCGACCAACTTGAGGGTCCCGTTGGCCAGCCCTTCCTTGACGAAGGGGTAGGTCTTGAGGTTCTCCAGGGACACGTTCACGGCCTCCTGCAGAAACATTAAGAAATACAAGGTCTTTTGGTGAGCAAACAATCCATTCATGCAACAACTAAGCTGCCCGTGCGTGCACGGTACACGTCCTACCTTCTCCAGGATATAGCACTGGTCATCAAACGGCACCGAGGCATGCTCTTTCTTCACCTTCATCTTGGCTGGGAAGCCGATTTTGACCCAGTCCTCAACAAAGTGGCTGGGTACACCACCAAACCAACAGACAATAATCAATGGATCAAAATCATGACACAAGACACACGGCCTTTTTTTTAATCTGAATGAAACTTGTATGTTTTACAGGTGATGACTTACAAGTTGTCAGGTGCGCCGTCCTGGAGGGAGAGGAGCGCCCTGATGCCACCGCAGCAGCTGTGGCCAATGACCACGAGGACCTGCACCTTGAGGGCGCACACAGCGTACTCGATGGCGGACCCGATGCCGGTGTACTTGGTCTGCAGTCGACGAATACGAAAGGCGGCCGTGTGAGTCTCGATCTTCTGTCAATGCCCCGCGGCGGCCGGGCCGAGAAGAAATAGACGTCCATTGCGTCTGTCGGTGTGTGTATGCGTACCTTGTCGTAGCCTGGGACCATGGCGGCGATGTTGCGGACGGTGAAGGCCTCACCGGGCAGCAGGCCCAGGGTCACCGACGGGCACACACGGGAGTCAGCGCAGGCGAACACCATGTACTGCATGCAGCAGAGGAAGAAAATCACCTTCAGGTCGGGAAAAGAGGGAGCACGCAAAATCGAGTCCGGTTCCAAATGCAATATATCTGTCATCTGCAAAGTGAGCCTATATAGGGACGGCGGCATCTCAATAATGTACCAACCAAATGCAAATCACCACCAGCTAGCATGCAGCACATGGGTTAGCACTCGCGGCGCGCATGTTAGTGCCCGCAACAGTGGTGGCCGGTGGGCAGTCGGAGTTGTGAAGGATTTTGGATGTATGCAGTATCCCACCACCATTTCTTTGCGCTATGACTAGTAGGGCTAAAGTTGAAGCCATAGAGCAGACTTGTACAAAATAATTATAGGACTAGTTATGTACACCTCGCTTTACGAAAAATCAAACTTTTAAATTCTGACTAGATTTATATAAAAATATATTAATATTTATGATGTATGATAAATATCATTAGATTGAGCATTAAGTATGCTCTGGTGATAAATTTATTTAAAGATAAAAATATTGATATTATTTTCTTTACTTTTAGTCAAATTGAAAAAAAAAAGTTTTACTTCCGATAAATGATATCTGCATTTATTTTAGGAGGGAGGGAGTATATCCAACAGACTACTACTAATATACTTGCCAATTGGCCGCTAATGGCGACAAGCTGTCACCATCAGTTTTAATTTATATACAAACACTTTAATCTAATAATTTGTAAACCTAAAAAATTGATAGGGCAAAATGGTTGCTTACCATTTTTATTTAAACTTCTCCACTTTACTTATTATTTTATTAATTATTGTCCACTATAATTTAGTTCACTTCAATATTGGAGATCCTTCTTTGGGATATGATATTGAAGATTATTAGAAGTGTACTTTCATATAGTCTACTTTGGTTATCGATGAATTTAGCACTAAAATTTTATACATGTACATTGAATTTAAGAATATATACTTTGAGTTGAATTGAGTAAATCTCCAAATAGAAATCCAAATCCAAGACATCTGTTTTATATTCGTATTCGAAAAATATATGTATCTGTATTTGTCTTTGAATTAAAATGTCATAAAACGTGATATCTGGATTCGATTCCATGCGAATCTGATCCGTTTTCATCCCTACACATACCCTGGGGGCCTGACCGGACTTGAGAGGCTCGAAAAGCTCCGGCTTCTTGCTGCAAAAAACCAATGGGACATAGGATCACTAGGAGCTCTCAGAATTCCCAAAATAAGTCAGGCGGTTGAAACTGAAAAGATTAAACCAAACACATGTGTTGCAGAAAACAACAGCTCTGAGTAGAGAGATGACTTACTCATAGACCTCGATCTTGAATTGCTCGAACCCACTCTTCAAGCGCTCAACGACGTCAATCATCTGTAGGACCAACAACCAGAAAAATCGTCAGACAGTTCGCCATCCCCACAAAGACCAGCTTGCATGCTCGTGATCGTGATGCAACATGAGGGGTAGAGAGAGGGGGGGGGGGCATGATGCAATGTTGGTCTCCTTGGCCACGGACCACAAGAAAAGCATGCATACAGGTGATCTAAAGGGGGGGGACAGGGATCTTCTTTGCACCAACACGGTACAACACAGGGAGAAAGTAGAAGGTGCAGGCCAATGATGGCAACAGAGGAAAAGAAAATAGAGGAATGGACAGATTATAGTGTGTGCTATATGGAGGATGATGCCGAGGGTGAGAGAGGAGGAGGAGGAGGAGGGAACGGACCTTAGACTGGGTGGGTGGGCTTCTGGTTCTCAAGGAGTGACAAGGTGTGGGAATCTATGGACAGCTTCGATGCCCCTCCTTCTTTTTATATATAACAGGGGAGGCAAAGGCAAATTCTCATCTTCTCCCCTTTTCTTCCTCTCCTCCCTTATAGCCGGGCGGATGGATGCGGTGTGGCCATCCCTTCCTTTCTCTCTCTCTCTCTCTCGTTCACCTCTTGAGCTACCCAGTCGTCTAGATTACTAGCAACATGAACATGATGACACGTGCAATTGTTTCAGTGAGAGAAGCATACACCGCACGGCACGCGCTTTCATGAATAAAAGAAATCAGTAACGGCTGAGCGTAGCTTTTGTGGACGATATATCCTACTTGAGCGCGCGTTGCGGAGAAGAACGACTCCAACATGACGTTTTCTTCCTGGGGGGACCACTGTTTCGGCAAACCATGGTGGCCATGGAAAAAGGCAGTGGCATCTTTGTGGTAGATGGACCTCGATGACCGACAAGGTTAGGTTAGTGACAGATGGAGACGAGGAATTCGAGACGAGGGCAAGTGCCAAATCGGAGCTAGGTGCAGTGGACAGAGGACCTGACAACAACTGGACTGGAAGTTGGTAGAGGTGGAACGTGACAGATGGATTTGCGGCAGAGATAGAGTTCGATCTTTTATCGGAGAAGACAAGAGGTAGGTTGATTTAAGATGATGAGGGCCGATTTCAAGTGCTGCGGGGAGGATTTCAAGTGTCGTGGGCTGGAATTGGTGGTGATTAACGACTGAAAATGTAAAGAAGGTTGTGGACCCTACAGGCTCCCATGTGACGAACTTCCCGGACACGAAGTCGTAGTGGCCACCGACCAGCTTGAGGGTCCCTTTGGCTAGCCGTTCCTTGACGAACGGGTAGGTCTTGAGGTTCGCGAGGGACACGTTCACGGCCTCCTGCAGAGACATTCAGAAACACAAGGTCCTTTGGTGAGCAAAATCAACCTATTCTTGCAACGACTACCTGCTCGTGTGTGTACGGTGCACGTACCTTCTCCAGGACGGAGCACTGGTCATCGAACGGCACCGAGGCGTGCTCTTTCTGCACCTTCGCCTTGGCAGGCGAGCCGATCCTGACCCAGTCCTCAACGAAGTGGCTGGGTATACACCACCAAACCAACACACAACATGTTAGGATCAAAATCATGACACGAGGCACGCGACTCTTTTTTTTTTAATCTGAATGAAACTTGAATATTTCTACGATGATGACTTACAAGTTGTGAGGTGCGCTGTCCTTGAGGGAGAGGAGCGCCCTGATGCCACCGCAGCAGCTGTGGCCGATGACCACGAGGACCTCCACCTTGAGGGCGCACACGGCGTACTCGATGGCGGACCCGGTGCCGGCGTATTTGGTCTGATGCAGTTGAAGAAAACGAAAGGAGACCGTGTGCGGCGCTTGTCAATGCATGCCCCGCGGCGGCGCCCGGGCCAGAAAAAAAAAAAAAGACGTCCATTGCGACGGTACCTTGTCGTAGGGTGGGACCATGGCGGCGATGTTGCGGACGGTGAAGGCCTCACCGGGCTGCAGGCCCAGGGTCACCGACGGGCACACACGGGAGTCAGCGCAGGCGAACACCATGTACTGCATGCAGATGCAGCAGTGGAAGAAAATCACCATCAGGTGGGGTCGGCGAAAAGAGGGAGCACGCAAAGCAAAACCAGCCCGGCTCCCATGGCTCTCTTATCGATAAGCAGGTAGGCAGATCGGCCCTGATCAGTGGAGGACTACACCCAAAACCAAAAGGCGGCAACTTTTGAGTTTTGACCCGCCTGTCTTTTCGTTCCAATGCTTTTACTACAGGCTGCAGGAAGGTTCCTTCCGTTCCGTGCAACCAGTACCAGAAGTTGCGACAAGGATATTCTACGCTGGTTTCCGTGTGGCGTTCGGAGCGATCCGCGCGCGGCTGTAGTAGATCGAGCATATTTTTCTCGAGGATCGGCATGCATGGCCAGTGAGATACGGATGCGAATACACAGAGTGTTCGCGATGCTAAAGCAACAGGCCCTGCCCAACATACTTTTGAACAGCTACATACACGTCCAATCCAACTACTCACGATGAAGAAAGAATCCCGTGAGGTGAGCGACGGACCAGTGCTTCACAACCACAGCACAGGACCGGTCGGTCGATACCTCAATGGTAGGGGTCTTCTGCTCAATCATGGGTGGACCACACATTAGCCATGGAAATAATTTACCAACCAGATGCAAATCACCAGCTAGCATGCAGCGTATGGCTTTTGCACATGGGGATGCACTGGCAGCGCGCATGAGTGGTTGCCCGGCGGGTGGGAGCTGTGAAGGATTATGCATGCATGCACTACACCATTTCTTTGGGACTACTGCTTGCCAATCATAGGACTAGTTATATATAGTACATCCAACAGATCGACTACTGCTTTGCCAATTTGCCGCTCATGGCGACAAGCTGTCACCATCAACGTTAAGCCGTGCAATTAGGCCAATCCCTTTCTCCTTTTGTCTACTGCAACTTTGACCTCAGGCGCAAATAATGCTGCGTGCGCACCCAGGGGACACAGGGTGCATGATGAATAGTGCAGGTGCAGCAGGGTTGCTTGCCCTCTTGCCTCTTGCAGATGCATGGGAACGCGCGGCAATGCAGGGATGGTGATGAGCTACAGAGAGCTTAGTACTAGGCACGAGTAACGACTCGGTTCTCTGAGCTTGCCTCAACCTGGACAGCTGGGCAACCAGCAAGTAGTACTACCAAAATCTTTGGGCCAGTTAGTTGGCCGGAATCGCTACACGCTAGAGAACCCAAAAAAAAAAAAAAAAAAACTTAGCGGCGTACAAGGGAGCCAAGAAGAGAAGTCAGTATAGTAGCACATACCTTGGGGGCCTGGCCGGCCTTGAGAGGCTCGAACAGCTCCGGCTTCTTGCTGCGGAAAAAATCAAAGGTGCACGGGATCAGTTGGAGCTCACAGAATTAAAAAAACAGCTCAGATGACTTACTCATAGACCTCGGTCTTGAACTTCTGGAACCCGACCTTCAAGCGCTCGACGTCGTCCATGGCCTGCAATATCAACAGAGAAACATCGTCGATCAGTCAGTTTGCCAACCACAGAAGAGACCAACTTGCATACTCTTGATCGTGATGCAGCATGAGGGGTACAGAGAGAGAGGGCCTCCTTTGCCCACATACCACAAGAAAAGCATGCACAAAGGTTATTGAAAAGGGGGAACAGGGATCTTTACACCACCACAATACTACACAGGGAGAAAGTGGAAGCTGCATGCAGTGGCTATTGATGGCAACATACTAGAGGAAAAGAAAACAGAGGATAGGAGGAGATAATTGTTTGGAGGATGGTGCTGAGGGTGTGGGAGGAGGGAACGGACCTTGGAGGGAGGAGGTGGAGGTTGGGTGGGCTTCGGGTTCTGAACGACTGATGTGGTGGTTGATTCTATGGACGGCTTTCCTGCCCCCTCCTTCTTTTTAGGGAGGCAAAGGCAGCTGCTCATCTCCTCCTCTTTTCTTCCTCTCCTCCCTTGTCACCGGACGGATGGATGCGATGTGGCCCTCCCTCCCTTTCTCTCTCGTTTGACTTTTGAGCTGCCCGTCGTCCCGTTCACTAGCAACATGACGTGTGCAACTGTGTCAGTGAAGAGAAAGAGGCACCACGCAGCACGCGCGCTCAGCAAAAAAACAGTAACCGCTGAGAGCGGCTTTTGTGCACAGATATAAATGAAGTCACCGTCCCAGTTTTCCCTTTTTTTTCTTCTTCTTTTGAGCGGGTGAACGTGCGTGCTAATCTTTTCTTTAAAGTTTATTTAGCTAGCGTATTAAATGCAATCAGGTGCCGACGTTCATTGGCATACCAAAAGTTGGGTCAACACGAGGTGTAATCTAGACGGTAGGTTGGCCACGTATGCACTCGTCGTAAGTCGTAATCGCTGAGGACGAGACTGGAGGGAGGGAGGGAGGCAGCAATTTTCTGACGATCTGTGCAGTGTAGTGGGTACAGTACCGGACAACTGGCCCGGCCATCAGCGCGAGAGTGATCCTTCCTTTTGCTCGTTAGTTTCCCCAAGAGGTACTCGTTCCCAGATCCAAGGACGCAGGCACACTGATTCAGATCTTCCTATAGAGGCGAGTGTCTGGCCACGGGCGTGCTAGACAAGATTAGCGAATTCTGCAACTAGACCGGAAGAAGGTCCCCCGCAGGTGTATCGGTTCCCAGATCCAAAGACGATGACACGCTGATTCAGATCTGCCTATAGGCTACGTGCGGTCCGCCCTCTGGACTGGACTAGCGAATTCTGCCAGCTTCTGAATCATCTACTAGACTGAAGGTCCCCGCTCCGGACGCCAGTAGGCGATGGCACACGGCCCTGGGAATCTTCCTTATCGGCGCGCTTAAATTACTCCCTTCACCCGTACACCGTGCCAGTTCTCTTCCTAAAGTATTGGAGCTCAGCAAATCATCACGCCAGCCAAGACGAAAGTATTGTGCCAGCGCTTTGTTGCTTGCCCATCGTCATGTTGGTGATGTGCTAATCAGGAACCACTGCTAATAATGCACTCTTCTAAAATATACATGCATGGTTGCTACTTGAACCATCGATGGATGCCGGAACGACCTTTTGGAGTATTGTTTTTTTTTTTTTGTATTTCGATTAATGATGTGCTAGGCCTCGGTAATCACTGGATTACTGCTGCTTAAATTTGTATTCCTCCTGCTTAATGAGTTCCGTGCCGATGCACGCTCGAGAAAAGATTAATGATGTGCTAGCTCCTTTTACCATTTCTACCTACTACCGCGTTATCTGATGGCACAGCTACGGGTTTTGTACTTGTACAGTCTGTACCACAGAGTCGTGGTCCGGTACTGCGGTCGATGTCATCACATCAGTGTGAGGGGTCGTGTCGGCAACGAAAATCTGGCCTCGCTCCTCGTGCTGCCTACTACTAGCCTGATGACAAGCTTGCGCATTGTTACTACAACCAAAGTTTACCACAGAAAACCGTTAATTTAACTCGTGTCCCTGATTCAATATATGCAGGAAAATTTTGTTCCTCCAAAAGAATGCAAAAGAAGTTTTTTGCCCCCCTCAAATCGCCTGTTAGCTAGCTAGTTCGTTGCTCTAAAAGACCCAACTGTGAATAAAGTAAAGCAAAGCAGGAAATTATGGGCGTTATAAAAAGGTAAACTGACGTTGATGGGCACTCGTGGCTTTTTATTGATGGTCGTTTATATATTGAACTACCTGGATATGTCATGGACCAAACGGAACTCAAAAGCCAAAATTAGCTCTTGGGGACTTCGACCCCTTCTAACTGTAGCTATCATGTAGTACATGTCCATGACGTACCCCACTACATCCATACACTGGTCTTATCGCTTTAGGGAAAAGCCAGCCATATCCCCATATATATATATATATATATATATATATATATATATATATATATATATATATATATATATATATATATATATATATATATATTTATATTATATTATAATTTCACGCTCGACATCGCTAAACAAGTGTACTTGGAACTTTTCTTCTTTCCACTCGAGACTTTTTGTGGAATTCTGTTAAGCATCTATCTAGAAGTCGCCTTCAAACTAGTAGCACTATCATTGGCCATCTCTTTGGAAACACCTCCCTTCCGGAATATTCTATTGGAGATGGTTGACAATTTGACATGCATATGTTGCTAGCTACTACGAGATGATGGAGCAAGTGATTTAAATTACTATCACTAGCTATTCCCTCTGTCAAAAATAAATATGTTCTAGATTTAACGTTAAAAAAAACTATCTTAAACCAGATTCACCATGACATATATATTTAACAGCATGCCCATTTTGATGTTATAAAGGCTAGTAAAATTAAGATACTTTGACTTGAAGATAAAGCTAAGAATGACTTCTTTAATTTCAAGATGGGCGGAGTGTTATACTATTCCATAATTGGTCCAAAATGAGTGGAGAACATGCATGAGATTATACTATATATATGCATGGTATGCCGCATTCGGAGACCATGGCGTTAGTAGCTCTTGGTAGGCCCGGAAGGGTGCCGGTACCTCCATGCTCTTACGGAGGACATACATCACTAAACTATATATAGGTGGCGAGGTGCATTATTACTTTGGGTTGAAATCCTTGCGTGACACTCGGATTTTGTTTGGGTTTCCAGAATATCCTGCATGGTCCGTCCCATACATCCTCCTAGCTAGCTAGATAATGGGAGCGACGACTTTTGGTTGCATGAGTGCATTTCGTGGAGACACGTGTTTAGAAGCGACGACATGCATGCATGTGCTCAGTGTGCAGTGAGCCATGCATCGGCACGTACGTACCACGAGGGTGGCGGGGACGGCGAAGACGGGGGCGTTCCTGATGAGGCTGGGGCGCCGGCGGACGGAGGACGGCTGCCCGGGGGTGCCGAGGCTGGCGGCGACGATGCTGGACGTGGAGGCGCGGACGGCGAAGCTGGGCATTAGTTGTTGTGCGAGTACTGCCGCTTCCCCTGTGCTGCCTCCAGTCCTTATACACACGGACGCGCGAGTGCCGACAAGGCCGTTACAGCCCCGGGTGTGCATGTGTGGCGGCAGTCTCAGCGCGCAGCGGCGTCGTGCGGCTCGCCTGCGCCGGTGCATCCGGGCCACTCGGCGCCTCATCCGCCAGCGCGCCACTCGCTCCCCTCGCGAGGATCGATGGGCTTCCCTCGCCGCGGCCACCGGCCGGGATGGGACAGGCTCGGGATAACGCGCGGCGGCACCGTGTGGCCGACGGGAGCGCGCCGGATGCACATCCGCGTCCTGGACCACACGCGCGCGCGGCCGGGTGCAGGGGGAAGCGGGCCGGGATTGAAACGCGCGGCGTCGAGGAACGACGACGCTGCGGCCTTTGCCTGCCTGTGTGGGTCGCGCTCTCGCAGTAGTCTCGCTGGATCACCAGCGTATCTGGTGGATGTGCAGTTTGTGTGGACGTGATGCTGCTGCGGCAAGGGAGCCGTTGGCCCGTTGTGTGTTGTGGTACAAGTGATGGAGACATGGAAGAAGAACGCAGACAGAAAAATACGAGGGAGCTTGCTGTCAATTGTTTGCTTGCCGAAATGCCGAGACAAGAGCGGAGAAATCAAGCTAGGGACTGTTGTTCTTGACTATGAGAGAGACGGGCTTGATTATATATCTACTGCGTGTGAAATTAATCTGTGATGTTCGGTGGTAAGAAAATGAAGAAGCAAGGGGTAGGATCGATCGAATCCATCCGTCCGCCGCACGCGTGATCCCGCCGTCGCCAGCGGCGCGTGAATCTGAATCCTCTGTGCGTCGTCACCGGTGGCCCTCATCTCCGGTCTCCCTCCCTGTGCGGTGTGCGGCGGCGGGCTATGGTTGGCACTTGGCAGGGACGCCTAGCGTTCGTTACAGTTGGTGGGCCGTGGGCTAGTGACTGTGGGCCTGCTAGTGATCGGCTGTTCCTCAGCATGTGAAAAGGCTACAGTTTCTTTAAAAAAAAGTGAAAAGGCTACAACAAAATTTACACGGCATTCAAAAGTTCCCAGAAAAGCAGGGGAAAAAAGGAAAAACGGAGATGAAAAAAAGACTGCACAACAATTGCAGCTAGCACTTTGGCTTTACATACAGATTAGTTGTTTGAATTATGGTTGCTACGTGTGCCGTTGTTTGCGTTTTGTTGTCAAAAGCTCTTCTACAACGCTCTTTTCACAGTGATCAGTTGTGATAACGGGCTGGGAACTTCGATAAGCTTGGATGCATGTGATGTATCTACTTCAATCCACGTGTGTTGAAGTGGATTAAAACGGAACTTAGTTTAATTTCTCTTCAACACATATGGATTGAGATAAATACATACGCATAAAAAAAACAAGGCCGTAGTGATTTTGGGAGTTTGATCCACGCGGGGGGAAACGGGGACGGGAAATGGTTCGCCATCCCCATCCTCGTCATACCTGGTGGGGTTATCTTTTTTCCCCGTTAAGTCCTTCGTGAGGATAAAATTGATCTAATTGTCTCATTCTCGTTCCCGAAGAAATGGACACCTCTGTGTGTAATTGGAGTTTTCTTGACCCCGAAGAAATATCTATCTATATTCTGGCCACCAGTCATCACGGTCGGTGCAAGATGTGGCTGACGTTTATTGATCACCGGGAGTCCGGGACCGATGGTTATTTGGCGCTGTCAGATTTAACGCATGGTCTTGGTTGCAGTGGGCCAGTGCCCAGTGGCAAGCTAGGCAGCACGTACGCGCTGGGCTGGAGGCTGGAGAGCTGAGACACGTCGACGGTTAGCTGCTAGTCTCTGGTTCAGAATTGATAATAAGCTTTCGAGTGAAGTGAAGAGGAACATGTTACAGTTCAGCCCATGAGCTGGTTGGGCAACCAAAGCCTCGGAGCTGGCCCGTACCTGATGATACGGCCCAGGCCGAGGCTTATGCGGACCTTTCTACAGCATCTGCTAGATCATTTTAGGTGATTCTAAAAAAAAAGAGATCATTTTAGGCACTTCTGTTAAATAAGGGCATCTAGACTAATTGTGCTCCATTTGGTTGCGCGATCGGCGATCGTAAACCATGATGTGCATGCAGACGAGGATTGCTCCCTACAGCGAATGCGGTCACATTTTCGCAGCAGATGGGCATCGTATGCGCAGACTGGCTCCTCATCATGTACAAGTGACGGAATTTTTTTTTTACGCGGCAGTGCCTCACCGGCACCCGTGTTTTGTCCACGTATGATCCCAGCTGCATCATGCGATTCCAGCCTGTATGAAACGAACGGCGATTGGGCGCGACACCGCCGCATAGAATTTTTTTCCACAAGTGACCCGGTGGGTACTTGGTAAAGGTTAGTATCAGATATCGTTTGCTCTAAATTAACTCCAACTGTCATAATTGAGTTTGAAATGTGTCGTTCGAAAATCTTCAAACAACTGAACAAGTGCTCAAGTGCTGATCGAACCAACTATCTCGATGACGGACCCAAGAATGGAGCTTAGCTGGGGCTGGCTGGTCTATGAGGGTGCAGACACGCACTAGCTTGCTGCTTTGTGTGCCACTGCTGCCGGAAGCGGAACCAACGATTTTGAGTAAGAGGGGCTGCACAAATATGATCTTGAGTAAGAGGGGCTGCACAAATATGATCGTATTTTTTAGTGTGATGAAATATATGTAATTATATGTTTCAACAACTTTTCAAAAAAAATTACACTATTTATAACCAAAATCATAATATTTTCATAAAAGATGAGTAAAATTGATATTTTTATGCTATAAATTCAAATATTCATATAGATATCAAATAAATCTATCTTGCTTGGGGGCCGTGGCCCCCGCTAGCCCCCCGGTTCCGCCTCTAACTGCTGCGGAAACTCTCATTGGAATATGCAAAATCTGAACATACCACACCCTTGCCTGTGGGAGAGAAGTGAATAACTTACCTTTTTCTATGCCCGCCGTATTTCATTCTCCTTGTTTAATTTCTTGCAGGGACTCCGGGCCCAACTTTTGCTGACGCGTGGCTGCTCCAATGCCCGCGCCGCCGATCGAATTAGCCATGCCGATGCCGGTGGGCGGTGATCTTGTAGGCTTGCACGGCGCAGCGCTGAACGAAGCTCCGCCATCTTCAGAGTAACTTGCTTATGCTGCCCGGTGGACGGACGGAACGACGACGTACATATGTACGTGCAAAGGTTGACACTTGAGCCCTTGACATGCTGCCAGGATGTGCTCATTTTGGCGACAGCATAAACACATGATTTTTTTTTTCACCAGGTCTAGACAGCGCATGACTACGACACAACGCAAGCCAATGCAAGGGAAAAGCAAATGCCATTCGAGTATTATTAATTTTGAGATGGATTTTTTTTAGAGCACGGAGCATCGTTAATTCTGCGATGTAGCTGACAACAACAAATGGCTATTGTGATTGTGATTTCTCCTTTACTCCATCTGTTTTTAGTAGATGTTGCATTAGCTTTGTCCTCCTAAGTCAAATGTTTGTATCTTTGTCCTCCTAAGTCAAATGTTTGTATCTTAATTTGACCATCCATTTCAAAAAATCCTTATAGTTTCACAACATATGAATTATAGATTATGAAAGTATTTCTCGTAGCGAATCTAAAAAAACATAAATCTTATGTCATGAATTTATATATATATTTTGAAATATAGATGGCCAAAGATACAACTATTTAACTTAGGACAAAACTAAAACGACGTGTAAATAAAAACGGAGAGAGTACCTCAAGATATATGACGGTTGTGTGTACTTTGTATAGTATAAAAGGACATAGTATAGAAATTGCAAGATTTTTCCATTCAAGGGACACTACTAATCTGTATCAGCCTTCAATTCCCCCCGTATTTGGTAGCCCAATGGAGGCCCAGGAAGCTTAGTTCAACTTAAAAGTGGAACTTACTTCTGTTTACTGGTTTTGTGTTGTTTGTTTTTGTTGATATTAACTTAGCGATTTTTGGTTCAGCCCAAATTGCATGTTTCATTTAACCCGATACAAGAGCTTCAAGCACTCTAGCCATGGACTTTGTTCCGGATCCGGGTTCTCACAAAGAGACTCATTTTGCAATTATAGAGGCAAACAAGTGTCGACACGTATTTTTCCGACTTAATAACGATCTCTGTTATTTCCCAAAACGATAGATCCGTTATTGTTCCGTTTTCCTGGCTTTATAGTACGCGCGCATTGCTAGGATTTTCATCTCCAGGATGAACCTCATCGTGAGGTAACTCACCAGCCGGGTGATTTCTCTACAGGAGTAAGAGAGGAGTTTTATCACACATAATGTGAGTTTGTTTTATGAGCATTTGCTTTTGACTTAGACCTCTAGATCTTATTTGCAGGCGTCCCTGCATAATTTGATCAAAATGCCGAGGGTAAGTGGATATGAAATTTATCCCGCGTATATCCACATCTACTTCGGGTAGAAGCATTCATTTAGATTTTAAACAATCTAGTCGCTCCTCATTGATACAAAAAGTTATCTAGCATAACTCCATGCTATAGAATAGAGGAGTGTAACTAAACAACTAGTTTAGTTTGGATTTGTGCGTTTTGATTCATAAATATCAAGGCATTCTATAAAATGGACATTCATCTCCCCCGAATGCCGAGATATTTAATAGCATACTAAAATCCTCTATTCACCAACTTCTAGTGGTGTATATGTATGCTTTATTGGTGATTTATTTAGGAATATTATGCACTTTATTGGGGGGTTATATGTAGTGAGCTTAGACTTTATTAATGCGGTTGCATGAATATTGCGAGTATTTCCTTCTACAGGAGGAGTATCCTCAACTTCTTGTTGAGTCCATAGGTGAATTATAAACTATTGCTCTACAAGTTCTTGGTTTCAACAAATGCGTATGCAACCTTTTAGACTTAACACCTCTAGTTACTGATGTAACCCATAATTTAGCCATAGCAATCCTTTAGGGGCGAATGCTCACCAATTGTTGTATAATTGACAATCAAACTGTCCATTACGTATATTGACCTTTTAGGTCATATGCATGAAAAAAGACAACTAATGATGGCCTTGCGCTTTCACACGCTTTAAGATTGATGTGCATAAGTATGATATCAAGAATATTGCATTTAGCGGTGGTTGTCAAGCATAAATTTTGGATGTAGAGTTACTTCATAGTCTAGCTCTTTTTTTATTGCCCAAATTTGACCCAATTACTCATACCATATAGGAAAAAATTGAGTCATTATAATTATTGCAACATATTTCATGTTCTATATAAAGCATGTGAAAGGTCCTAATATGGCTAGAGGGGGGGTGAATAGCCTATTTAAAAATCTACAAATTAACTAGAACAATTTGATTAGTATGACAAATAGCGAAATGCAAACTTCTCTAGCTCTACAAGGGTTGCAAACCACCTATCCAACAATTCTAGTTGCAATGATTACTAGGCACACAACTTGCAATGTTACTACTCACTAAGAGCTCTCAATCTTGCTACTCTAAAGAGCTCCACTAGATATACTTAAAATAACAAAGCAAGCTCACAATTCTAATTACACTAAAGAGCTTGCCACAACTAGTTTGCAAGAATATAAATGAGTGAGTAGGGTGATTATACCGCCGTATAGAGGAGTGAACTAATCACAAGATGAATATTAATTCAATCACCGGGAGAATACCAAAGGGCAAGAGATAACCAATTTTTCTCCCGAGGTTCATGTGCTTGCCGGCACGCTAGTCTCCGTTGTGTCGACCAACACTTGGTGGTTCGGCGGCTAAGAGGTGTTGCATGAACCTCGTCCACACAATTGGACACCACAAGAACCTACCCACAAGTGAGGTAACTCAATGACACGAGCAATCCACTAGAGTTACCTTTCGGCTCTCCGCCGAGGAAGGCACAAGACCCCTCACAATCACCACGATCGGAGCCAGAGACAATCACCAACCTCCGCTCAACGATCCTCGCTGCTCCAAGCCGTCTAGGTGGCGGCAACCACCAAGAGTAACAAGTGAATCCCACAGCGAAACACGAATGTCAAGTGCCACTAGATGCAATCACTCAAGCAATGCGCTTGGATTCTCTCCTAATCTCACAATAATGATGAAACAATGATGGAGATGAGTGGGAGGGCTTTGGCTAAGCTCACAAGGTTGCTATGTCAATGCAAATGGCCAAGAGAGTGAGCTTGAGCCTGCCATGGGGTTTAAATAGAAGCCCCCATGAAATAGAGCCGTTGTACCCCTTCACTGGGCACAACATGGGGTGACCGGACGCTCCGATCAGTTCGACTGGACGCAGGACCCCAGCGTCCGGTCGCTCGATGCTTGCCACGTGTCATCGGCTTCAAACGCCGATCACCCGATCTCAACGGTCAAGTGATGACCGGACGCATCAATTAGAAAGTGACCGGACGCAGGACCCCAGCGTCCGGTCGTTTTCAGTAAGGTTCCAAACGCGAAATTTCACGACCGGACGCGTCCGATCATGCTCAACCGGACTCAACGTTTCTTCTGTGCGCCTCACGTCAGCGTACGTCAGCACTGACTAGACTCAGACCATGAGCGTCCGGTCAGTTTACACGCCAGCGTCCGGTCACAAGACCGAGACAGTGTGCTTACTACTGTCACTGACCGGACTCTGAATCCAGCGTCCGGTCACTGCACCACCAGTGTCTGGTCACTCTGTGAACCCCAGTCTTTTCTGTATAAGGCGCCGGTGGCACCGTCGAACTGTCCGCACTCTATGGGCGGACACTCCGCCGGTGAAGTTTCTAACCCTTGCTCAAATATGCCAACCACCAAGTGTATCACCCTGTGCACATGTGTTAACAAATTTTCACAAATACTTTCAAGGGTGTTAGCACTCCACTAGATCCTAAATACATATACAATGAGTTAGAGCATCTAGTGGCACTTTGATAACCGCATTTCAATGAGTTTCACCCCTCTTAATAGAACGACTATCTAACCTAAATATGATCACACCCGCTAAGTGTCTTGATCACGGAAACAAAATGGCTCCTACTATTTATACCTTTGCCTTGAGCCTTTTGTTTTTCTCTTTCTTCTTTTCCAAGTTCAAGCATTTGATCATCACCATGCCATCACCATCGTCATGATCTTCACCATTGCTTCATCACCTGGAGTAGTGCTACCTATCTCATAATTACTTTGATAAACTAGGTTAGCACTTAGGGTTTTATCAATTAACCAAAACTAAACTAGAGCTTTCAGCATGGCTTGGATAAATTCATTGTTCAACATCAAGAGAAGCTTTAGAATAGAACAGATAAGACCAAGAAGTTTCATTTATCTAGGAAATGCTATTTTCATGCAAAGTCATTGGCCTAAGCAAAAAAATAGTTGCTTGGCAAGGGCAATAATGACCAATATTCTTCTGGGATAGACTCTCAAATGATAGCGCAACTTTCATATGTAAAAAAAATACATAAGAAATATCATCACTAGCATCGTAGTTGCCAAGATCCATGCACATAGCTGCCGATTTCATTATGTTGTCCTTTATGGATGAACCCATATCATTTGGCTTATTTTCCTTGTAGACAATACAATTACTTCCCTCTATGGCGCCCATTGTCATTTCAGCGACTACGGGTACCTCTAATTCTGAGTTCTGATATGCACGTCAGGACTTCACTAGTCCAAGAAAGGACAAACAAAGTTCCTCATCGGAAAGAAGTATCATGCTTTCGCACTAATCAGGAAAAGAGTCTCAGAATGGTAATTCTTCTGGTATTATTGTAGCAACTTCATGTTGCCCTAGGGAATCTATTATCTATTAGCATCAAGTCACAAAAAAAATTTGGTTTGAAACAAAACTCAATTAGGATGACACTTCATGCTTGTTCTACAGCAAAGAGACAAGGACAAACATGTTGACTTCAGGTTTTGTGTTAACCCCACTAATGTTATAAGCCTATATTATCATGTTTGGCAAATATACCTAGGCAAGATATTAGATCCCCTTGAGAAGTTACAAATGAATCCCAAATTCAGGTGTCTGATATACCAACAAGTCTCATGCGACGGTTTTTCTTTAGGTTCCTTTAGGTAAATAAACCAAAGCAAAAGAGAACGCTAGAGAGAAAAAAAAGGTCTTATATATAATCAAACATGTTTCATTTATCTCCCAGAATTCTTCAAGCATATGTGTTGATCTAAGTTATTTATAGTGGTCTTCGGATAATACTTCAGGATTATATAACCCATAGAAATATAACCATATATAAACATTGCAAGGAAAAACATAAGGCAACACAAAACCTTATCATGGGTCAAAACCATTTTAACATAAATTTGTGGAAGCTCATAGACCTAGAAAAATCTGCTTCTAGATTATACAGTGGAAAAAATGCACTGTATCAAACAAATTAATACTCTAAAAAGAGGTATTTCATGTCCACATCACAAAATATCCATATAATATACTACTGTAAAAAAATCCTGCTATTATATTTAACTTCAGGTTTTCTTAATAGCAAAAACAATGTACCATACACCCAAGCTCATATGCAAGATATTGCCATAAAAACATAAAAACCTTCAAGGCTTTTCAGAAAAAAAAAATACATAGATGTAATGACGCGAAGATATGACAGCTCCTGCTTCCACTTCTGGTGGTGAGCAGTGTATGATGGTACAGCCGTCTAGGCCTACATGTACCACTCGTAGGCACGTCAACCACACCACGATGGATTGATTGCATTGAACCACGATATGAGCGATATTGCCGCAACAGGCGACGGCGAGGTTGCACCGCTGTAATAGAGAGCAAAGTGCATATTGGCCGCTCAACGGTGGTGTCGGTGGTGTCGTATAAACTGAACCAGTAAACTTATACGATTGTCATGTTGCTCTAGGAAAACAATGATAACATCCAAACGATAAGGATTTATACTGATTTAGGCCGAAGCCCTATATCCAGTCTCAGAGATGATTGAGTGCATGTTCCTCGCTTGAATGCTCTGAAGTTCTTACAATGGGGATGCAACAATGGTGGAAGAGATAGGAGATATAGAGCTAGGAGACTAGCTGCCCGAAGGGAAGCTTCATGAGCCCCTCTATAGTGTAAGAATGAGGGAACGAGAGATGGATCGAATGGTTTCGGATCCCCAAGATGGATGCCCTTATATAGAGTTCGGGGCCAGGGCGTATACAAAGAAGGAGGTTCTCCCGACCGAAGGGTCGTGAACCTAAGGGAGGTCCTTGCTAACTTGGCTTATAAGCTACGCCATCTTGTGGAGCATGTCTGGGCGTGGTTGTCGTCATGGTTTTGTGGCCACGTCGCGGCATGGTGTGACGTTGTGCTACTATGCCGGCCGTGGCGGCACTGCTGGCACGGTCGTGGTTGGGCAGTCGTCCTGTGCGACGTGGTCTCCGCCGTGGTCTTCATCATCGCCTCCTGGTTTCCAGGGACGTCGTACAGGAGTTGGTAGCCGCCCCCAGGTCGTCGATCGCCCTATGAGCTTGAGGAGCTGAGGGCTACGACCTGACCGTTGGGGTCGTGGCTCCCGCCAGTCTGGATGGCCTCTAAGTCAAGGCCCTCGTCGTGGATCCCATCCCATAGTAGGTAGAATCATAAAAGCGTCTTGTCGGGCCGTATCTAAACGGTGGGCTCCGTACCGGCCGTCACCGCCTTGGGCTATGTTGCCTTGTCCGCGCTACATGGTGTAGGTGTGGTGTCTGACCGGACCGAGGTGACCGCCGTCCTCTCGGTCTTTGCGAGGTCAGTGTGGCGTACCTACTCTTGTCAGAGCGGGTAGGTTTGGCTAGGTGTGAACTCTCCTCGTTCCTCCCAGGGGTCGGGACGGCGGAGGGGCCGTGAGTCTCTTTGCGCGTCGTGCGGCTAAGACAGCTGGTCAGGCCTATTCTGCTTGGCTCAATTGGGCTTCTGTCCCTCGGGCATTCGCTAGCTGATGCGTCGTGGGCCGCTCAGCCTGCTAGTTAATTGATGCCTTGAGACACCCAGGGATCATAACCCCGACAGGTGGTATACGGGTAGCACAAGCTGAACGGCGTCAGTTTCAGGCGTCACATATGTTGTGTTCGACTTCGACTGGCGTGGTTCCAATACAGCAGTAGTGGGGCAATATGTCCTCCAGGTCTGTGCGGGCTATGTCGATAAAAAAACTTTATCTAGAGTTCAGTCGGACATATCCAGCAAGTGTACGTCTAGCATGTGCTTGTTCAAGACAAAAAAAAAACAATCTACTAGCATATATCTGTAATCTTCAGGGGTTGATCTAGTAGAACTTGAACCACACATGTATGACAGCACGGTTCAATAACTGTGAAAACTAATAACATGTAAACATCTAACAGGCTAGCATGTGAGCATCATTGACCGTGATTCGTGGAGCGTACCGGGAAAAAAAATACTAGTAGAACAGATCTGGAGTTATATGAAAAAAATCTACTAGTCTTGTACACTTTAGAAGATCTACTAGAGATATTAAAATCTACATGATTTATAATAAAAATCTAGTAGAACAGTAATAGAGAAGAGACTCAACGACAAACCGTGGCACATTCGTTGCTGTGGAAAAAAAACTCGTGCCGCGTAGGGCATATAGGCTAGGCCATGACCTGCCTGCTCAATTTGCCCACAGGAACGATGACCGACGATGGCAATCGGCCATCATCTTGTCTCGTAGGAGCTAGCGCCCTCATTATCGATAAATATGTCACATGCACGCCAGATCCCAAAGATGAGTTCAGAAAAAGTGTTAACATGTGATTCAAGATCAATCCTTGATTAATAGTAATATAAAAACAAAGACTGGTCTGCTATGAATAGATCAAGAACGACTTACACAGTAGGGGAACTCCATGAACGTGAATATGACGAGAATCACATGCACGTGATCAATCTCATTTCGATGCAACAAAATGCAAGCATAGTGCGTGGCTACCTGAATCACGGGCTTGGATATATACGGTCGCTGATCTCGCGCCATCCTCCGAGGCTAGCGCGTTCATCCCCTTGCCGCGGTGCCAGATCAACGAGAAACGGCCGCCAAGTCGCCAACTGCCGCGCCGCTCAACACCTCCGCCACCGACGCCGACGCGGAGCCCGCCAACCACCAGGCCCAGGGTCGTGCAGGGAAGCAACACAATCATAGCGCAATGCCTCGATTCGCTCAGGTTGGATTGACGCTCCGATCGAAAGGCATCGACGATGAATCAGTGATCGATAGGAAACGAGATCAATTTGTGATTAGCAAGATAAAAAACAAATGGAAAAAGTCTACTTAACCCCCCACCTATCATACTTAGTCTACTTCACCCCCTCAACTATGAAACCGTCTGTTTTACCCCCTGAACTATCTAAAACCGTCTGTTTTACCCCTTGGGGCGGTTTTCAACGGCGGTTTTGCTACAGTAAATTAATTACAGACAAAATTAGATTTTCCAATTAATCTAAGGGTACAGTAAAAATTTTGTATTAAAGTATACCGTATTATATATTCACTATGTAGATCTACTCATGTGGAGTCCAATAAAATTAGATTTTTCATTTTATGATTTTTCTATGATTTTTCAAAAAATCACCGAAAATAAATTTAAAAAAACAAAACATGGGTACTGTAGCAAACCCACTGTCGCTGTAGCAACCTGCTGTTACTGTAGCAAAACCGCCGTTGAAAACCGCCCCAGGGGGTAAAACAGACGGTTTTAGATAGTTCAGGGGGTAAAACAGACGGTTTCATAGTTGAGAGGTGAAGTAGACCAAGTATGATAGGTGGGGGGTTAAGTAGACTTTTTCCAAAAACAAATTGATCTAAAACTCAGAACAACTAACTCAATTGAAAGAACTACCAATAACGTATTGAGAATCGGACTATTCACGGATTGACGGATTCCTAGTTCCAAGAAAGAGACGTGTAGAAGCTATAGATAGATCTCATCTCCCTCTCTCATCCTCAAGAACAACACAGAAGAGCATTAGTACTTTTGTTGGTCCCTTTATATAAATGTCTTTATGGCATGACATATATGATATGAGCCTATTAATCTTCTAATTTTGAAATTCTGAACAGTTTTGTTAATAACAATGTGAGAGCATCTCTAAGAGTTTTCTATTTTTTCCTCCTAAAACTTGTAGTTTTATAACTCCTAAAAAAATCTTAGGAGGAAAAAAGAAACACATCTCCAAGAGTTTCTAATAAATTACTTTTAAAAAATCAAATTTGGGTCTCACATCTATTTTTGCGGCTTTTTTTTCTGTCCCCAGACGTCACAGTCCGCAAGAACAAGTTCGTCGACTTCGTCGGTGTGTTTTCCTTTCCGATTGCCGCCGGCGGCATCACGGAGACGGAGAGGTTTCGTCATTAATTTAGCCTTGTATAGTAGAACAAATGGTCATGGATTTCGTTGGACGGTACTCGTATGCAACTGACGACGCCCCTGCATGGCGCATGCGTGCGCTGTTTGTTTGTGTCCTCATCAGGTGAGTACCACCTGGACCTCATCGTGGGCTACGGCGCGGTGCCGGTGATCGTGCCGCGCGTGGTGGGGGTGCACGCGCTGCTGGACTCGTTCGAGCCCATCCACGGCGTGCTCCTCTGCGAGGGTGAGGACATCGACCCGTCCCTCTATGACTCCGCCGACGCCGGCACCGACGGCTCGCTCTCGCCGGAGCAGTTGGAGGCCGTGCGGCGCCTGCACCCGAGTGACACGGCCATCGACCACGAAAAGGACTCGATCGAGCTCGGCCTCGCGCGCCGCTGCCTGGAGCGCAACATCCCCTACCTGGGCATCTGCCGCGGCTCGCAGGTGCTCAACGTCGCCTGCGGCGGCTCGCTGTACCAGGACGTGGAGCACGAGCTAGTCGGGCCCGACGCCGTCCAGCACATCAACTACGGCAACTACGACGGCGGAAACCACGCGGGAGAGGATCCGCGCGACTCAAGAGCCACGTTACGCGAAACTAGGTCAGTTTTCTCAAGTGCCTAAATATTAGGAGGATAGATTAAGAACTGTTGGAGAGAGATTTTTTCTGATTTTCTTAAAAACTAAGTATTACGAAGATAAATAGGGAACTCTTAGAGATGCTTTGACATCGTCCCTATTCCCTACTGGTATTATTTTCTACTACTCTGCTTCGGTAAGGGCTGGGTCTTTCTTTTCCTTCGTCTGTGCCTTTTTCTTTCCTTTCAGCTACTTAAAAGCGTGTTTCCTTTCGAGTCTCTAGCAAATCTGTTCTTCTGTTTCCTCTACCTACCTTTTCTTTATTATAAAAAAGGAGCTCAACTCGTGTTGATGTGAGATGTGATGCTCGAGTGCTTTACGTACAGTTTCATACTGTTCATGGAAAACGCTAATTGCATAGACAACCCCTAGTAGAAAATAAAAGCATAAAAAGATCTAAACAACATAACACCCAGAGGTTTAATATATTTTGCTCAGGGGTGCAAACCCCTCCATTCTCGTAAAAAAAGTAACACCCAGAGAATTTAAAATTCAGCAATGATCACTTCTTGTCTGGCAGTTTCCCACTACCGCTCCTTCACGGTCCAACGGGCTGGCCCGGCCCGATGGGGGTCGGGCCAACAAGGCACGACGTGCTCTGCGGGCCGTGCCGCCATGGGCTTCGTGCCTGGCCGACGGCCCAGGCACGGCCTGCTGGGCCATTTTTCGTGCCGGGCCGGCCTGAGAAGCACGGCTAATCCAGCGTGCCGGGCCGGCCCAAGGCCCACTATACCGACAGAGAGAGGGGGGGAGGCCAGGGCGCCAGGCTGCCGTCGTTGCTTCGGAAGGCCATGGACGACGCGACCTCTCCATCCGCGGAGGATGAGCGATGAGGAGGCCGGATCCGTGGAGAACGAGGCCGGATCCGCGCAGAGGAGGCATGTCGAGGAGCAGCAGCGCGTGGCAGTGAGGAGGAGGTGGCCACCGTCGGCGGAGGCGGGTTGGAGTGGAGGTGGGATTCGGCGAGCCACGGGGAAGCAGGAGCTCGAGGCGTCGGCGGCCGGCGGGGCGGAGCTCGAGCATGCCGCGCTCGCACCCAAGGCGCAGCGCCGCGGCCTCGTGGAGGGACGGGAGGAGAGGAGTCCAAGGCAGGTCGCGGATGGCCGCCGTGGCGTTCTGCAACTTGTGCGCGAGGAGGAGGCGGGCGGCTGTAGGGCGGAGAAGCAGGTGAACTGTAACACCCCGGTGTTATGCCTGCACTTAGGCATTGCTAATCATGCATATCGTGCATCATCAAGCATCCTAATCACACATGCGTAATCTTGCATATAACAACTGAAACATTACTTCGAAACATACGAAACATGTTGTGAAAAGTAAATGATGCATACACTTATTAGAGTTGTTTTGCTCTGATTCTTGCTTGCTAGCTGAGTAGGAACTGTTGGTTATGCTTGTAAATCATCTAGAATTGTTTAGCACAATTTTTGGAGCAAGGTTTGTATTCAAATTAATTCAAAATTTTGCTTCCCAAAGTAATTTCCCAAAATTAGGGTTTTGAGTTAAAAATTTAACTTTGATTCTATAATTTAAAATCTAGATAGAATTGGACTTTGGTCATAAAAGCAAAGTTGTAGAGAATTAAATTCTAAGCAACTTTCATTTTTGGTACATTTTCATAAGAGGTCATTTTCTTGCTCAAAATAATATTTGAAAGATGGCATTTAAATTCCTTGAAAAATTTATTTGAAAAATGTTTTTCCTCCTTCGCGGGCCGCCGCTTCGCTTCTGGCCCACGGCCGAAGCCGGCCCAGCGCGCCAGCAAACCCACCTCGCGCGCCGACCCACGCGTCCCCGCCTGCCGCGCATGTCCCGCCTCGGCCCAGCTCCCGCGCTGGCCCGCTCGTCCGGCCTGCTTCGCGTGCGCCGCGCCCGTCGCCGCGCCACGCCTCGACCGCGTCAGGGTTTGCCCGCCGCGTGGCGCCACCCGTCGACGGCGGCCTGACACCGCATCCACGCGCCGCGGCAGCTCTGGCGCTGCTGGCCACTGCTTAAGCTGCCACAGAGCTCGCCCGGCATCTCATTTCCTGCTCCTCCCTTTGTCTCTCTCTCGGACAGCAGCAGCGCGCGCGCCCGCCATCGCCACCGCACTCCGCGCCTTGCCGGAGCTCGCTCGCCCGGCCGCTACAGCTCGCCGGCGACCACTCCGTCTCGCCTACAGCCCCGCCATCACCTCGCGCACCCCGGGCTCGCCTCGGTAAGCCTTGGGGAGCTCCCCTTCCTCGCCAATCGCTCACCGGGTGAGCTCCGCCTCGCCGGAATGCTGCGCTCCCTGGGACTCGCCTCTCCGCCTCACCTACCTCCCTTTTTCCGCGCGCACCAGCACCGCACTGACGTGGTAGAGCTCGCCAGCCACTCCTCGTGCCACCTCTCAGCCGGAGCTAGGCCGGCCGGCGTTGTGCCGCACCACCATGCCGCCATGGACGCCGGTGAGCTTGCTCCCGAGCTCCACTGGCCGTGGTAGGGGTACCGTTAGGTCCACCTTGTCTCGGGGAACCTCCGGTGGTGACCTCACCGCCGGCAAGTTCACCGGCGGCAAGAACCGCCGCGGCCGAGCACCTCCCCTGCCACTGGGTCTCTGAACCGCGGGGCCCAGCCGCAGTGGCGTGGCCTTGCCCGGCCAAGCTGGGCCAGGCTGGCTTGGGCCGAGCCCCGAGCCAGGCTTGGGCTGCGCTGTGTCGTGGGCCGTCGGGTCCCTTCGGGCCGGCCCAGTAACGCTTAAGTGAATTGATTTTTCATTATTCTTTATTATTTGAAATCTGAAATGGTTTGAAAAATATTTGGATGGTCCAAACTTGCTCCAAATTTGTTGAAACAAATTTTGCTAGGTTCCTTATCATCAGATCTACTAGGGAAAATTATTGCATGCCATTTTTGAAATACTTTTCTGTGGAACTTTATTTAATCATGAATATTGCTGATAACTTGAAAAATATGTAGAAAAATCTATAGGATTCAGAAAAATATGATTCCAAGTTTGTTAATCTTCTAGTGTCATGTACTTCTTAGGAAAAATATGTTTCATGCATGTGTTGTGGGAAAATTTTGAGGTGTAGTTCAAATACCTTTAATTGCTGAATTCTGTTATTTTTGTTAGAGAGCAAACTTTGTATAAAACATGCATGTGATAATTTTTGTACAGTCATTATATGCTATTAAGAACCTAGGAAAAATACTAATTCTGTTGTTTGACACTTTTCATAGTACAAAGTAATTTCATGCTCATTTTTATGCTATAGCTTGTCATTTTTGTGTAGGATAGTTTACTTATCCAAATGCCATGAAATTTTTATGGTAGTCTGTTTAGGGTAGTAGTATGCTACTGTAATTTTCTCAGATTTTTAGGAACATCAGAAATATATGTTGCTATTCAAACCTATTATTAATTAGAGTTTAAGCAAGTGTTGCTTTAAGTGTGATTAGGAAATTAGTAAAGCTTTGGTGTATCTTTGAAGCATTTCATAAGGTATGTTAACTTAACATATTAGTAGTAGAAGAGAATGCAGTAGATGACATGTGCTTGTAGTATAGTTCTTGGATGATGTTGACTACCTTGCATTTCAACATATCCATTACATTCATCTCCTTCGATGCACCGTTTGCATAATCACTTACGCGCATTGCATCATACAGGATCGCAAACCGAGAACCCAGTCGTCATACCCGAGGAGCCCGAGGAGCAGCTCGAGGTGCAGCAGCAGGAAGTGCCAGAAGTCGACGAGGAGGACGTTGAGGAACTTCCGGAGTGCCCCGATCACCGTCCGAGCTCCTTCGAGAGAGGCAAGCCCCGGAGCATTTTCTCCCGGTTTGCAATTATTTAATTAAATACTTTACTTTAAATTGATGCATTACGTTCAGGAGTTGTTTGCAACCGTTGCTGCATTATACCTTGCTTACCTTTGTTATACTATATCCTTGTTACCCTAGGTATCCGCAGTCGAGTCAATGCTTAGCTGGCTTAGACCGGTAGAAGTCGGGTGATTTCCTGTCACCTGCGAGCTATAGGTGGTTACCTGGATCTGCTTGGATGACTATGAAGTCATGGTATAACTAAGTGTTAAATGAAGTTGAGACCGGACGGAGACTTGCAGAGTTTTGGACTGTAGTGTTTCCAGTCTGTGTCGATTAAGGACCGACCGTTGTTGGGCCTCGAGTCATGTTGAACGCATGCCTTACATTTAGCTGGCCGGATAAAGTACCTTCCGACCGCGAAGCTGGGAGATTTTTTCGGGCCGAGTAGATTGCCCGCAACGCACTGTACCGGAGCAGGTGTGGTAGGACACGGGGGCGGGATGATAAGACCAAAGTGCAGTCGGTCGGCCCCCGGGTACATGTGGTTCCTGGCAAACTCGAGATTCCTGGAAAGTTGACTCGGTGATCAATATCTCACTTTAGCGGGTGAGTGAGGTTTGTGTAAGGAATAAATCACCAGCTGGTTAGGAATCGATTCGAATCGCCATCGCTCCTGGATAGTGAGCACTTGACTTGAGTTACTTCATCGTAGTAAATGTTATGGAACACTTGGACAGTTATAGTGAATATGACAGTATGGAAATTGTTTAATGATCATTGGTTATCATTATCTGCTTAATCACATGTTTACTCTAGAATAGGTGCAAACCTAGTTGACAGGTTAATAATAATTAACTTGGCAATAACGCTTCTAGAAAGGTTCTTGAAATGCTAAAATGCTTCTTTTTGCAAATGAGTCAGCTACCCTACTATAAAGCCCTTCATAATCCTTGGTGTCATTTATTTTCGGTCATGTCGGGTAAGTCTGGCTGAGTACCTTCTCGTACTCAGGGTTTTATTCCCACTTGTTGCAGATGGGCAGATGTATTACGGCTACTGTATCAACTGCCTTTATCCTGCGATGGGTGATGCTTAGGACCATGGGCATGGTCATTCCTTACGTCTCATCTAATGCTTTTGTTGGAGATGATCATCCACTGGCACTGTATTTAAACTCCGCGTGAGTGTGTGTGTGGTTTGAACAAATGACTTCCGCTACTTTTATTCGAACTGGTTTGTAATAACTATGTTTAAACTCTGATGTATCTGAGACCGCTGAACTTTTATGTAATATGTGATGGTGACCGCTAAACTTACTACGATCATGGCTGGGACACGAGTTGGTTTGAAATCCTTCGTGATTTCACGGACTACCGGGTTATACGGGCTTAAGTTTGTCAATCGTCTGCTCTGGTAGATGATTTTTCTTACTTAATTTCGTATAATTGGTCGGTTCTGTCACAGCTGGTATCAGAGCATGGTTTAGCGTGTTACTCTTCACAAGTGTATTTAAAACAAAAAGGCATTTGGAAAACGTGATTTTAAAACTATAAAGTGTGCCAGTGATCATATCCTTTATGCCTAGTTAAGGACTTTAGGTGGCTTAATTAAGTACTGACTGGGGTTCTTGCATCATATTTCTCTTTCGTCGCTCATACGGCGTGCTATTGTATGAGTGCCACTTGTTTGAGTGGTAATGAATGGATCATTTGCCTCTACGCCTCGGTAAGTGTGAGTTGTGAGAGCATGATCGGATACACTGCCGATCTAGGGTGAATGCTTATATGATGCTGGAGTAATTACATGTTCTACGCATGTTTTACAAAGGTGTCCCATGTAAGGGTCTTCCGTCGGTGGAGGCGATGCCGTCAATAGGACGATGGTTCGGGTAGTTACTACCGTTGTACACGTATCTGGGGATTCGTGTAGAGCGTGTAGATAAAACTTTACTGCTTTTATGCATTCATTGGGAATGGGGCTGAAATGAATCTTCTGCAGGTACATAACAACGCTATCGTGTAGAACGTATTAGCTACGTATTGAGAGATCGTTGTATGCCACCGAATTAGTCGTTAGAAATTATTTATTTCCTAAGTTTGTGAGAATGTACGACCCGTACATACATCATGTTACTTGGGCATCTCATTCATCTCATGCATACCTCCCCTTATAAATTGATTATCTCATTTTGATAAAAGTGTATCACCTAAAATATGTTTCCCCGAAGTAATAAGAGACCTTTTGCTATAGATGGCCCGCACGAAGCAGACCGCCCGTAAGTCCACCGGAGGAAGAGCACCTCGACGTCCGTTGGCCCTAAGGGAGCACCGCACCACGGACACCTTCTTGAGCGAGTTTGGCATGCCAACTTTGCTTTGGAGAGTGCTCCATGATGTGGGGTACCCAGAGGGTCAAGAGCCGGTGTACTCTTGGAATGAAAGCCAGTTAGCAGATGATGGACTTGCAGTGGTGGAGATCACGGTTCCTGCTCTCGGTGATGCTCCAGATTGGGATGGTTGGCATTTGGAGTTTGAGGGTCGCACTCCAGCTGAGGGTGCAGAGGGAGCAGCCTTCCGTGTCATCAGGGACATTATGAGCAGATTTCCCAGTGAGCTTGCTGCAGCTCTAGCTGGTACTTTTCCTAGGGATGATCCTCGTGATGCCATTTGGGTTCAGCCTCCGGGAAGTGCATTGGTCAGAGGTCCAGCTGAGGGACAGGCTAGCGACAACCAGGCAATGAGTGCTATGTTCGCCGCCATCAGAGCGTATGAGGGTCTCGAGAGTACCTACTGGACTTTGACTGGCTTGCGTAGTGAGGATAAGCTCAAAGGGAAGAAGCAGAAGAAGAGACAGGCACGAGCTATAGCTAGCTTGCAGGAGCAGTTGGCTGATATGAACTTACAGCGAGATCAAGCGGTTGAGAGAGGTGATAGAGCTATGCAGCGAGTGCATACGTTGACTCAAGCCAACAACAATGCAGACCGCATGATTGGACAGTTGGTTCAAGAAAGGAATGAAGCCTGGAACGCAAGAAACCTTCTGCTGCAGAGGGTCGATGAGCTAGAGGAATACAACGGCTACTTGCACGAGGAGTTTCACGCGCTCTACAATGGGGTTGGCCCATATGCTCCACCGAACGTCGCTGGTATGGACGTTGACAACGACAACGAGGACGAGCCTGCAGTTTCACCTGGGGGCGATGGTGACGTCTCCGATCCCGACGATGGCCCCGAGGAGTAGGCTAGTTGCTTTGTGCTAGTATCTAGGTCTTGTCGCGATGACCTTTCTTTTGTTGGCATGTAATCTATCGTATGTTGCTTCGAATGTATGAGACTTGGCATATGGTTGGAACTTGATTTTAGAATGCGATATCTGAACGCATAAAAAGTCCAGTGTATGTATGCTGGCAATGTGATTGTATGGACGCAATGTTTGCCGTTGAAGTAATTCGATTAAGTGCTGTTGTTTTAATTGGAATGCGATTGTTGTGCCTCTGTTTTTATTGTATGAATTTATTCTCTCCAGTAAATTCAGTATGGCATAATTTTTCCTTCACTCGCAATTATTACAGCGTCACTCAATCGTACTTGTTGCTGAAATATGCAGATGACAAACACTCGCCGAACCACGTATGAGGCCGCTGAGCCCGGTGCCAACGGTGCGGGGACCGGTGGTGGTGGTGGTGGTGGAAACCACAGCAACAACAATGAACCTCCCCATGAACCGCATTTGCCACCTCCTCCCCCGTTTACCCCCGAAATGTTCCTCGCACAGCTGCTCGGGAGTCAGCGCAACACGGAACAATCTCAGAAGAACATGGAGGATCTTCTCAGAACCATCGCCAACAACGTTCAACGTGGTAACAATCAAGGTGGTGGCATGGGAGTGAACCAATATAGCAGCTTCAAAGATTTCATGGACACCAGGCCACCAGTATTCAAGGAAGCAACAGAGCCACTCGATGCTGAGGAATGGATCAACACGATGGAAGATAAATTCCGTGTGTTGAGAATGACTGAGGTGCTGAAAACGGAATATGCTGCACTTCAATTGCAAGGACCGGCGGGAATGTGGTGGAAGCACCATCGCACCACCTTCCCTCCAAATGCTCAAATTTCTTGGAGAGAGTTTGCTGAGGCCTTCCGTGGAGTCTATATTCCACCCGGACTGACCGAGATGAAGTTGGGAGAGTTTCTGGCATTGAACCAGGGCACCAAAACCATGACGCAATACCTGCATGCCTTCAACAACTTGTGTCGCTATGCTCCCGACATGGTTGACACAGATGCTAAAAGGATAGCCAGTTTTAAGAGGGGTCTTAATCCAAAAATGATGAAGCATGTTGGTATCAACAACCGCGTCAGATTCAACGACTTCATCAGCGACTGTCTGAAGCAGGAGAAGAATAACAACGCCAGCACCGCAGCCAAGACACGTAAGAGAGCCTTTGAAGGTGGGCCGTCTCAAGCTAGGGCACCTATGGGAGGTCGTCCTCCTTATCGCCCATCGGCACCTGGCGCTAGATTCAGGCCACCTCAGCCAAGAAGTCAGAATTTTCGTGGACCTCAAAAGCCGTACAAGATGGCAGTACAGCCCAACAAAGCAGCCGCAACTGCGGTGCAAGGCAGTTCCAAGGGAGCTGTGGGATCTGCCGGGACAGTAAGAGGACCCTGCTATAACTGTGATCAACCCGGTCATTTCTCGAGGTTTTGTCCGTACCCGCCTAAGAAGAAGCAGCAGACTTATAATGCTAGAGTGCATAGTACAATAGTGGATGAAATTCCAGAGGGAGAGCCCGTCACTGCTGGTAAGTTTCCTATCAACGAAAACCCTGCAGTTGTTCTATTTGATTCTGGATCATCACATTCTTTTATGAGTCAAGCATTTGCACAGAAACATGGACAACTATGCACAGAATTGGGTTATGGGTACCGTATAAGTTCAGCAGGGGCTGATGTTTTGACCAACCAGATGGTTCGAGGGGCAACCCTTGAATTAGGTAGCAGGAAGTTCCGAGTGAACTTAATAGTTATGCCTGGATTAGTTTTGGATGTCATTATAGGGATGAATTGGATGAAAGATTGGGGAGCAGTCATAGATACGGGAAGTCGAGTACTTACCCTTAAGGATCCCCTGGGTGAGGGTACTTTCCAAGTACCATTGCCTCGAAGGACAGACCTTATAAGTGTTACATGTGCTACGGCAGTCACACCTATTCATCAGATTCCGATAGTGTGTGAATTCCCGGACGTATTTCCGGATGAGCTACCTGGTCTTCCGCCAGATAGGGAGATTGAGTTTGGAATCGAGCTAGTCCCCGGAACAGCTCCGATTTCAAGGAGACCTTATCGGATGCCTCCAGATGAGTTAGCTGAGCTGAAGAAGCAATTAGAAGATTTGTCGAAAAAGGGGTTTATTCGACCAAGCAAGTCTGAATGGGGATGTCCCGCTTTGTTTGTGAAAAAGAAGAAAGAGGGCACGTTGAGAATGTGCGTAGATTATAGGCCACTCAACGCTGTGACCATCAAGAATAAATATCCCTTGCCTCATATTGATGTTCTGTTTGACCAATTATCCAAGGCCAAGGTGTTCTCAAAAATAGATTTGAGATCCGGTTATCATCAGATCAAGATTAGGCCACAGGATATACCGAAAACTGCATTTTCCACCAGATACGGGTTGTATGAGTATCTTGTCATGTCTTTTGGCTTGACGAATGCTCCCGCATACTTTATGTTTTTGATGAATACAGTTTTCATGCCAGAATTGGATAAGTTTGTGGTAGTGTTCATCGATGACATTCTGGTGTACTCCGAGAACGAAAAAGATCATGAAGAGCATCTGAGAACTGTCTTGACCAGACTTAGAGATCATCAATTGTATGCTAAGTTTAGCAAATGCGAATTCTGGTTGAAGGAAGTTCCTTTCCTTGGTCACATTCTGTCAGAGAATGGAGTTTCAGTCGATCCAAGTAAGGTGCAAGAAGTTATGAATTGGAAAGCACCGACCACAGTTCCTGAGGTTAGAAGTTTCTTAGGATTAGCAGGTTATTACCGTCGCTTTATACCAGATTTCTCGAAGATCGCCAAACCAATGACAAGCCTCCTTCAGAAGGACCATAAATTTGTGTGGACAGAAGAGTGTGAAGCAGCTTTCCACACTTTGCGGAAACTGTTGACCACTGCTCCGGTTCTAGCACAACCAGATATTGAGAAACCATTTGATGTGTTTTGCGACGCATCAAAAACTGGATTGGGTTGTGTCCTTATGCAAGAAAGGAGAGTCATTGCTTATGCATCACGACAGTTGAGAAAGCACGAGGTCAACTATCCAACACATGATCTTGAACTTGCTGCAGTTGTGCACGCCCTCAAAATTTGGAGACATTATCTACTTGGTAATGTGTGCAATATTTTCACGGATCATAAGAGTCTTAAGTATATCTTTACCCAACCAGAGCTAAACATGAGACAACGTAGATGGTTGGAATTGATCAAGGATTACAACTTGAATGTGCAATATCATCCTGGTAAAGCCAATGTAGTGGCAGATGCTTTGAGCAGAAAGTCACATTACTTGAATGTGCAGCCATTACTTGAAGATGGATTCGATCTAATGCATCCTGCTGTGTTGCATAGTATTCAGATTAGTTGCTCTTTGGAGAGTAAGATAATAGAAGGTCAGAAAACTGACAAGGGGATATTCCACATCAAAGAGAAAATAAAAGAAAAGCCGTCTCAACACTTTAAAGTGGATGAACAGGGCGTGTTGTGGTTTGACAACCGTCTTGTGGTTCCCAAGGATCGAGAGCTTAGGAATAAACTCATGGATGAAGCTCACCTTTCTAAGCTATCTATCCATCCCGGAAGTAGTAAGATGTATCAAGAACTAAGATCTCGTTATTGGTGGACCAAAATGAAGAAAGAAATTACAGCATATGTTGTCAGATGTGACACATGTTGTCGAGTGAAAGCCATTCACATGAAACCTGCCGGTATGTTGCAACCCTTATCAGTCCCTAGTTGGAAGTGGGACGACATCAGCATGGATTTTATCACGGGTTTGCCCACTACTCAAAAAGGACATGATTCGATATGGGTAATTGTGGATCGTCTTACCAAGACCGCTCATTTCTTGCCTGTCAAAACAGATTATCGACCACCTCAATATGCCGAGAGATATATCACAGAAATTGTGAGGTTACATGGAATACCAAAGACCATAGTGTCTGATAGAGGCTCACAGTTCACGGCTCATTTTTGGGAACATTTACACAAAGGCTTAGGAACTAGTTTGATACGCAGTACCGCTTATCATCCTCAGACAGATGGTCAGACTGAACGAGTAAATGCTGTTTTGGAGGATATGTTGAGAGCCTGTGTATTGTCTTCTAAGGGATCATGGGAGTCATGGTTACCGTTAGCTGAGTTTTCTTATAATAATAGCTATCAAGAAAGCATCAAGATGGCCCCATTCGAAGCTTTATATGGCAGAAAATGTAGAACACCATTGAATTGGATCGAGCCTGGTGATAGAAGGTATTATGGCATTGACTTTGTAGAAGAAGCCGAGAAGAAAGTTCATATTATTCAGCAGAATATGAAAGCTGCCCAATCACGTCAAAAAAGCTATGCAGACAAAAGAAGGAGACCCCTTGTGTTTGAAGTTGGTGACTATGTTTATCTAAAAGTCACGCCAATGAAGAAGAAAAGGTTTGGAATCCGAAGAAAGCTTGCCGCGAGATTCGTAGGACCATACAAGATCTTGGAACGAAGAGGTCCGGTAGCCTACAAGTTAGAGTTACCTGAGACAATGAGTACCATTTTCCCAGTTTTCCATGTATCACATCTCAAGAAATGTTTGCGTGTTCCGGAGGAAAGAATAGAACCTCGAGGTATTCAACTCAAATCAGATTTGGTGTATCGTGAGCAACCAGTCCGGGTGTTAGATACTAAGGAACGTGCTACTCGGAATAGTGTGGTGAAAACATACAAGATACAATGGGATCATCATGATGAGGGAGATGCAACTTGGGAAACAGGAGAGTATCTACAAAAAGCTTATGAAGAATTTTATAACAAATGGTTCGTAACCCAAATCTCGGGACGAGATTTTTATAAGGGGGGAGGGCTGTAACACCCCGGTGTTATGCCTGCACTTAGGCATTGCTAATCATGCATATCGTGCATCATCAAGCATCCTAATCACACATGCGTAATCTTGCATATAACAACTGAAACATTACTTCGAAACATACGAAACATGTTGTGAAAAGTAAATGATGCATACACTTATTAGAGTTGTTTTGCTCTGATTCTTGCTTGCTAGCTGAGTAGGAACTGTTGGTTATGCTTGTAAATCATCTAGAATTGTTTAGCACAATTTTTGGAGCAAGGTTTGTATTCAAATTAATTCAAAATTTTGCTTCCCAAAGTAATTTCCCAAAATTAGGGTTTTGAGTTAAAAATTTAACTTTGATTCTATAATTTAAAATCTAGATAGAATTGGACTTTGGTCATAAAAGCAAAGTTGTAGAGAATTAAATTCTAAGCAACTTTCATTTTTGGTACATTTTCATAAGAGGTCATTTTCTTGCTCAAAATAATATTTGAAAGATGGCATTTAAATTCCTTGAAAAATTTATTTGAAAAATGTTTTTCCTCCTTCGCGGGCCGCCGCTTCGCTTCTGGCCCACGGCCGAAGCCGGCCCAGCGCGCCAGCAAACCCACCTCGCGCGCCGACCCACGCGTCCCCGCCTGCCGCGCATGTCCCGCCTCGGCCCAGCTCCCGCGCTGGCCCGCTCGTCCGGCCTGCTTCGCGTGCGCCGCGCCCGTCGCCGCGCCACGCCTCGACCGCGTCAGGGTTTGCCCGCCGCGTGGCGCCACCCGTCGACGGCGGCCTGACACCGCATCCACGCGCCGCGGCAGCTCTGGCGCTGCTGGCCACTGCTTAAGCTGCCACAGAGCTCGCCCGGCATCTCATTTCCTGCTCCTCCCTTTGTCTCTCTCTCGGACAGCAGCAGCGCGCGCGCCCGCCATCGCCACCGCACTCCGCGCCTTGCCGGAGCTCGCTCGCCCGGCCGCTACAGCTCGCCGGCGACCACTCCGTCTCGCCTACAGCCCCGCCATCACCTCGCGCACCCCGGGCTCGCCTCGGTAAGCCTTGGGGAGCTCCCCTTCCTCGCCAATCGCTCACCGGGTGAGCTCCGCCTCGCCGGAATGCTGCGCTCCCTGGGACTCGCCTCTCCGCCTCACCTACCTCCCTTTTTCCGCGCGCACCAGCACCGCACTGACGTGGTAGAGCTCGCCAGCCACTCCTCGTGCCACCTCTCAGCCGGAGCTGGCCGGCCGGCGTTGTGCCGCACCACCATGCCGCCATGGACGCCGGTGAGCTTGCTCCCGAGCTCCACTGGCCGTGGTAGGGGTACCGTTAGGTCCACCTTGTCTCGGGGAACCTCCGGTGGTGACCTCACCGCCGGCAAGTTCACCGGCGGCAAGAACCGCCGCGGCCGAGCACCTCCCCTGCCACTGGGTCTCTGAACCGCGGGGCCCAGCCGCAGTGGCGTGGCCTTGCCCGGCCAAGCTGGGCCAGGCTGGCTTGGGCCGAGCCCCGAGCCAGGCTTGGGCTGCGCTGTGTCGTGGGCCGTCGGGTCCCTTCGGGCCGGCCCAGTAACGCTTAAGTGAATTGATTTTTCATTATTCTTTATTATTTGAAATCTGAAATGGTTTGAAAAATATTTGGATGGTCAAACTTGCTCCAAATTTGTTGAAACAAATTTTGCTAGGTTCCTTATCATCAGATCTACTAGGGAAAATTATTGCATGCCATTTTTGAAATACTTTTCTGTGGAACTTTATTTAATCATGAATATTGCTGATAACTTGAAAAATATGTAGAAAAATCTATAGGATTCAGAAAAATATGATTCCAAGTTTGTTAATCTTCTAGTGTCATGTACTTCTTAGGAAAAATATGTTTCATGCATGTGTTGTGGGAAAATTTTGAGGTGTAGTTCAAATACCTTTAATTGCTGAATTCTGTTATTTTTGTTAGAGAGCAAACTTTGTATAAAACATGCATGTGATAATTTTTGTACAGTCATTATATGCTATTAAGAACCTAGGAAAAATACTAATTCTGTTGTTTGACACTTTTCATAGTACAAAGTAATTTCATGCTCATTTTTATGCTATAGCTTGTCATTTTTGTGTAGGATAGTTTACTTATCCAAATGCCATGAAATTTTTATGGTAGTCTGTTTAGGGTAGTAGTATGCTACTGTAATTTTCTCAGATTTTTAGGAACATCAGAAATATATGTTGCTATTCAAACCTATTATTAATTAGAGTTTAAGCAAGTGTTGCTTTAAGTGTGATTAGGAAATTAGTAAAGCTTTGGTGTATCTTTGAAGCATTTCATAAGGTATGTTAACTTAACATATTAGTAGTAGAAGAGAATGCAGTAGATGACATGTGCTTGTAGTATAGTTCTTGGATGATGTTGACTACCTTGCATTTCAACATATCCATTACATTCATCTCCTTCGATGCACCGTTTGCATAATCACTTACGCGCATTGCATCATACAGGATCGCAAACCGAGAACCCAGTCGTCATACCCGAGGAGCCCGAGGAGCAGCTCGAGGTGCAGCAGCAGGAAGTGCCAGAAGTCGACGAGGAGGACGTTGAGGAACTTCCGGAGTGCCCCGATCACCGTCCGAGCTCCTTCGAGAGAGGCAAGCCCCGGAGCATTTTCTCCCGGTTTGCAATTATTTAATTAAATACTTTACTTTAAATTGATGCATTACGTTCAGGAGTTGTTTGCAACCGTTGCTGCATTATACCTTGCTTACCTTTGTTATACTATATCCTTGTTACCCTGGTATCCGCAGTCGAGTCAATGCTTAGCTGGCTTAGACCGGTAGAAGTCGGGTGATTTCCTGTCACCTGCGAGCTATAGGTGGTTACCTGGATCTGCTTGGATGACTATGAAGTCATGGTATAACTAAGTGTTAAATGAAGTTGAGACCGGACGGAGACTTGCAGAGTTTTGGACTGTAGTGTTTCCGTCTGTGTCGATTAAGGACCGACCGTTGTTGGGCCTCGAGTCATGTTGAACGCATGCCTTACATTTAGCTGGCCGGATAAAGTACCTTCCGACCGCGAAGCTGGGAGATTTTTCGGGCCGAGTAGATTGCCCGCAACGCACTGTACCGGAGCAGGTGTGGTAGGACACGGGGGCGGGATGATAAGACCAAAGTGCAGTCGGTCGGCCCCCCGGGTACATGTGGTTCCTGGCAAACTCGAGATTCCTGGAAAGTTGACTCGGTGATCAATATCTCACTTTAGCGGGTGAGTGAGGTTTGTGTAAGGAATAAATCACCAGCTGGTTAGGAATCGATTCGAATCGCCATCGCTCCTGGATAGTGAGCACTTGACTTGAGTTACTTCATCGTAGTAAATGTTATGGAACACTTGGACAGTTATAGTGAATATGACAGTATGGAAATTGTTTAATGATCATTGGTTATCATTATCTGCTTAATCACATGTTTACTCTAGAATAGGTGCAAACCTAGTTGACAGGTTAATAATAATTAACTTGGCAATAACGCTTCTAGAAAGGTTCTTGAAATGCTAAAATGCTTCTTTTTGCAAATGAGTCAGCTACCCTACTATAAAGCCCTTCATAATCCTTGGTGTCATTTATTTTCGGTCATGTCGGGTAAGTCTGGCTGAGTACCTTCTCGTACTCAGGGTTTTATTCCCACTTGTTGCAGATGGGCAGATGTATTACGGCTACTGTATCAACTGCCTTTATCCTGCGATGGGTGATGCTTAGGACCATGGGCATGGTCATTCCTTACGTCTCATCTAATGCTTTTGTTGGAGATGATCATCCGCTGGCACTGTATTTAAACTCCGCGTGAGTGTGTGTGTGGTTTGAACAAATGACTTCCGCTACTTTTATTCGAACTGGTTTGTAATAACTATGTTTAAACTCTGATGTATCTGAGACCGCGAACTTTTATGTAATATGTGATGGTGACCGCTAAACTTACTACGATCATGGCTGGGACACGAGTTGGTTTGAAATCCTTCGTGATTTCACGGACTACCGGGTTATACGGGCTTAAGTTTGTCAATCGTCTGCTCTGGTAGATGATTTTTCTTACTTAATTTCGTATAATTGGTCGGTTCTGTCACATGAACGGCGGGGAAGGAGAAGGCCGCGTCCACGCCGTGTGGTGCGGGAAACGGGATTACGGGAGGTGGTGACGGGGAGGGGAAGGGGAAGGCCGGAAGGGAGTTAGGGTTCGACCGGGGTGGGAGCGTGCGCGTGCCAGCGTGGGGCTGCGGCTGCGCGGGCCGCGGGGCCTTCCGGCCTTATGAGGAGGGGGAGGCGGGGACGCTGGGTCGGCCGCGCTGGGCCGCGGGGAGGGGATGAGGAGTGAGGAGGGGGAGGGGTTGGCCGGGCCGACTGACTCAGGCCGGGCCGTGCCGTGCCAGCCCACGGGCCTGAGCAGCGGCCCAGGCATGGCCTGTTGCCTCGGGACGGGCCAGCCCGGGCCTGCATGTCACCGGGCCGTGCCGTGCTCGTGTCGGGCTAAAAAAACGGGCTTCGTGCCGTGTCGTCGTGCCTCGGGCTGCATGGACGACTATAGCCTTCACCAACAACCGATGTACAGGATTTACGTCTGCTCCGCAGTAGGTTACGCCGTTGAGGACAAGTAACAAGTTGAAGGACGGTGTGTGCCGTTCCATTCCTCAAAAAACACAAATCGCAGTAGGAGGTAGTAGGTGAAACAAAGGGCTGCTGTTTGTTAGGTGTGTCTGAAAGCCGAACAAAACCGAAGGCACCAAGTAGGAGCGCGTGCGTGTGTGCTCCTTGCTGAGGAGAGATCGACCGATCAACTCTGACGTGATGCACTGGTGCTGCCTGCCCGGCCCGCTCCGGTGTAAAAGCAGGAGGCGACGTGTTCGTGTCCCTCGGCTCGGCACTGTGCGAACGCGTGGATCGGAGGTCGGATCGGGGCACGGGTCTCCGCCGCGACATGAGCCTGACGCTCGCGAGAAAGGCGTCCCACCCGCCGGTGTGCTTCTGTCATCCCCGATCTCGTAAATCCCTCGGTTCACTCTGCTGACAAGTTCTGGTTAATCTGGTGTACCTCTTTTTTTTCCCCTACTATATTTGATTAATTGATTTGACTTGTAAACCTCGTGCAGGTGCAGCTAGCGCGCACCCTTTCCATCATTTTGGAGTTCCTACTACCAGCAAGCGGCAGCCACAACGTAATAAGCCTAGCACAAACCTAACCTGTAGTATCTGACACTACCAAACAGGGTGAGGGTCTGGTCTGCAGATGGATAGGGAAGAAAGAGTGCTAGAGTAAAGCTGCTGACCGGTCCAACGTCCAAGCGTACGCACATCTGTAAAAAGCCAGCATGCACGCAATAAGCTAAGGTGGTTCCAGAAACCACTTGTACGAGTCGTCCGACAAGTGGGTGTGATTAAATACTAATGGCAGTACTTTCTTTGCAAATTGCGAGTGGCGCTGCACCGGCAACGCGTTGACACTCTTCCGTTCGGTCTTCCCTCAGCTCGGAGCAACTTGGCGGTCTGGGCGGGCGGTCAACGGGTCAAGGGATGGGGGATGCTTGCGATGGATGAGCCGACAATCACGGGCATGGCCGGATCGTGTTTTCCAATCGATCTTGCATATGCTGCGGCGTTCGGCTCGTTGTTGCAATCCTACAGACCCTAGCTAGTTCAGCTCCTGCTGTTATGCATGCTGCTCTGGTGCAAATTAACAGATAGTACCAGAGTATTGTGCCGCCACCAGGGAGATGGCTCTGATGTCTGATCCTCATTGGTTTTTCTTTGACGTTGTATTTATTACACATAATCATGTCGGCGTTCGGTGAGAGTGTTCGGCTGGCATTAAAATGGCAGTGTAGTAGCTGAAAAATACTGTAACAACTTAAAAAATACTGTAGCGTCTAAAAAAATAACGGGAGAAAAATACTGTTTCGGCCGGAAGAAACGGAAGGAAAGAGACGCCAACCAGCCCAGCCGAACACCGAGTAGATAGATCGTCTTTTTGTAACCAGTAACATCTGCACCGCGCGGCGGCGGAAGCTTCGGTTTGCGACGAATTCGCAGCCACCGGATGCGCGGTGGCTTCGGTTTGCCTCCGAAATGTGTCTGGACGCTGGGATGCTGTATCGTGTTATACTCTCCCGGTTCCAAAAAAAAAAAAGAACCATCGTTTTTGTTTGCCAAAAAATAATTAGTTTTAAATTTCATTAAAATTTATAAAAATACTATTTTCTCTGTTATAAATTATAAGACGTCTTGACTACTATGTGGTGTATATCTAAATGCATATTAAAAACTATAAATTTAGAAAAACTACAACATTTTATAATTTAGAGCGGATAGAGTACATTTATAATACTGAATAAATCCATTTATATTAATTATAAAATATATTTGTATAGTATACATATCTAAAGTTGTAAATTCCTACTCCTATAGCTTAGTCAAAATTTAGAGGCAGAGCTCGCCATCATGGACTCGGCCACGCTCGGATCTCGCCCGCACGCCGCGCGCCATGGCTGGAAGTGAAGCTCACCCGCCTGCGTTCGTCTTTCTCGTGGAGCTCGTCCCACTGAGGACGACTCTGTCCGTCGAAAAAAAGAAGGACGGGAGTCATGGCATCTAGGCAGCATATTCGTAGGTGGGATAATCCCGTTTTCTTCTGGCCCCTCAACCAAACACCCGTGTGAGGTGAGATATCCCACTTGGGACGTCCCTGTCCCTCGAATCAAACACTACCTTACACAAAATGGGTGGACCCTCACTCAAGCTTTGCAGGCAAGAACACGGGGTGATACGATGCTGAAACAAGTTGAAATGCCAGATTATCAAGCGTGCCAAGGCCCTAAGAGTCTGGCAAAAGAAACCCTTACTGCGTGCACTCCTCCACATTTGAAGTATCCATGCATCAAACACTGGCAAAACTTAAACATTCTTGCCTACAATTGGATGACGTTGAGATTTGTAATCCATAGTTAGTGGCCAGTGGCTAGAGATGGCTAGATTAGGGCACTCCCAATGCAGAAACCATTATAGTTTCTATGGATATTAATTGTATTGCCACCTAAGCGTTTTGCTGATGTGGCAAGGTAGTTATTGAAGAGAGAGAACAAAAATCATAGAAACTGGGTCTAAGTTAGAAACCATGTCTACACGAAAACCAAGACATGAAGGAATGTGATTGGTAGAGAATGAAGAGAGAGTGTATGTGATTGGATAAAAAATTGTTCTGTAGAAACTATCCATTGGAACCATGGTTTCTATATATAGTGTCTATGAAAATTAATAAGTATAGAAACTATACGTAATTTCTAGTATTGGGACTGCCCTTAGAGCATGAGGTTCTCAACGTTACTGACTCCAGCCCAGAAAACTTTACGTGGCTGTATATCCTAATTAAAACGTCATATATTTACAAGATTGGAACAGAACTTGCTAATTACTCCGTAAGTAGAGATAAGCAATTAGATTAGAGATGACAACACACAGAAAAAACGAAACTGCAGATCGCAAACAAGGAAACCTGAATTCCTCGCAAACAAACCCACCTACTTCTAAGGCCTGGTTTAGTTCCAAAAAAAAATTTCACTCCAAACTATCACATTAAATCTTACGGCACATGCATAGAGTATTAAATATAGACGAAAATAAAAGCTAATTATACAGTTTGGTTGGAAATCGCGAGACGAATATTTTAAGACTAATTAGTCTATGATTAGTCATAAGTGCTACAGTAACTAACACGCGCTAATGATGAATTAATTAGGCTTAATAAATTTGTCTCGCAGTTTCCAGACGAGCTATGTAATTAGTTTTTTTATTAGTATCTGGAAACCTCTTCCGACATCCCAAAACATCCGATGTGACATCCAAAAATTTTCATTTCGCGAACTAAACACACCCTAGCTACTCTATACATTATACGATGCATATATGTACAAAGCTACATACTGTATATGCAAACAACCACATGTAAACTTCTTGTCCGTATATGTGTACCCGCCTATACGACCTTCACAAATCGCAGGGCAGGTGGTTAGCCACCGACTCGAGACCACGATTCGGAGCCGAATCCTGAAAGACTAATTGCCCCTGCTTTCTCTGACTTCGCACCTTGTCTTTTTGACTTGCGTAATTGCTGTAATCCCACACGTATGCTAAACTGCTAGTACTGGATTTCTAGTAGTACTAGTCTTCACAAAGCAGGTTTGCAGGGGATCTCCAAGTCAAAATGTCTGAAATTTCAAATCCCGATTTCAAACTTGAAGTCGCACTGTTTGGAACGGGTCCTCCATGGCGCGTCGTTGCTCTTGCTCACCACCGGCTTCAGAACGGGTGGTGGCTCCGGCTGAGCCCGCGCACGTTGGCGAACAGCCCCACGAGGTCCTGCCGGTACGGCAGGAACGTGCGCCGGCCGCCGCCGGTGGAGGCCTTGGCGCCGCCGTAGGACACCCGGCGCCCCGCGGCGACCGTGTCGAGCTCCGTGGCGGCGGCTTTACTTCCTTTCGGCGGCTGCTTCGCCTTCGCCTTGGAAGCGGGGGAGGAGTGCTCCCTGTCCCTGGCCGGGGACGGTGGCGCGGAGAGGAAGAGGAACCTCTCCCTGCCGTCGCTGTGGCTGCGGCCGACGACGAGCTCGCCGATGCGGCGCCACCGCGCGATGGAGCCCGTGGACCCGCTCTTCCGCGGCGGCCGCGAGGGCGATGACGCCGCTGACGACGAGGACCCGGGCGTCCAGAGGCAGTAGCTGTCCGGGGACGCGCCGACGAGGCCCGCGCCCGCCGTCGAGGACGACGCCGAGGAGGAGGAGGAGGACGTGGACGCGACGGACGAGGTCCGCGCCTGCTCCAGCTGGAACAGCCGCCCTAGCGGCGCCCTTGGCGCTGGGGCCGGGGCCTCGTCCAGGACTCGGCCGAACACTGGGTAGAACGCCCGGATGCGGCCGCCCGCGAAGAGCTCGTCGGCCGCCGCCGACTCGCGGCTCACGAAGGGGAACTCGAACTCGCCGTCCGAGTCCTCGTCGCCGGAAGCCACGTCGTCGTCCTCCGTCCTGACGACGGCGGTGGCAACCGGTCTGTCGTCCTCCATGTCTCGCATGTTTCTGCTGCTCGGTTTGTTTGCGATCGGGTGTGTTCGGCGTGGGGAGGGAAGGAAAGGGGAGGCAACTTCTAGTCGGTTAGCGAGATGGCAGCGGCGTTTATATAGGGGAAACCGGGTAGCGGGAGGCGACCTTCTGGAAGGAGAAAATGGGGCGCTCTCTGCCTCGCGGCGCCCGTCTGCTCTGTTTTCTTTGCTTGGGCTCAGCCTGCTCGTTTCTTTGCTTGGGCTCAGCTTGCTCGTTTGGCTGTGCCTGGTTAAACGATCGTAAATTTTTAGTCGGAATAGTATTTTTCTTTCACACAAATTAGTCAGTAGTACTTTTTCACGAACCAACAACGATACGAACCAGCCAACCCAACAAGCTTGGGTTCGTTGGGAGGCGCCCACGTCAGTCGTGATGCACGCGGGAGCGGGCGGACGGCGGACGCGGGGTTCGTTTCTTGCCTCTTGCTTGGTTGCGTTCCGTGTGCGTGTGCCGAGAGTTCTTTACTACTTTTTCCTGGGTTTACACATGATTTTTGGGAAATTTCTCGAAGCGGCCTGGGTCCGTCAGATTTGCCGAGATCGCGCTTGCTTGAGAGACAAGCAGCTGTTATTGTTAATCCGGTCGGCTGTAGATTGGCCTCCAATAAAGTTTTGTGTAAACGTGGCGTCATTCCTTTTTTTTTTGTAAGCCGGTGAAGGGGAACTGGGCAAGGCTGTGATCTGATACCGGACAGTGTGAACAGAAAAGTAGTACTAAATCCGTTCCAAATCATACTTCGTTTAACTTTTTTAACCACAAGTTTGACCACTCATTTTATTCAAAAATTTGTGCTAAATATCACTTCTTTTGTTGTGGCTTGCTTTATTAACAAAAGTTCTTCAAGATTGACTTAAATTTAACTATGTTTACATAAATTTTTTGAAGAAGACGGTCGGCCAAAGTTGTGGTTAAAAAAGTTTAATGGATTATAGTTTAGAACGAAGGGATTACGTAACTATGGGAAACTTCATTCCTTTCCCTGCATGGTACTACTACTGTGCTACACTTTTTTTTTCCTATGATGATGGCTGCCTGCACTGTACAGTCATTAACCCGCCATTTCGCATTACTAACGCATGGCAGCACGCGCAGTCCCTTCTATAATCACGAGCCACCGTAGCGAACACAAGAGAGCTATCCACATGGAAATTGCGCCATTATTGGTGTATATCCTATTTGTCGACCCGTGGAGAGGTGCGTCCGTGCGTGCCATGCACTTAAACTTTGCAATGCAACGATCGGTAGACAATGATTTTTTTTTGGATTTAGACAATGATTTTGAGTTTGCGCATGTGCCACCAAAGCAATAGACAGCACCCAGCCCGGGAGAAAAGTGCCAGCGCTCGGGCGCAACGGCGACTGCTAACCCTGCGGTGTACGCCATAGCCCCACGAGGCCACGCGACGCCGCGCCAGTAGTTTATCCATGCGTGTATGTGTAGCTACGCGGCTCCACACTTTTAAAGGTTCCCAGCAATAATCAGCTTGTTTGTTTGACCGTAGTTTATCGTAAATGATCATAAATTTTCAGCCGGAACAGTATTTTTCTCTCACATAAACCATCCAACAGTATTTCTTCATGAACCAGCAACGATACGAACCAGCCAACCGAACATGCTAAATATTAAGCTTCGGGCAATTTGATGCCACGATCATCTTATGGGCCTCACTTATTAGTTTTGTTTTAGAGATATTGCACCTTAGGCCCATCAACTTGTGGTGATGTGTCGTACAGGTTCATTAACTCTTAAATTATATTTTTGAGTCCTTTAAATTTTTTAAGTGGTTCATCAGAGGTTCATAGCTATTTTGAAAAATAGATCTTATGTGGCACGTACAGTCAGTAATCAGCGCCTGACGTGGCGTACGCATCCTTAGGGGTGGATCTATGTACACTGCAGAGTAATCATGATCAAATTTTCACTATATACGCACCTATACGCTAAAAATTTATACACCTACAATACAATACAAGCGCACCCTCTCCACGTTAAAAGTAATCTCATGAGGGGGTTTTATTTTCCTATTATTGTCAAGCATATAAATGCATAAAAGTTCCATCTCCGCGTTAGGATGAGCTTTCGTGCTGCACGTGCTTGGTCTTTCATCATTATGAGCAGCAACTCGGTTTATGCTCTTTTGCATGGCTTTCATTTCTTCGGAAGTCTATTAAACGAGCAAGTCATGTTCAATCGATCTCTTGAAAACTCAGTTAATTAAGAATTTGAGATGTCAGTTAAGCTTCTGAACGAAGGGACCGCGTCCCGCGCGCACGTACATTTTGTCTTTGCCCTCCTCCCAACAAAACGTTATTGTGCCTGTGCGATGGCATTGATTTAGGGTTTTTTAAGAATATAAAAGTTTCCTCAAATAAGTTAACAACAAAACTTATATGTGCAAGTTATTATCTATAAAATTCCCATAATATACGTTTCTTTATACAAGTCTAGAGACAATGTTCGCGTGAAAATTATGCTGAGAGTTTTGATTGGAAGAAAAATACACGCTTAATAAAGTTCTTTAAACAAGTCTAGAGACAATGTAGTACGTATACTTTTACAATTTTTAATCGGAAATAGAAAGTTTTGGAAATGAAAATTTATAAAAATAGAAAGTTTCGAGGGTAGCCAGGCTGGCCAAGCTGTGCCCCTGTTTGGCTGTTTCTTATGCCATGTAAGAGCATCTCTAAGAGTTTGTCAAATTTTACTTGGCAAATCTTGTGATTTGCCAACTCCCAAAATTATATGCCAAGTAAAAAAACAATCCATCTTCAAGAGTTTGGCATTTTTAACTTGGTAAAATAAAAAAACCCATTAACAAAACGAAGAGGCCCGCTAAGCGAACGAAGAGCCCCGCTAAGAAACGAAGAGCCCTGGATGCCAAGCCGTATACGCGCGCGTATATTTGCGCGCGCGGAGGGAAGATTTGTCAAGTTGCTATTGATGCCAAGTTGTTTTGCCAAACTGTTGGAGGCTATTTTTTCTTGTTTTGCCAAAATTATATGGATGCCAAGTTGAGATAGCAAACTCTTGGAGATGCTGTAAGTGTGCAAGTCTTATCATCTCGGATAGTCGGATTAGCATCTCTAGCTACTCCGTAGTTCGTACTGGCTGCTTGTGTATGTACACAACCCCTTACCCTTCATCAAGCTATTTTTTCTATGAGCACTGAGTCTTTCTTCCCTCTTTTGTTTGAGATGATAATCAAGGACCATACCACGTGTATTATAATAACTTTAAGCATAAATGCACAACAAGGACATGTTTAATTATTCTATTCTATAGTGCTAGTAGTTCTATTTTTGTCCTAAAATATAAAGTATTGAAACATTCAAATTTTATTCTAAATTGTAAAATAATCTAGGTGAATTAACTCCTCCTAATACACCAATCACATGCTGACTTGCCATTACTGTCTACCACCAAGATCAAAATATGGTAAATACAAGATCTTTTTATAGTTAATGGAGGGTTATAGGTGTCATTTGTTTTTATCCCATAATCTGTTCTAAAATTACTAGGATACCTTGTATTTTAAGAGTGATGGAGTAACAACTCAAAAAAATAAATTAGTGGGTGAAATCCAAACATGCTTCCTATCTAATACATGGTGGAGCTCCTAATAATTACTAGTTCATCTCCAATAGTTCCCCCAAATAATAATTGGTAAATCAATGAGTTTTCCAAATGGCTAAAAAATGTTGGGAGCATATTTGTTAGATTCTTCCAACAGTTTTCAAAATCTTGTATGCTCCTGATCTCTACAACTAAAACATACGGATTATCAACATCTACCCGATAGGACCAAAACACTCATGCGATTTATATCCGGCAGGTAAATAATCACCCCATCTCATACGATCCATATCCGGCAGGCAAATAATCACCGCATGGAGACACTGGAAGGCAAGTAAATAAAATGGAATAAAACTCATGGAATCACCGGCAGGCAAATAATCACCGCATGGAGACACTGGAAGGCAAATAAATAAAATAGAATAAAACGGAAAGAGAATTATGGAAAGAGAAAGAAATTTATGGGAATATCACCACGCAATGATCATGATCGTAATCCAAATCTCATTCGGCGTCCTTCGCGTTGCGTGTTGACAACAAATACTTTTTTCCCCAAAAAATAAATTATTGTCATGCCTCATGCGGGCTAGGATATTGTCAGTCCGAGTATACATATTTTGACAAGGTAGAGCATGGATAAATTCAATTCAATGCCTAGCAATAAATTTTCAGCCTTTGAGGCCACTGATGTTTGTCGTAACTTTCAGACAACAAGCTCCAAGCCTAGCTTTTATTTCTGATTCATTACGATAATGAATGTGTTTCTAGACATTATCATGGTATAATACACATGAAAAATTGAATTGATATATTCTTGATTTTGACTTGGCTAACAAACATCTCATTCAATTTATGTTGCACCCGTTGCAACGCACGGGCACTCATCTAGTAAAACATAGAAGGCAATTTTTCATCAGGAATCCCGAACTATTTATAAATTACCCCAACCACTTTTATACTTTCTTTCTCAGTTATACATTTGCATCGAAAACCTGTCCTACTTCTTATTCTTCCCATGTCCTTCCACCTTCAAATTGTTAGATCAATACGCGGATATTTTCGCGCGACTCGGTCATTTTTCCCAAGTGCTAAAAGATTAGGAGTTGAGATAGGGAGTTGTTGGAGAACAGTTTTTTTCGATCTTACCAAAATCAGATCGGGAGTGGGTTTTGAAAACTCTTAGAGATGTTCTTAGTTGGTAGAGCCTTGGAGGGGTGCTAATACTCCTTCCATCATAAAGTACAAGGTATCCTAGGATTTTATGACATATTATAAGGTATAAATCACATAACACGTGTAATCCTTCTTTAATCACAGGAAATATATATTTTGATTACCATATTTGGATTGGTGAATGGTGATAGACACTATTAGTAGATATACGTGTAAATGCTACTATTTTTAAACTGAGCTGGGGCCTTTTCACCTAAAATGTCTTATAATTTGGATAAACTTTGAATCATTATATATACCTTATATTTTAATATAGAGGAAGTAGTTCATATACATCTGTAATTAATTAACTAACTATCTAGCAGTGGATCCACATAACCTACACTTATAATGTTACCTAAGAGCGAGCAACTGCTACATATTACCTATAAACTAAAAGTAGTTAATAATAATATCGGTGTTTCGAGTTACCAACTAGTAAATTTCTAGTATTACGCGTCTGGCTCGGATGGTGTGCTTAGAGAATACGAGGTTTATACTAGTTCGGGTAGAAAATTCCTACGTCCAGTTCGTCGCTGCTGCTCGTGTTACTAGCACTGAAAGTTTGTAGTAGAAGTTACAAATGAGCGAGAGAGGGACATGTCCCAAGTCTCTGATGTGAGTGTGCTCCTAAGGCGTGTTAGGGCATGTGTTATGATGTCTATAGACGTGTAGAGTGGTGAACCGCCGTCCCCCCTCCTGAGCGTCCTGCTTCCCCTTTTATAGACGAAGGGGAGAGCAAGTTACACAGAGAGAAAGAGGGAGAAGAGCGAAGGAGAGGAAGGCTTCCAGGACCGCCGTGCCTTTCTTCTCCTTTATGCGGGTCCCGCCGACACTGCAAATGGTGACAGGGACGGCTCCATGCCAGGCGCCTGTTCGCCGCTGATGCCACGCCCCGATGTTGTCAGCGGGTCGTGACGTCCCATTCCGTCCCGACGGACGACGCAACGAACCAGTATGCTGGTCAGCGGCCGTACAGGGAGTAGGCAGCATAGTGACCACGCGTTCATAATTGTTGGTGATGTGAGTTCCCTGGAGTGACATATCGCGAGAACGGGTCTTGTTGAGATGTGCCTGCTCCCTGCACGATGCCAGAAGTTTGACCTTGGGTTGTACTTTCTAGCCCGTAGTGGTTGGCGGTGGTACGGGCTTCCGTCAGGAGCCACGCCTGAGGGGTTGGCCGAGACGGAGCCCCTGACCCAGAGGTCGGGCGAGGCGGAGCCCGCACACCTGGGGGTCGGATGGAGCTATAGTCGCGCTCTTGACTGCTCGGATGAATTAATGTTGATGATCATTAGCTCCTCCTCTTTAGGTACCCTAGTATTGGTCCCCGTCAAATAAATCGATCTAAATGCATGCCCTAAGTTTCACGTCCAAGAACTATCGTGTTGCATGATAAAAAAATTAAGAAAAAAAGAGCTATCATGCTGCACGTGCTTCGCCTTTTTACGATTATGAGCATCACGTGTTGGCCCTTTCGCATTGTTTTTCTACTTCCAACAAAAAGAATATTTTGATTTTGATTTTGTTTTCGTTTTCGTTTTTGTTTTTTCGATAATGCTCCACCGTGGGCATCCCTCCTGCATCCAAAGGCCGGATGAGTCGTGGCCTCACGGTGTCCATGTATTGTATACTCCCATCACGTACTTAGGTAAAAAAATATCCGACTCCGTAAGCTTCGGTTCTTCTACCAGATCCAGTCGAATCCCACTCTCCCTCAGTCCAGCAGTCAAAGCATCACTCGTCGATGGCATCTCCGCCCCACTCAGTCGAGGTCCAGACCCCCGCGACTCGCTCACGCCCCACGCTCACCAGCGAGCTGCTGGAGCTGGCCGGCGTTTCTCGTGCCGTCACAGCCCAGACGCGGTGGTACGCGTGGACGATGTCATCCATGGTGTCGACCGCCTCTTGGTCTCTCGCTCCATACAAGAGGCCTTCAACCGCCACCGTAGCCTGGCGTCGATCTCCACGACGCTCCCAACAGGCGCCACCGAGGTGGACCCGCGCAGGCACCACCTCCTAAGGAAGGCCGTGTAACACCCTCGGTGTTACACCTAAATCATTTACTAAAATATATCATGAACATCATGTTAAAGTGTGTAGATCAAATTTTGTAACTCGAAACGATTAACTAGAATGCAAAACGAAAGTTGATTCGATAGTCGTGTTATATAACTTAGGGTTTAAAACTAATTTTTATTAAGCAAAAATACTATAGAACATGTGTGTGATACTTAAATAAAGTTTGAAGTATAAACTTTATAGATAACAGTGAAATACTTGCGGTCGAAAAATGATATTACTAGACCATATTTCCACTAGCTTAGAAATCACAAATGGAAATCAAATTTAGCTTTAAAACTTAGAAATTTTCAAGTCTACCAACTGCTAGACATTACTATGTTTAGCAATTTATTATGAGAGATTGGGTTAAGGAGTAAGGTAGTATTATGGCTTGTTTTAGTAGCCTAATATACCCTTTAAGGTATAGCAAAAGTGGTTTGTGGATTGGATCTACGGTTTAGATGTCACGAACGCTTTAAAATCCATGCATAACATGAACTCGGGCCGTCTTCTTATGTTGGGCGTGGTCACCAGGATGTCCTACCCCGATGTTGTGGCATCGGTGCACCGAGCGCGCGCATACGCGCGCACGTGGCCACGCTGGCCGGTTGTTGCTGCCATAGCCTAGCCGCGGTGGGCACGTCGCTGGCCGCCGCGCTCGACGCTCACCTGCACCTGGTCATCCTACCACCGTGCCGCGCTTCTGCCGCTGCTGTTGCACCACCTGGGCTTGGCCGAGGCTGGCCACAGTGAGCCACTGGCCCTGTGCCTTGCTGCTCTACCTCGCACTACCGTTTCAAGTGCCGCCGCGGCCGCGCTGCGATGCTGTCGCGTCTGCACTGCCGGCACTACTCGCGTCACAACGCTACCGCTGTTGTCACGTCATCATTGCATCTGCACTGATCCGCTGCACCTCTGTGCTATCGCCAGCCCTGTGCGTGTCGCCTCTACCACACGCATGTGGGCAAGCCACCATCGCCACGCCATTTATGGCACTACGGCGCACGGGCCACGCGTGGATGAGCCGAGCCCACCTACCACGCCATCTCTCTCTTTCCCTCTTTCTCCATCTATTTTCCGCCACCGTCGCATCGCGTCACGGTGAAGCCAGAGAGCGAGCACCTCTCATCAATTTCTAGTGCTCGCATCTCCACCTTCACGTCCCCTCTCTAGCTGACCCCACCCTACTTTGATTGTGGCTCGACCGAGCTCCAATTTTGGAGCTTTTCCCACCACCATGCCGTTAAGGCCCGTCACAGCCCGCGTCGTGGCCGGTCTCCACCACTTCACCCCGCACCAATTCCTCTACACCACTTGCTAGCCTTGGCTCCCTCTTCATCATGCGCACGCTAGTCGCAGCTCTAGTGCCACCTCTTCACCGCTGTCGTGGACGTGCCTTTGCGGTCCGACGTTCACCTCGCTGCGCGCACGTGGCCAGCCTCGCTCAGGTCATCTCCGGCCAAGACAGCTTCTTGTTAAAGTCACTGGTGGGTTGTCGTGCTCACCCACTATCCCTACCGCCTTGTTGTTGCTGCGGCTCACTAGAACGCTGTTGCCAATGCCGCAGGGTGCCCGCCATCGTGGAAAGGTCTTTCTATGGCGTCCTGGCTCGTGCAACTGCCACCCATCATCTCGCGTCGAACCCTAGGTGAGCATCGGCCTCGTAGATAGGTCAGTGTGGGTCCCATGTGGCTAGCGCAAGCGCCAGTGCCACCGCTCGCCGTGTCGGCGCTCGCGGAGGAGGCCGAGGACCTTGCCGTTGTAAAGAGGATGAAGTTCTAGGGTTTCATTACAATGTCGTTGTCTATAGAAATAGTAACATGGACTGCGGATTATTTTGCTCATAGTCCAGGGGCGTTTTTCCTAATGTGCCAGCGCGCGTAGGACTTCCTCGCCGTGGGCCGCCTCCACGTGTGGGCCGCCGTGCGCTAACGCGCACGCGTGTTGTGCTGCGTGGGCTGTGTTGGGCCGAAATCAGTTTAGCATTTTTCGTGGAGAATAGAAATAGCTCTTCATTTGTATTTCTGAGCTGATCTTTGGTAAATCATATAAATCATGTAGGTATCCAAAAATTATGAAATCAATTTTGTTAAGTTCCTAAAATTGTGCTCTATCTGTTGGTGTATTTAGTTCATATATAAATTGTTTGATACTAGGAACTATTAAATCATTTGAGAGTGCTTAATATTATTAGGTTAAATATTGTAGGAATTTTTGTGACAATATGGTAATAGCTGTAGCTTTGAAAATTTTACAATAGGTGTTTTATTAGCAGTCATGATTAATTCATTAGCTAACTATTCTATGTAAGCACCTGTTCTACTTTTATGCAAGAGTTGAGCAATCTGATCTATTTCACCACCTTTCATCTTCCTGTTCTTACTATAGTGCTAGATCGTAGACAAGTCGTACCGTATTACACGGTGATTCGTGAACCAATGTAGCCTAGCTGGGTACCCCAAAACACACGCCCAGCTTGTACCCTAGGCACAAGTAGAACCAACCCATCACTCTCCTATCAAGGGGTCTAGATCCCCGTCGAAACTTAGACTCTAAGCCCCCACACCTGAGTCCCAGACTCAGTATGGTGCTTAGACATCCGCCATCCCCACCTTCAATCAGTCGATCTAGAAAAGAGCCGAAATCCATGATAAGAGGGCAACGAGCCTTTCCTCTCCCATAAGTAAGTATATGCTCAGGATAATAAGTCTATGACTTGACTAGAATCCAATGCAACGGCCGGTCCTTAACCGACATGGATAGGGAAAACGGTGTAACCAAGCAATGCCCCGTTGACCGCAAGACACAACCTATTACACCCACCAATACCCGTACCATATCCTTGTCTGGTCTCCATTTTTTCTTTCACTATTTTATTATGAGAGTGATAATAATAATCACCTATTGCGAGTAACGGTAGGTTACTCATGCTACCAATAGCCTAAGCATAGCATCTACTCGACCTATGCTAGTAGAACTCATAGGTAGGTTTATCTATGCATATAGTTTCAACAATAAGCCTGTAACGTAAATGCACATCATATATACATATCCAGTGATTATTCAAAATAAGGGTTATGCACCAGGGCTTGCCTTGGGCAGGTGGGGTGTGAGTTCAGTCAGTCAGTGGTGGCTCTAGGACCTCCTCCTGCACGAGGATCTCCTCCTCGTACTCCTCGATCACCTCTTCGAACTCGTGGTCTTTGATGGTCATGATCTCCGCCAACTCGTTCTCTACATGCATGCAATGATGATGCAACACTTAGTATTTTAGCAACAGCAACTCCTAAAATAAGAATACACATGGTAAACTACTAAACTAGCTCTAATAACTAAGACACTAAGCTAACTATCATCTTCATCAAGTAAAGTGTTGGGTTCAACTAACAAACACCTAGCTTTACAAATGATTGATATATCTATATTTCTACTAATGATTTAATGTATATTTGAAACAAAGAGCATTTAACTACCCTTATGTTAAGTTTATTCTAAAGCCACCAAAATTATATTGAACACATAATAATACCATGAAGCTACTGTAAAATTTTCAAAGCTAAAGCTATCACCATTTTGCCACAAAAATTCCTATAATATTTAACCTAATAATATTAAGCACTCTCAAATGATTTAATAGCTCCTGGTATCAACATGTATATATATAAACTAAATACACTAACAGATAGAGCACAATTTTAGGAACTTAACAAAATTGATTTCATAATTTTTGGATACTTACATGATTTTATATGATTTACCAAAGATCAGCTCAGAAATACAAATGAAAAGTTATTTCTATTCTCCACGAAAAAGCTAAACTGATTTTGGCCCAACGCGGCCCACGCAGCGCAACACGCGCGCGAGAGTGCGCGGTGGCCCACAGGTGAGGCGCAGCCCACGCATGGAGGTGACCCACGACGAGGAAGCCCGCGTGCGCTGCCCTCTTGCAAAAATGCCATCATGTTATCAGAAAATAGTGCGAACACTAAACGTACTATTTCTATAGACAACGACTTTGTAACGAAACACTCAGATCTTTCTCCTCTTTACAACAGCAAGGCCCCCGGCCCTCCCTAAGCGCTTCAACGCGGTAAGCGGTTGCACTGGCATGTGCGCCGGCCACATAGGACCCACGTTGACCTATCTACGAGGCCGGCGCTCACCTAGGGTTCGACGCGAAGCGATGGGCGGTGGTGGCATGAATGGGGGTGAAGCAGAGCGGGCTCTCCTCGGCGGTGGGTGACCTACAACGGCGACAACCGTGTTCCGGTGAGCCACAGTGCTAACGAGACGGTAGTGAAAGGGGATAAGCACCAGGGGCACGACATGGGTGGTGATGGGCCTTAACGGCACGATGGCGGGCAAAGCTCCAAAATTGGAGCTCGGCCGAGCCACAATCAAAGCGGGGTGGGGTCAGCTAGAGAAGGGACATGAAGGCGGAGACGCGAGCACGAGGAATTGATGAATGTGTTCGCTCTTAGGCTCACCGTGACACGACACGACGGCGGCGAAAACAAAGGGAAAAGAGAGAAAGAGAGAAATTGTAACACCCTCGGTGTTACACTATAAAAATCTTTTGCTAAAACATGTCATGAGCATCATGGTTATGTGTCACTGTATGTAATATAGTGTGTGAATCAATTTACGTAACTTAAAACGGCCAACAAAAATGCTTAACGAAAGGTCGTTCGTGACATATAAAATTATCAAGTACGGATGTTCATGAATTTTATTGAACGAAAACACTATAGAACATATATACGAAACTTTAGTAAAGTCGGAAGTATGAACCTTGCAGATGACGATGAAATACCTGTGGTCGAAAATGAATTCACTAGCTAGCGTACCTAATAGCTTGGAAATCGAATTTGATGCGAATTCGATCAAGATTTAGCCAATTTTGTAAGTCTAGAAAATGGTTTGACAAAGCCATGTTTGATAGTTTTTGTTGGAGAATTGGATTGAGTAGAGGTGTGGTTTCATGGCTTGTTTTAGTAGCTTATTATACCCTCTTAAGAATTGCATAGGTGGCTTGGCGATTAGATCAACGTTTTAGGGTTTTTTGAACGCTTTCAAAAGTGTGCACATAACATTCACGGCCAGTTTTATCGCGTGGACGCGGTCACCCCACTCCTATGCCATCGTTGGCGCGCCGGCCGCATGAGCGAGCGCGCGTGCTTTGCCGAGCTCGGCAAGCTGCGGTGGCCGACAGCCCTAGCTAGCAGCGGGCCCTCCTCTCCGCCGTGATGCACGCTACCGCTAGCGCCGCTGTTGGTGCCCTAGAGCCGCCCGTGTCACGCTGTGCTCGGCTCTGCTCTGCCAGACATCGTTGTCATTCGACTGGGTGTAGTGGCATCGCATGGCCGTAGCCATCATCACCAGCACGCGCACATCTCCTCTGTGTCGCGTCGTCACATCACGTGCGCCCACGCCGCTTGCGTTGCGTCACCACTGCCGTTGCTGTGCACGCCTACTGCACCACCACATGGCCATGTCGCCGTCGGCTTGCTAATTAAGGCACTACGGCCACACGAGCCATGCCGACTCGTACGCGCACATGTAGCCTCCTCTGTGTGCCCTTGTCCGCTTCTATTGAGTGGCATACGCCACTCTGCGCTCCCCGGTCACCTCCGTCTTTAATGGTGTCGCGTCGGCATCACCGAGCCACGCCAAGGCCAGCTCAGAGTGTCAGTCCAATCCTAGTAATTACGCACGCCTAAAGCGCATTTGGGAACCTAGCTACATGCCAAGCTCGCCCACTGCTACAGTCATGTCGTGTTGAGCTTCAATTTGAAGATTCCCCGCCGTCGGCCACCTTAAGACCGAACGGCAATGTCCGTCCAATTCGCCTCGCACCGTCCACCTCCATTCAATTCCGTGGCACTATGTCTTTGCCCTGTTCCCCTCCATCCCGTGCGCACCCCATTTTCCTAGCCACTGCCTTCCCGGCGCCGCTGACGTGGTCGCGCCACTATCATCCGTCGCGGTGCTTGCTGTGTGCGCGTCGATGGACGCACCCAGTCTGTTTCCGATCAAGACATCACCACAGGTAGCTTTGGGGGTGTCCACTACCGTGGAGGGAGCTCTGGACCACGTCTCCGTTCATCGCTTCACCGCCCACCGCTTCGCGTTTACATCTAGGTGAGCGTCGGCTCGCTATCGGGGGCGGGGAGGGGCTAGGTTGGCCGGCATGACCGCCCAGTGCCATCGTTGCCGCACCGGTGCGCGCGCGGGTCCCCGAGGACCTGGCCGTGGTAAAGACAGATTGTTCTGAGGGCTAGTTTTCTTAAACGCTGACAGTAAGAATAGTGTTACGAACCATGGAGGGAGTCACAGATAGCTCAAGGTCGTTTTCGCAAAAAGAACGGCGCACGCGGACCTCCCCGTCGTGGGCCGTCGTCGCACGGTTGGGCCGTGTTAGTGGGTTGCGCTTGCGCGTGCGCGCGCGCTGCATGGGAGTGGGCCGCGCCACTCACTTTTGGGCCGCGGGAGTTAGAATTCGTTTTCTATTTTATAAAGGATAGAATTAGCTTTATAATTTACATTGTAAGTTGAACTTTAGAAATTAATATCAATTCACATAAGTAGCCAAAAAATATGAAATAAATTCTGTTGAGTTTCTAAAAATGTGGTCTACCTAATAGTATGATTAGTTTATGTATGTCTGTGTTGATGCTAAGGTCTATTAAATCATTTGGAAGTGCTAATATGATTTAGATTAATAATTGTAGAAATTCTTGTGGTAAATTGGTAATAGCTTTGGATATGAAAATTTTACAGTAGGTCCATTAGATTATTATATGCCCACTGTAATTTTTATAGCCTTAGAATAGGATGATAAATAGAGTAGCTAGTACTCCTTGTTTTATCATGTATAGAGTAAATCGATATTAAGAGTAAGAATGCCTTTAGTTACTAAGTTAATACATGAAATGTTTCATACCTGTTTAGTGAAAATGATAGGCAACTTAGCGTCTTAGTCGGTAGAGCTAGCTCAGTGGTTTGATAGATGTATTTTTATTTTAAGAGTTGTCGTTGTTGTATTATTAAGTGTTGCACCATCATTTTATGCATGTAGATAACGAGTTGGTAGAGTTCGTGCCTGCGTGTGAGCAGGAGTACGAGGAGATCATCGAGGAGTATGAGGAGGAGATCCTCGTATAGGAGGGAGCTCCGGAACCATCAGTTGCTGTAACATCCTTGGTGTTATACTGCACAAGACTGGACGTCCAGACGCTAGTCTGTCCAATTTTTTTTGTCCTTCCAAAAAAAACTATTGTGTGCGATGGCACCTGTCTAGGTCAGGTACACATGATACCGACTACCGTGTACCGAAGGATTCGGTGGTTGTCCTGGTTTCAAAGTAAGCAGTATGCGTTGTTTAGCTGAATTCATTGCTTCAACTTGTGGTCGTTTACATATCATGTAACATTCGTTCCGTCTAAACTCTGATCTAATAAGAGTATTAATGTAGGGACTGTCTACCCATTGTTCGGTCATTTCAAAGACCATGAACAACCGAGTGTTCACAGGCTTGGAAACAACCGAAAACAAGGGAAAAAGGAAATCAACTGTTTATAGATGTATCAACACATGATTTTTAGACCGTGAGATTATAATCTGATGGCTGTTATACTTTGTTGTTCCTTTTGTCGTTTGCCATTATGGGCCACAGCACGCAAGAGAAGCAACTAAAAATTGATTTTAGCCCATATTGGTGCTCTAGAAGTACAAACGTAAGCGTGACTTCTTTACCATGTGAAAAATATAGCTGCAGAAAAAATAATTTAAAAAAAATGTGTTTGAAAAGTAAGGATAAATTAATTAAAAAATATCCTAAAAATCATTACCACTATTTATTAGGCATGTAATGGCTCTATTTTTTTAAAGACCACGGCTCTAATTAGGAAGCCGATCGTATAAAAGAATAAGCTGCTGACTGGAGGTTAAACTATAAAAATAAACCCTAAACAACTACAATAAAAAAAAACAAGTTGTCATCTAGGGATCATAAACACCAAGACAGTGAAGACACCGGCGTTTCTCCGTCGCGGTGCTGGGTGGGCTAGGCTTTATTATGCTTCAGCTCTCGGGTGGCCCCATCTCCTGCAACTGCAATCGTTTGGTCTGGCTCGCTTCATCAGTTTTTACTTTGACTATGACTGCAGTCTGCGGCGACGCACGGCCGGCTCCACTTGTCGAGCGCAATGGCGGTGGCGGAGGGAGAGTAGAGGAAGACATATGCAGCCTGTTCGGGAGGCCGTAAATGATCGTGGATTATTTACTGCTAGCTGGTTTGGTGTAAGAGAAAAATACTGTTCCCGACTGAAAATTTACGATCGTTTACGAGCAAGCGAACAGGCTGATGAGGGGCGGGTCACAGGTGCAGTTGAAACGAAGGAACGCCTGAGATTGGCTTCCAAACTCGACCCTGCCGGCTTTTGGTGGAGCGCTGATCTTGGAGTTGTTTTTGCAGAAGTATCATTACTCCCTGTGCAGCAGCTCGCAAGAGTGTTGTGTTGCAGCTGCAGCCTACTCGATCCACAGCCTGTTCGTTTGGCTGTGGCTTGCTGTAAACGATCGTAAGTTTCCAGCTGAAATAGTATTTTTCTCTCACATAAACCAGCTACTTTTTCACGAACCAACAACGATACGAACCAGCCAACCGAACAGGCTGCCACTCCCTCGGATGAGTCCCCAAACCATTAATGCTTATGGGTTGGGATTTGAGATATTATGTGCCTACACTATTATTCAAACTGAGGGATTCCCCAAACCATCGATGCTTATGGGTTGGGATTGCCAGGCTACAGATTTTATAGGTCAGTTAGCATCTTGGAACTGTCCATTCTTCTTTATTTTTCGGATCTTCATGTTTCTTTGCCATTTCCAGGCAAAGTACAAGCAGATCATCGCGTGGGCACATGCCTCAACATCTCCATTCTTAGATATTCGTTACAGAATGTTCCTCGTGAAAATCAGCTGCATGCCGATTAACACTGCCGGGACTAAATCAGAAGTTCAAAGAATGAAGCCAGCAGATCAGAAATTAGATTAGGTGATGAGAATATTGTACATGCCAGTGAGGCAGCTTGCCAGCAAGTCCAAGGTGAATACAATGGTGGGCATGACTGAATCTCGGTCCTTATGTGTAGGCAAAAAATGACACAAATTTTAAGCTAAGCATGGGTCATTAGCTAGATGTGGCACCACTTAAATGATTTTGTTTCAAAGACTACAAAGGAGTCTTGCTTCTGCACAAGCCATGTAAAAGTAAATCAATTGATTTACTTAGAAATATGAGGATACATGTGTCTCAGCTCATCAAACTTATTGAACAGAATCAAATAGAAATGTCATCAAAGCTTCTAAATTTAGAATGAGTTTAAGGTATTTGATTTTATTTACTACAAAGAAGATGAAATGTTAAGATTATTTATTGCACAAGGAAATAAAACGTTCTTAGTATGATACTGTTTTAGAATAAATGTTTTATTATGAATTTTGTATTGCCCATGACCTATTCTCCGCATTCCTTTGCCATCATCGAATAAGACATGGCAATGCCTGCTGACCCATCTCAGTGGATGGAGTGTTAGCTTGGGTGTTTGTTGACCTCGACTGCGGCCGCTGCTCGGCCAACAATGAGGTGGTAGGAAATTATTTTGTTTCCGTTGCAACGCACGTGTATGATTGACATCGGCGAAAATTATTTTGTTCCCATTGCAATGCACGGGTACGATTGACCATGCATGGGTATGATTGACCTCAACAATGGTCGTTGTTTGGCCAACACTGAGATGGTCGGGAATTATTTTGTTCCCGTTGCAACATACGGGCATGATCTTCGTATTGTACAAAGATCGACCGCTTTTAGGCCGGCCTTTCCGCCCGTCATGGAAGAGAACACGAGAACATTTGACCCCGCCATTCTAGCACACAGCATGGAATGTTCTGTTCCAGACTTCCAGGTCGATCCCCACTCCACAAACACAACAATGCAGTGCACCTGCTGCGGGCTGACTACTCTCAGCTCGGTCTCGGAAGGCGAATACTGCTATGGAAATTGTGCTCATTCCTCGTGGTGGAAAACAATCATGAAAGCGGACCGGAGGAGAAGGCATCTTTGGCGGTTCAGTGCTGTGGTCGCGCTTTCTAGAACCGAAACTTTTTTTTTGTCACGTGGACTCTGTATATATTCCGGATTACTAAGGGCGCGTTTAGATCCAAAAATTTTTAGGTTTCGGTTACTGTAGCACTTTCGTTTGTATTTGACAATTAGTGTCTAATTATGGACTAATTATGTTTGAAAGTTTCGTCTCGCGATTTCTCATCTAACTGTGCAATTAGTTTTTTTTCGTCTACATTTAATACTCCATGCATGTGCGCAAGATTTAATGTGACGGATACTACGCAAAATTTTTTGGAATCTAAACAGACCCTAAAAGTGAGAAGTGGTCGAGTGGACAGTGCCAGCTTGTTCTACACGGTCGTTACTCGTAACAATCGCGCACTTGTAAGAAGAGTTGCATCCACCTACCGATCCGTCCAGACAGGCCTGACAAGAGACAACCTCTTTTCCCATCGACAATGACAAGCCTGTGGGTTGACCTGCAGCTCGAGGGCAGGAGGAAGGAGAGCCTCGACAGATCACAGATGAGACAAAATCTTCATCAAGCGGGTCAACCGAGTGGATAAGCAGGCAGGCCTTGACCAACTGACGGGTCCCACATGGAACCTACCGTGTGGGTCCCTCCCTCCGAGGCCCTGCTCGTTTATGTTAAAATTTAGTTTATGTTAATGTTTATATTGAAATGTTGTGAGAGAAAAACACTTTTTCAAGACTAAAAAGTAGCTCAAGCGTACAAGGCCAAGTCTCCGGCTCCGAGCAACGTACTATACTACTGTGTTCCTTCTAGATGAAGACGGGGAGACCGGGCCGGCTAGGAGACCAAGCACAAGCAGCAGCACGACGAAGCTTCTGCCGTGGGAGGGTTGCCGACTTGCCGTTGTTGCCGGTCTCGAGTTGCTTGGCTTTGCGGCTTCTGTTTGTGGGCGCCAGCTAAGCATGAGCAGTAGCGGAGAGGTGCAAGCAAATGCCATAATAATATAAAACAAATGTCAAATGCTTTTGCCAAATTGAAAAAAGGGGTTTCGAATCCAAGAGGAGTTTTCATAAAATCCGATGATGAAAAATTACAATATTTTGTTATTGATTCTCTTTGAATTTTGAAAATCATATTCGGGCCAAGACCCAAGACCGACCGTGACTTGCTCTAAAAAGTTCCAAAGTCCAGTGTGCAGTCGCCATGTCCTAGACCTTCCAAGTTCAGGGACCCACGGTGGTTTTACTCTTTCTCAATGGATTATACAGGGTGCTCGGACGTTGATCTGCCACCGGTGACATGGTGTCTTTCGTGTTTTTTCATGACTTTTGGAATTAGAGACTTCTATTTTTTTTTTACATGAAAAAGGAGGGGTGACATTCTAGATTGATTAGCACCGTTGAAGCCAAAGGCAAAGCCACATGAATGTTGCTGAGAATACGTGATATAGTATGTAGGACGGTATAATAAATTTATGATAAGCATTCCAGGTACGACTGCGACATGGATTTTAATTAATATCCTGGAACTTCGCACAATTGGCTTATTTCTTCCATGGAATTTTGGAAAAAACTGCATGAGGAATCCATGATGGTCCCAAGAAAAAGAGAAAGGTCGCAAGAGTATCTACAAATTAGTAAATTACTACTCACTTCGTTCCAAATTATAAATCATTTCAACAATCTTGGAGAGTCAAAGCATTTCAAGTTTGACCAAAATTATAGAAAGAATTATAAAGATTTGTGACATCAAATTGGTAATACTATGAAAATATAATTAATAAAGAATCTAATGATATTTAGTTAGCATCATAAATATTATTATCTTATCATATAAATTTGATCAAACTTGACATGCTTTGACTCTTCAAGATTCTTGGAATAACTTATCATTTGGAAAGGAGGGAGTATGCTTTATACCTTGCATGATTTCTCAAAATTTATAGTCGATCAAATGTTACACTTGCGAGTACCTTAACTCAGCATTCCTAGCTATTTCCCTTTCATTTTTTGCGTGGGGCTTTAAAAAGTTATATAATCTAGTATGATCTCGGTTTGAAGAAGGATTAAGCAACTCCTGAAAATGTCATGGGCCGTCATGACTAAAGCAGCCCATCTTAGCATGTTCACTTTGATACTGGCCCGGTTCTGAAGAAAAACATAGATACTAGCCCAGGTGTTTTCTTTTTCTGAACATGACCCAGGTGATTTTTAATTGACTTTAAAAAAGAACTCCAAGACATGTTGCGCTTCATTAGGCCGGGCCACAGGCCATCTCCAGCAGGATTTGTGCTACTAATTCAAGTAGAGATGGATCCGATTATTACTCTTGTCAAACGTCAGTTCACGATTGGGTAATCATAAATACGCTAGGGAGTGCCTAGGCAGCACTCGAGTGCTTGTGTTTGGTTGCCCGCATAAGGGCAAACCAAGCTCCCGGGATACAATATGCTCATGTTTGGTTCCCTGGCTATCCTCCCGAGCCAGGTTCTGCTCGTGCAAAAGCCCCCTTCTGGCCTGGCTCGCGAGGAACGCCCAAATCGACCGTTTCTCTTCAGCCTGGCTCGCTCCGTGCTCCCGCGAGCTCGCGCGCCTGGCGATTTCGTGCGCGGGAAGATGGCGCAAAGATCCTAGGGTTACCTCCCCCGTTCCCGCCATTCACCACCTATATATCTTTCCTCCCGTCGCCTCCCTCTCTTCTTCTTCTTCTTGTCGCTCCCCGTCTGCGCCGCCGGTAAGCTCCACCTCCTCTTCCTCCTCCCCCCGGTGTTCTTGATGGATTTGTGGCCTCCTAATGCCTACCCTCTCTCTCGATTTATTGCAGGTGCCGTTGATTTGCGTCCTCTCGAAGCAAGTGAGTTTTTCCCCTTCTCTTTCTCTATTTTTTCTGTGCGATTTGAAACCCTAGGTCACCATTGTTTGTTGATCTCGCTGCAGGCACACCAGATCTGATTTCTTGGTTGTTATTGTGGTATGGATCCTTGTTCTTAGGTCTCATTTTTTTCTTGTTTTTTTCAAGTAAAAATCCTATTTTGTGTATGCTAATCCTCTTTTCTTTGCTTGTGTGCTTGCAGATCTGAGCTCCCTCATCTGCTGGGTTGGGCTTTTGCTGGTGCTACTGCTTGTTGACGTGGGTATTTTGTATATCTACTCCCCCTCTCGTCTCCCCCCCTAATCTGTACCGTGCGATAGTGAGTCCTGCGTTCTTGGATTCGGATGCATGTCCTACTTTGTGAGATTATGAGCAATTATATGAAGTTGCCATTTTGTCTGAGCTATTGTCCAAGTCTGTGATGATTCCTTTTGTCCTAAGCTATTGCCTTAGTCTATGATGATGCCTTTTTTCTGAGCTATTGTCCTAGTCTGTGATGATGAAAGTCTTATTTTTAGCATGTTCTAGTATATGATGAATCTTTTTTCTGAGCTTTTATCCAAGTCCATGATGATGACACCAACAAACCATTCCATCGCTTGAGGACACAAATTAAGCTTGTGCTTGCATGTTGTATAATGCATAACTGGATCCTTAGTTTTGGGGTTGATGAGGTTATTCCAGAAGAGTTCTGTTGGGTACCAAATGACACAAACAGTCAGCCCTATCCTGCTCATATGGATGACAATGCTGTCTAGGCACTTCAGAGGGATGAATGGGCTAATCACATGTGGGCTAATAGGGGTCTTTCTAGAATCTAGAGTTCTATTATGTATCATTAAATTGCCTGTAATTCATTTTATTCATGGACAAATGCTGTGATGTTAATTGTTCTGAGAATCTGGACAAATGCTGTGATTTTATTCATGGACAAATGCTGTGATGTTAATTGTTCTGAGAATCTGAGCACATGTCAATTGCCTGTGATGCTTTATGACTGAACTGAGCACTTGTCCATTGCCTGTGATGTTTTTGGATTGATCTGAGCACATGTTCATTGCCTGTGATGTTTTTTGATTGATCTGAGCACATGTCCATTGCCTGTGATATTATTCTGATTAATCTGAGCACATGTCCATTGCCTGTGATGTTTTTTTGATTGATCTGAGAACATGTACAACTATAACTTGGTATGTTGTTCATGTTGGGAAGGAGCCTGGGGTCTACTCCAGCTGGGCCGAAGCACATGCTTAAGTAGATGGTTTCAAGGGAAACTGCTACAAAAAATACAAAACAAGAAATGAACCTTTGTTAGCTTTCTATGGTGATCAACCTGAAAATCCACCTCTCCTCCAACCTGTCAGTGCACCTCTACTAGAAAATGATGGAAATAACAACTTTCGCTTGTGCCACAGTTCATTTATACTTGTAATAGCAGTAGTTATTGCCTTGCTAGTAGGTTTTTTCATTTGGAAATTGATGTAATATCTTATGTGTAACACCCTAGGTGTTTAGGCATCCACTAAATTGCATGTCATTTTATAAACATGTGCATTATCCATGTCATCATGCCATTATCATTGAAACATACATATGCAACATTTTAAATTGTATGTGTTTCATGCTTGATTGCTTAGAGTGGTAGTAGTGCAACATGTGAATGCAACACGAAACTCTCATACCTTGAAACATGGCAATATGGTAGTAATGTGCCAAGTATAAAATAATCACAAAGTCATGAAACATGCGAAACATTTCATTGCAACATTGGGTAAATTGCTGGTTTTGATTGTTTTATCACATGTGATCAATTGAAATGGTATAACAATTGTGTAAAGTGGTTGATCATGGTCTAATACACCTTAACTACACTTAGAGTAATTGTTTGGACATTGTTCATGTAGGTCAAAATGACAAAATTGCCTTTGAATGGAGGTTTGACTTGAAATGAACCCTAGAGTGCCACTGTTTGACTGATTCAAAAGACCAACTTAGAGACTTTGCATGGCTGTGCACTCTTTACAAAAGTTGTAGCTAATTTATCAAGGTACAAAAGTTGTTTTATGACCAACCCATAAAAATGTGTGGAACATGGTCAAACATGGCCCACAAGTCAGAATTTCAGACTGATTTCATACTTAGAAATTTTCCTAAGTCTTTATGTGTTTTGCAGTTTTGTGTACCCAACTGTTTCACCTTGTATCTCCCTAACAGAGCCAAACCAGCTCGAGCTCCAATAACAAGAGTTGTAGTTCACATATAGATGATCAACTTTGTTAACTATGGCATAGTCTAGAACATCACGGTTTAGGAGCAATTAGCCGTCCAACTCGCTCTGTCAGTCACCTTTGATGATCACTGAATCACTGTTTTCAGAAATCGGTCAGTGACCGTCATGGCTGACCGACTCAGGCGACGTTCGTCGTGTGGCGTTCATGCGCTGCCAAGGTCACCACATCGCATGTCCGTGCTCCTGAAGAGGGCCAGCGCCTGCTAAACGCGCTCGCCGCTCCATTTCTCCCTCTCGCCTTCCCCGCGCGCAGCGCCGTGTTCACAGCAGCCGCCCGCCATTGCCGACCGAGCATCGCCGCCGCTGTGCATGCATGCCACCGTGAAAATGCGTTGCCCCGTCCGCCTGTAGCCTCGCCGTGATCCCCTCTACCACCCCCACCCCTCAGCCAGGTCGATTGTGCTGTGGTAAGGACGAATTCGTCATTCCTTTCCACCGCCACCGTGGCTGTTCTCGCCGGAGATGACGCTCCACGTGGCCAGCTCTCCTCGTGCCATTGCCATCCCTCCTCTGACTTGAGCTAGGTCCGGTGAACCCTACGGAAGCCCGTAGAGCCACCCGTTAGGGCTATGACGCCGTAGCGTCGTCGGAGTCGGCCGTGCAGTGATCGAGCGCCGCCGTGGCCATCGCCACCCCTCCTAGTTGCATCAATAGCTACGAATAAGGGTTCCCCTAGGTCCGCTAGGATGAGGCGAGCGCGTAGACACCCTTGCCTTCGTCAGAGAAGCTACCGGCGACGTGCTTCGCCGCCGTCTCCTCCTCCTCCCCTGCCTGTCTCGCTGTCACGCGGGACCCAGCTGTCAGCCGCCGAGGCTGAGGCGGGAGCCCAGCGTGGGCCGCGCCGCGTCTTGGGCCGCACCTGTACGCTTCGTGGGTCGCTGTTCCTTCGGGCCGGCCCAACTGTGGCTGAGTTTTGTTTCCTTATTTGTTTTGTTTTATTATTTCACAGATTTGTATTGATATGCAAAAATCTGTATTTCTTAGTATATAGATCCAAATGCTATGGTTCTAATTTTGTTGAGCTCCTAGTATTGTCTAGTATTTAATAAAAATATTATATGAGAACATGTTTTAGAAATTCTGAATGAATTAAATAGGACTTTGAAATGTGTTTTTGGATACATGCAAACTTGTTTGAATTTTATCTTGAGTTTCTATGGTCCAAAAATTTTGAAATTTTGTGGGTAGTCTATTATTGCTTATTAGAAGCTCTGGTTAAAATTTTAGAGCTAGTGCATGTGTAGTTTTTAAGTTATAGAAATTCCTTTTATTAATGGATGGATCTTGTGTGAATTTTTATAATTTTTCTATAGATCCAATATAGGTAAAATTTGGTGAGTAAGGTTATTATGCTAGAATGATGCTAGGAAAAATGTGAAATCTGTTGCTTGACACTTTTCATTAGGGTTTCCTAATTATGCTCAAATTAGACATGTCATCTGTTATTTTGGGATACAGCAAGTTATGTTTGCCCAATGGCTTTGAAATTTTTGTGGTAGTCTATGTGCAGCATGATATACCTACTGTAATTTTTGTAGATTTTTATGAATAGTTTTACTATATATTGCTTTAATCACCTAATTAATTAAATAAATTGGAAAAGGATATTAAATAATTTATTTAGAAGTTGGCACTATACTTTCTGATGTTTCTTGGGTATGAAAAACAAGTTGGTAAACTTGGTTTGATCAAATTATGCTTTTGCATCATCATTAAATAATTAATTTAGTAACCCTGTCATTCCTGGACAGATTCTAGGTTTGCTGGAAATTGATTTGGTTAACATCAGAATCATGCTTTGCTGTTTACCATTGATTTGTAGAACATTTCATAAGCTTTCCAGAATATCCTCATACAAGTCATTTGGATTTGTATAACTCTTGTTGTGATTTAATTATAGGAATACTTGTATGCATATGAAACTTTAAATGTTAAATTATGTATACTGTTACTATTTCTAAGTTGTGGTAATGTTTCTAGGTGTTAGGCCTTTAACCGAAGATGAGCATCTTTATCTTAGGTTATGCAAGTTAGGTAAGTTGATCTTGTTCTTTAAGTTAAGTTAGATACATGCTTAAAGTGATTTGAATAGGGCTAGTCTTACTCGGTAAACGAGTGTCCAGTGATGTTTTCGGTAAACACTTACTGTGATTCATTCATCATGAGCATCATGTCATTCCTTATGCATCCATGGTATTTATCTTTTGCATCGGCATGCAATAGGTGTACCAGATGGAGTGACCCTGCTGGAATTCGAGGAATCGAGCAAGCAGCAGCCGCCGACACCGGAGATTCAGGAGGAGCAGCCTTCAGGAGAAGTGCCAGACGAGGTCGCCGTTGAGTGCCCGGATCACCGTCCTTGCAACTTTGTGAAAGGCAAGCCCTAGAGCATATTAAGCCTCCTAATTTCTGAAATGCTGTTACAGTATTATTGTTACATATATATATATTGTTGCATTAAGTTTAGGTGTTGGATGCAAATAATTGCTGCATTGGTTACCCAATCCTTATCCAGATATTGTTACCCTGAATCCTATGTAGCTCAGGCTCGTGTAGTGCTTAGGCTTAAACATGGTAGAAGTCAGGTGATTTCCTGTCACCTGCGAGATATAGGAAGATACATATGGCACGGTTGGCTATATTTGCTATCGTGGAAAACAACCAGTCTTAATTTGAAATGAAGACCGGACGGAGGCTTGCCGATTTGCAGTGACTCCGTCTGTGTCGCTTAAGGACTGATTCTTGGAGCCTTTCCTGTTCATGTTGAACGCATGCCTCTCTCTTAGTTGGCCGTGTCCGATGACCGACCGTGAAGCCGAGTAGCTCAACTCAGGCCGGGAGTCGATAAGTATAAAGTACGCCTCGGAAGGGAGCCGTAGGCGTGAGTCCAAGGGTAGGTTATTTAAAAGTCCTGATCGTCCTGGCAGAAGGGTAATCCCTGAGAGTACTGGCACTGATTGAACCCGCGAATTTGGTTCCTGAGTTGTACCAAAGGTAACCCACGACTACCCTTGCTAAGTATGCCAGGGTGAGAGTTAGGAATACCCCCTCAACTGAGTTGTAATTCGATTCGAGTCGCCGTCTCTCCTGGTTAGTGAGAACTTGACGGGCTTATCTCCAATGTAGATACACTTAATAACATAATGGTTCGGAAATGATGATATGATGATGACAGCCTTATTATACCTGCTATGGTTAATATTGTTTGCTCCTAATAAGTGAGTGCTCTAGTACAGGTGCTAATCTAGTGGACAGGTAAAAATGTGCAAGAGACAACCCTTGAGCCAGCCATGGGGCTATAAATAGAGCCCCCATCAAATAGAGCCGTTATACCCCTTCACTGGGCAAAACGCGCTCTGACCGGACGCTCCGGTCAAACTGACCGGACGCTGGCCCTCAGTGTCCGGTCGCCTGATGGACGCCACGTGTCATCTCCTTCAAACGTTGTTCGTCAGATCCCAACAGTTATGACGCTGACCGGACGCTCCGGTCAAAACTGACCGGACGCTGAAGCCCCTGCGTCCGATCGTTTCCAGTAAGCTCCCCGAGACATGTTTTTTCGACCGGACGCGTCCGGTCCACCTTGACCGGACGCAGCCAGCGTCCGGTGCTCAACCCTAGCCTACTGTGCCATCTGACAGCTCGACCGGACACAGCCTTTCAGCGTCCGGTCGTTGAGTGACCCAGCGTTCGGTCAGTAGACCGACGCCAGCATCATTTCGACCAACTCCATTTCAACTCTAACTTCTTCACCCTTGCTCAAATGTGCCAATCACCAAGAATTTTGCATCCGGCGCAATAGAAAATAGACATTTCATTTTCCCGAAAGCGCCGAATCCATCTCAACCCTGCAAACACCTTGTGCACATGTGTTAGCATATTTTCACAAATGTTATCAAGGGTGTTAGCACTCCACTAGATCATAAATGCATATGCAATAAGTTAGAGCATCTAGTGACACTTTGATAACCGCATTCCGATACGAGTTTCACCCCTCTTAATAGTATGGCTATCAAACCTAAATGTGATCACACTCTCTAAGTGTCTTGATCACCAAAACAAAATAGCTACTACAAGTTATACCTTTGCCTTGAGCTTTTTGTTTTTCTCTTTCTTCTCTTCAAGTTTAAGCCCTTGATCATCTCCATGCTATCACCATTGTCATGTTATGATCTTCATTTGCTTCTCTACTTGAAGTGTGCTACCTATCTCATGATCACTTGATGAACTAGGTTAGCACTTAGGGTTTCATCAATTCACCAAAACCAAACTAGAGCTTTCAGTTGGGCATGGTCTCTACTAGTTCTCGTACCTGTTAATGCTTTTGTGGGACATGACTCAGACTTAGCAATGTAATTGAAAACTATGATGTTTGTACCAAACTATGTTGCTTCCGCACACTCAAACTTGGTTTGTAATATTCTATTTCAACTCTGATGGATGTAATCCGAATGCTACTTGTGAAATGTTGTAACAGATGATGTGTTGTGTTGAATCACTACGATCTTGGTTTGTATGTTGAGAGTTGGTTGAAATCCTTTGTGATTTCCGGACTACCGGGATTATGGGAGCTTAAGTACAGGAATTTGATCACTTCGGTGATTGTTTTTGTACTTACGTTCTTATGATTTGGTCGGTTCTGTTACAGCTGGTATCAGAGCAAGATTCGACACTAAACATGTCATTTGTGTATTTAAAACAAAAGTATTTGTAAAAATCCTAAATTAAACACTAAGTATTGCCAGTGGTCATATCCCTTATGCCCAAATAAGGACTCTTAGGTGGCTTAATAAAGTACTAACTTGGGGGTTCCTGCTTGTTTCTGTTTCGTCGTCCATATGACGTGCTATTGTATGGATGCCATCCGCTTAGGTGGTAATGTATGGATCAAAATACCTCTACGCTCTGGTAAGTGGGAGTTGTGAGAGCATGACCGTCGGTCCAGGGGAGAGTAGTTGTGGTTGCTCGCATACTTACATGTTTGATCATGTATCTATGAGAGTACTTAATTGTGGGTATCTCTGACGGGTAGCTGTGATACTAGAATATATGCATTAGGGGATGTATGTATGAAAGTATTTAGTTTACTGCTTGTTTTGTATGCTTTTTGGGAAATTATTGGGCTGAAATGAATTTTTCTGCAGGTACACTAACAACGTATTGTTGTAGATCGACTAGCTACCATGTATGAGAGAACGTATATATGCCACCGTATATTTCGCTAGCCTTTAAATTTTCTAGGTTTGTGAGGACGTATGGATCGTGCATGCATCATGTTCAAGCAAACATGGCATTTCTTGCATTATTCCCTCCCTTAAAATTTGATTGTCCTGACTAATTAAATTTCGTATCCCTTAAATGATTCTCCCCTTACGTTGCAACTTTTTGCTACAGATGGCGCGCACGAAACTCACTGCTCGCAAGTCCGCTGGAGGCAGGGCACCTCATCACCATTTAGCTCCTCGTGAGCCCCGTCCTGAGCCTACTGAGGTGGAAAGGCTGAGGACAAAGCTGGCCCGGGTGACTGCGGAGAGGGTTGTAGCTCAGCACCGTTTGGAGCAGGTAACACAGGAAAGGGACCAAGAGACCCTTGAGGTTCAGAGGTTGATAGTTGCTCACCACAACTGTGAACGTATGTTGATTCACGTGATGAACCAACGGAATGAAGCCTGGTACGAAGAGAATGTGTTGAAAGCACGACAGGTGAGTTAGAGCAGCAAGTGGCAGTTGCTGAGGAGTACAATGACAATCTCCATGAGGAGGTTCACCTGTTACACAATCAACTTCACCCTCTCCTATCACCTGATGATGAGGATGAGATGGGTTCTGGTGTCATCATGGCTGAAGGTGATGATGACATGGAGGTCAATGGACCTGAGGACGTTCCACCGGATGAGGAGGAAGATGAGGAGTTAGAGCCTGCTAGTGATGAAGATGGAGGAGAGATCTTCGACACTGACTCCGAGGACGATGCGTAGTTTAGCTTACTACTTAGCTAATGCGCTAGATCTAGTCTTTTGTTGATCCTCATGCATGAACGAGTAGCTTTGTAGCAAGTTAATCGTTGGGATGTAATATCGAACCCTATGTTACCCTTGATGTAAGTTGGAACCACTATGGCTTGGATGTAACCTATCGAACGTATTATGCTCCACGTATGTGAGCTTTTGATGAATTTCGCCTTGCGGTCTATAGATCTCGTTGTTGGTTAAGTTCATCGCATTTATGTGTCAATTGATGCGCTTGATGAGTGGTGTGATTGTGATGAATGATTGTGCCCCTGTTGATTATTTAAATGCATTCTCTCCGATGGAATCAGTTTGGCATAATTATACAATTCATCTACAAAAGTTTCCACATCGTCAGTGCTCATTGGCTATACCTTTTGCAGATGGCTTATAACCTTCGTCGCGGTCGTAGCATGGGAGATGAGGAACAACCACCTCCTCCACCGCCCACACCAGCTGAGCTAATGCAGACGGTCATGGAAAGTCAGCGCATGCTAGCTGAGGCTATGCGCCAGATGGCTAAACGTGAGGATCAGCATGTCCGCTAGGGACCCGAGCCAAACCAGTACAGCAGCTTTAAGGACTTCATGGACACAAAGTCTCCTATCTTTCATGAGGCCGAAGAACCCTTACAAGTGGATGAATGGTTGAGCATGATAGAGCAAAGGTTTGGATTGCTCCGTTTGACTGAAGGCATGAAGGCTTCGTATGCAGGACACCAGCTCCAAGGCCCTGCAGGCATCTGGTGGACCCATCATAGGACCACCTTCCCTGCTAACATTGAGATCGTTTGGAACCAGTTCCAGGCAGCCTTCAGGGGACACTTTATCCCTCCTGGTCTCATGGCCATTAAGCATACTGAGTTTATGAAGCTCACCCAAGGCAACAAGAGTCTCAATGAGTACCTCCAGGCATTCAACAACCTGGCAAGGTATGCTCCCAAGTTCATCGATACTAACGCCAAGAGAATAGCTAGCTTCAAGAGGGGACTTTCCCCAAAACTGATAAAGTCAATGGGCAACTACAAGTGTGTCACCTTCAATAAGTTTATCAGTGACACTCTGACTCAGGAGAACAATGACAAGATATATGCTGCTTCCAAGAACCATAAAAGGAACTTTGAGGCTAGTGCTTCCCAGTCCAAGGCTCCAATGGTATCTAAGATCCCGTACCATCCACCCAATGCTAATGTCCGGTACCGCCCACCTCAGAAGAAGAACCAAGCTAAAACTAGTTTCCGCAAGGGGTATACAATTTCCTTGCCAAAGAATACCTCTGGGCAGGGTAGCTCCAATGTTCCACCAGCAAACAGGCCGTGCTGGAACTGTAACCAACCTGGTCATTGGGCAAATAGATGTCCCCATCCTCCCAAGAATGCTCAAGGAAATGTCCGTCAGGGGCGTGTTCACTATACTACAGTGGAGGAAATTCCTGCTGGTGAAGTGGTCACCGCTGGTAAGTTCCTTGTTAATGATCACCCTGCAGTTGTGCTCTTTGATTCGGGTGCTTCGCACTCCTTTATGAGTTCTACTTTTGCATCTGAGCATAATATGAATGTGATTACAATTATCAAGGGTGGTTATTATATTAGTGCTGCTGGAAATAATATCCTGACTAACCAAGTAGTTAAAGATGTAAAGATTGAGATTGGGGATCGAGAGTTCCATACGGATCTTGTGGTTCTACCAGGGGTAGGAATTGATATAATCCTAGGAATGAAGTGGATGAGCGGGAATGGAGTGTTGATCGATACCTCAACCCGTGTGGTAATGTTGAGGGATCCTATGGATAAGAAGGGTTTTCTAGTGCAGTTACCTCGTGATATCTCTATCCACAATACAGCCAATGCTACCCTAGCCAAAGCCATTAAGGATCTACCGGTTGTCTGTGAGTTTCCAGATGTCTTTCCTGATGACTTGCCTGGATTACCTCCGGACCATGATGTAGAATTCAAGATAGAACTCATTCCGGGTATGGCTCCTATTTCTTGAAGGCCCTATAGAATGCCACCCAATGAGTTGGCCGAGCTAAAGAGTCAGTTGAATGAGCTATTGAAGAAAGGGTTGATTCGGCCTAGTTCTTCTCCTTGGGGTTGTCCAGCTATATTTGTGAAGAAGAAGGACAAGTCTCTACACATGTGTGTGGATTATCGCCCCCTAAACGCTGTTACTATCAAGAACAAGTACCCTCTTCCTCGCATCGATATTCTGTTTGATCAGCTCTCCAAGGCTAAGGTATTCTCCAAGATCGATTTGAGGTCTGGCTACCATCAGATCAAAATTCATCCTGAAGATATACCTAAGACAGCTTTCTCTACTCGTTATGGCTTGTTCGAATACCTCATCATGTCATTTGGGTTGACAAATGCTCCGGCGCACTTTATGTACCTGATGAATTCTGTATTCATACCGGAATTGGACAAATTTGTTGTTGTGTTCATTGATGATATCCTGGTATATTCTCATAATGAAGAAGAGTATGCTGAACATCTAAGAATTATTTTAACTCGGTTACGTGACAACCAGCTTTATGCTAAGTTCAGCAAGTGCGAGTTCTGGTTGAACAAGATACCTTTTCTAGGTCATGTATTATCTGGTGATGGAATTTCGGTTGACCCTACTAAGGTGCAAGAAGTCCTTGAATGGAAGGCACCTACTACGGTCACAGAAGTCCGAAGTTTCCTAGGATTGGCTAGCTATTATCGTCGCTTTATCACGGATTTCTCAAAAATCGCTAAGCCCATGACTCGACTACTTCAAAAGGATGAGAAGTTTGTGTGGACCCTGAAGTGTGAAGAGGCTTTCCACACTTTGCGGACCTTACTAACCTCTGCTCCTATATTAGCACAACCTGACATCGAGAAGCCTTTTGATGTCTACTGTGACGCATGTGGCACCGGTTTGGGGTGTGTTCTTATGCAGGAGGGCCGAGTAATTACTTATGCTTCACGCTAGCTTCAAAAGCATGAAGTCAACTATCCTACCCATGACTTAGAGCTAGCCGCAGTTGTTCATGCCCTGAAGATTTGGAGATATTACTTGCTGGGTAATGTGTGCAACATCTATACTGACCATAAAAGCCTCAAGTACATCTTTACTCAACCCGAGTTGAACATGCATCAACGACGATGGTTAGAATTAATCAAAGATTACAACCTTCAAGTGCACTATCACCCTGGTAAGGCAAATGTGGTTGCTGATGCCTTAAGCAGAAAGGCCCATTGCAATTCCTTGGTTAGTGAAGACTTTCATCTGGCACACCTCCTTCATCCTGTAGTACTCCATAATATCACTGTGGATTGCTCTCTTAGAAGTCGAATTATCAAACTCCAGAAGACTGATGTGGGTGTGTTTCACATCAAGCGGAAAATGAAAGAGAAAGGGACCAAGCACTTTAGGGTCGATGACAAGGGAATTCTCTGGTTTAATGATAGGCTTGTGGTACCCAAAGACAAAGAACTTAGAAATCAAATATGGCTGAAGCCCATTCTTCTAAATTGTCCATCCATCCTGGTAGCAGTAAAATGTATCAAGATCTCAAGCTATATTATTGGTGGACCAAGATGAAGAAAGAAATCGCAGCTTACGTGGCAAGCTATGATAACTGTTGTAGAGTCAAGGCTATTCACATAAGACCCGGACTATTGCAGCCACTCTCTATTCCTGGCTGGAAGTGGGAAGAAATTAGCATAGATTTTATTGTTGGACTACCCACTACCAAAAAGGGTTGTGATTCCATTTGGGTTATCGTAGATCGTCTAACTAAATCTGCTCACTTTATTCCGGTCAAGTCTACCTGTCATCCTCACAATTATGCTGAGATTTATTTTCAACAAGTGGTACGTCTCCATGGTGTACCCAAATCCATTGTTTCTGATAGAGGACCTCAGTTCACGGCTCACTTTTGGGAGTGCTTACATCAGAATCTTGGCACTCATCTAATCCGCAGTTCCGCCTATCATCCGCAAACATTAGGATAGACTGAGCGTGTTAATCAAATTCTTGAAGACATGCTTAGAGCTTGTCTTATCTCTTGCAAAGGCTCTTGGGAAGACTGGTTACCTCTCACTAAATTCTCTTATAACAACAGTTATCAAGAAAGTATCAAAATGGCTCCTTTTGAAGCTCTTTATGGCCGCAAGTGTAGAACTCCTTTGAACTGGGTGGAACCCGGAGAAAGAAGATTCTATGGTATTGATTTTGTAAAAGAAGCCGAAGAGCAAGTCCGAACTATACAGAAGAATATGACTGCCGCACAGGCTAGACAAAAGAGCTATGCTGACAAAAGAAGAAAACCTATTGAGTTTGAAGTAGGTGATCATGTTTATTTGAAGGTATCCCCTATGAAAGGAGTCAAGCGTTTTGGAATTAAAAGGAAGCTTGAGCCTCGATATGTTGGACCCTACCGCATTATTGAGAAAAGTGAAAGAGTAGCATATAAGCTTGATCTACCACGTGAGATGGAAGCTATATTCCCGGTATTCCATGTGTCCCAGCTAAAGAAGTGTCTTCGTATTCCTGAGGAAAGAATAGCAACAAGGAAAGTCAACTTGAAATCTGATCTTTCTTATGAGGAAAAGCCTGTGCAAGTCCTGGATACTCAAGAAAGAGTGACTCGTACATGAGTAGTTAAATTATACAAGGTAGTTTGGAGTAATCATAGCGAACGGGATGCAACCTGGGAGCGAGAAGATTATTTAAAAGAAAACTATCCGGCTTTCTATACTGATTGGTACGTTTTCCAAATCTCGGGACAAGATTTTTCTAAGGGGGGAGGGCTGTAACACCCTAGGTGTTTAGGCTTCCACTAAATTGCATGTCATTTCATAAACATGTGCATTATCCATGTCATCATGCCATTATCATTGAAACATACATATGCAACATTTTAAATTATATGTGTTTCATGCTTGATTGCTTAGAGTGGTAGTAGTGCAACATGTGAATGCAACATGAAACTCTCATACCTTGAAACATGGCAATATGGTAGTAATGTGCCAAGTATAAAATAATCACAAAGTCATGAAACATGCGAAACATTTCATTGCAACATTGGGTAAATTGCTGGTTTTGATTGTTTCATCACATGTGATCAATTGAAATGGTATAACAATTGTGTAAAGTGGTTGATCATGGTCTAATACACCTTAACTACACTTAGAGTAATTGTTTGGACATTGTTCATGTAGGTCAAAATGACAAAATTGCCTTTGAATGGAGGTTTGACTTGAAATGAACCCTAGAGTGCCACTGTTTGACTGATTCAAAAGACTAACTTAGAGACTTTGCATAGCTGTGCACTCTTTACAAAAGTTGTAGCTATTTTATCAAGGAACAAAAGTTATTTTATGACCAACCCATGAAAATGTGTGGAACATGGTCAAACATGGCCCACAAGTCAGAATTTCAGACTGATTTCATACTTAGAAATTTTCCTAAGTCTTTATGTGTTTTGCAGTTTCGTGTACCCAACTGTTTCACCTTGTATCTCCCTAACAGAGCCAAACTAGCTCGAGCTCCAATAACAAGAGTTGTAGTTCACATATAGATGATCAACTTTGTTAACTATGGCATAGTCTAGAACGTCACGGTTTAGGAGCAATTAGTCGTCCAACTCGCTCTATCAGTCACCTTTGATGATCACTGAATCGCTGTTTTCAGAAATCGGTCAGTGACCGTCATGGCCGACCGGCTCAGGCGACGTTCGCCACGTGGCATTCATGCGCTGCCAAGGTCACCACGTCGCGCGTCCGCGCTCCTGAAGAGGGCCAGCGCCTGCTGAACGCGCTCGCCGCTCCATTTTTCCCTCTCGCCTTCCCCGCGTACAGCGCCGTGTTCACAGCAGCCACCCGCCATTGCCGACCGAGCATCACCGCCGCCGTGCGCGCACGCCACCATGAAAACGTGTTGCCCTGTCCGACTATAGCCTCACCGTGATCCCCTCTACCACCTCCACCCCTTAGCCAGGTCGATTGTGCCGTGGTAAGGATGAATTCATCATTCCTTTCCACCGCCGTCGTGGCTGTTCTCGTCGGAGATGACGCTCTGCACGGCCAGCTCTCCTCATGCCATTGCCATCCCTCCTCTAACTTGAGCTAGGTCCGGTGAACCCTACGGAAGCCCGTAGAGCCACCCGTTAGGGCTGTGACATCGTAGCGTCGTCGGAGCCGGCCGTGCAGCGACCGAGCACCGCCGTGGCCATCGCCACCCCTCCTAGTTGCGTCAATAGCTACGAATCAGGGTTCCCCTAGGTCCGCTAGGATGAGGCGAGCGCGTAGACACCCTTGCCTTCGCCGGAGAAGCTACCGGCGACGTGCTTCGCCGCCGTCTCCTCCTCCTCCCCTGCCTGTCTCGCTGTCACGCGGGACCCGGCTGTCAGCCACCGAGGCTAAGGCGGGAGCCCAGCGTGGGCCACGCCGCGTCTTGGGCCGCGCCTGTACACTTCGCGGGCCATTGTTCCTTCGGGCCAGCCCAACTATGGCGTAGTTTTGTTTCCTTATTTGTTTTGTTTTATTATTTCACATATTTGTATTGATATGCAAAAATCTGTATTTCTTAGTATATAGATCCAAATGCTATGGTTCTAATTTTGTTGAGCTCCTAGTATTGTCTAGTATTTAATAAAAATATTATATGAGCACATGTTTTAGAAATTCTGAATGAATTAAATAGGACTTTGAAATGTGTTTTTGGATACATGCAAACTTGTTTGAATTTTATCTTGAGTTTCTATGGTCCAAAAATTTTGAAATTTTGTGGGTAGTCTATTATTGCTTATTAGAAGCTCTGGTTAAAATTTCAGAGCTAGTGCATGTGTAGTTTTTAAGTTATAGAAATTCCTTTTATTAATGGATGGATCTTGTGTGAATTTTCATAATTTTTCTATAGATCCAGTATAGGTAAAATTTGGTGAGTAAGGTTCTTATGCTAGAATGATGCTAGAAAAAATATGAAATCTGTTGCTTGACACTTTTCATTAGGGTTTCCTAATTATGCTCAAATTAGACATGTCATCTGTTATTTTGGGATACAGCAAGTTATGTTTGCCCAATGACTTTGAAATTTTTATGGTAGTCTATGTGTAGCATGAGATAGCTACTGTAATTTTTGTGAATAATTTTACTGTATATTGCTTTAATCACCTAATTAATTAAATAAATTGGAAAAGGATATTAAATAATTTATTTAGAAGTTGGCACTATACTTTCTGATGTTTCTTAGGTATGAAAAACAAGTTGGTAAACTTGGTTTGATCAAATTATGCTTTTGCATTGTCATTAAATAATTAATTTAGTAACCCTGTTATTCCTGGACAGATTCTAGGTTTGCTGGAAATTGATTTGGTTAACATCAGAATCATGCTTTGCTGTTTACCATTGATTTGTAGAACATTTCATAAGCTTTCTAGAATGTCCTCATACAAGTCATTTGGATTTGTATAACTCTTGTTGTGATTTAATTACGGGAATACTTGTATGCATATGAAACTTTAAATGTTAAATTATGTATACCGTTACTATTTCTAAGTTGTGGTAATGTTCCTAGGTGTTAGGCCTTTAACCGAAGATGAGCATCTTTATCTTAGGTTATGCAAGTTAGGTAAGTTGATCTTGTTCTTTAAGTTAAGTTAGATACATGCTTAAAGTGATTTGAATATGGCTAGTCTTACTCGGTAAACGAGTGTCCAGTGATGTTTTCGGTAAACACTTACTGTGATTCATTCATCATGAGCATCATGTCATTCCTTATGCATTCATGGTATTTATCTTTTGCATCGGCATGCAATAGGTGTACCGGAAGGAGTGACCCTGCTGGAATTCGAGGAACCGAGCGAGCAGCAGCAGCCGACACCGGAGATTCAGGAGGAGCAGCCTTCAGGAGAAGTGCCAGACGAGGTCGCCATTGAGTGCCCGGATCACCGTCCTTGCAACTTTGTGAAAGGCAAGCCCCGGAGCATATTAAGCCTCCTAATTTCCGAAATGCTGTTACAGTATTATTATTACATATATATATATATATATGTAACAATAATACTGTAACAGTATATATATATATATATATATATATTGTTGTATTAAGTTTAGGTGTTGGATGCAAACAATTGCTGCACTAGTTACCCAATCCTTGTCTAGATATTGTTACCCTGAATCCTATGTAGCTCAGCCTCGTATAGTGCTTAGCCCTGCTTAAACACGGTAGAAGTCAGGTGATTTCCTGTCACCTACGAGATATTGGAAGATACATGTGGCACGGTTGGCTATATTTGCTATCATGGAAAAGAACCAGTCTTAGTTTGAAATGAAGACTGGACGGAGGCTCGCCGGTTTGCAGTGACTCCGTCTGTGTCGCTTAAGGACTGATTCTTGGAGCCTTTCCTGTTCATGTTGAACGCATGCCTCTCTCTTAGTTGGCCGTGTCCGATGACCGACCGCGAAGCCGAGTAGCTCAACTCAGGCCGAAAGTCGATAAGTATAAAGTACGCCTCGGAAGGGAGCCGTAGGCGTGAGTCCAAGGGCAGGTGATTTAAAAGTCCTGATCGTCCTGGCAGAAGGGTAATCCCTGAGAGTGCTGGCGCTGATCGAACCCGCGAATTTGGTTCCTGAGTTGTACCAAAGGTAACCCACAGCTACCCTTGCTAAGTATGCCAGGGTGAAAGTTAGGAATACCCCCTCAGCTGAGTTGTAATTCGATTCGAGTCGCCGTCTCTCCCGGTTAGTGAGAACTTGATGGGCTTATCTTCAATGTAGATACACTTAATAACATAATGGTTCGGAAATGATGATATGATGATGACAGCCTTATTATACCTGCTATGGTTAATATTGTTTGCTCCTAATAAGTGAGTGCTCTAGTACAGGTGCTAATCTAGTGGACAGGTAAATAATGATAAGCTTGATGCTAAGTTTAAATTGGTTACTATAATCATAAGTTCTTTTATGCAACTGTGTCAAGCTAGCCCACCTGAAAAGCCTTGCATGATCCTTGGTGTCTTTTATTTTTGGTTTTGACGGGTAAGTCTAGCTGAGTACCTTCTCATACTCAGGGTTTATCTCCCACCTGTTGCAGATGAACAGTTCTACTTTGGTTGCTGCAAGTACTGCCTTCTCCCAGCTGGGGATGAAGACTAGACCGTTGGGCACGGTCTCTACTAGTTCTCGTACCTGTTAATGCTTTTGTGGGACATGACTCAGACTTGGCAATGTAATTGAAAACTATGATGTTTGTACCAAACTATGTTGCTTCCGCACACTCAAACTTGGTTTGTAATATTCTATTTCAACTCTGATGGATGTAATCCGAATGCTACTTGTGAAATATTGTAACGGATGATGTGTTGTGTTGAATCACTACGATCTTGGTTTGTATGTCGAGAGTTGGTTGAAATCCTTCGTGATTTCCGGACTACCGGGATTATGGGAGCTTAAGTACAGAAATTTGATCACTTCGGTGATTGTTTTTGTACTTACGTTCTTATGATTTGGCCGGTTCTGTTACATTATGTCAACTAGTGGATGGTAATGTTACCACTACATGCAAGAGGTGACTACAACTTGTATGCAACCAACCAAACAATGATCCATGCATGGGCTTTTTAAATCTGCAAACACATGCATGCAACCAAACACTGTCTCAGCCCAGCCTGGTTCCACAGATGCATGCAACCAAACAACCCTTGTTGCATGCATCTGGCTTAGGCAAATGCAGCCTAGCTGTCTGGAGCGGGCCTAGCTGGGCTGGGAAGGGTACCACACATGCCTTAAAGATGCTCCTGGCGCTCGAGTGAGAGATGGCTCGGAAACACTCGATTGGTTAAAAACGGGTCAGATGGCACAATCGAGTGTTTCAAGGCCACCAAACACTCGATTCTCGTGACCACAGGATTCAGATCAAATGATCGAAATTAATGTAAACAGATAGAACATATAAAATAAAAAATACCTATATCATTTCTATGGAAGCCAAATCGAAAGATTTCAAAGGGAACCAAATAATACAAAAAGATCAGCCAGATTATTTCTATGGAAGACAAATTGAAAAATTGCAAAGGAAACCAAATAAAACATACAAAAAATAAAAAAAATAAAAAAAATCAAATAACTGTTATCATTCTCATTTACCAATAGTCAACTTACATCAATTAAACATAGAACTTTCACCTAAACAAAAATAGTAAAATATGCCCCACTAAAATATAATGTGTTCGTACTAAAGAATAAACCAGCATGCATGCATGGCTATAGGGTCTAGGGGCAAGATACGATGGGTTAGGCGCCAATATGACGGTTAGCATCGTCACCTACATCTGACCAGAGCCTCCACCTCCACCGAAGCCTACACCATGCACCTACCGCCTGCACACCTGGCACCTATCGCACATGCAGTGAATGGACGCACGCGGCCACGCCCAGGAAACGCCGGTCCCCGTAGGCCATCGCCAGGTCTGACCGCGACCACCCAGGGGCTTGCGACCGCTTGCTGCGCGCCGTTGACGCCAAAGATCGGACAGTCACAGGATCGAGTGAGCGGAGTGCCTAAAACACTCGAGCTCGGCGTAGCTTTTTGTCACCTAAGATAGGATCTACTTATGCTCTTGATCTGCGGGCAACGCTGCTGGATCCTCACTAGCTTTCGCTAATACCCGCATTGACATGTATATAGCCCTTTGCAATATGATAAAAGCTCCATATAATGCTCAGATCATATGCAGCTCCTTTACCTGCACGTAGCTAAATTTAGCATGTGTATGAAATCTTGCAGGAGAGAGGTGAACAGCCAAGCCAAGTGATCTGTCAATCACTGCCCGCGCGTTGCTTCGTCATCAGGAGCTCAAACGCATTCAAGTTAGCGCCGGTTTCCTCCTGCGGCCGCCCAGATTTCTCGATGCTCCCCGCAGCTGCTCTGTTCCACCACCACCTCCACCCATCCAAGAAAAGCAAGGCAAAGAAAACACAGCGAGAAAAAGAGAGAAAAATTACGGAGGGAAACCGAAAAGGGCACGAGCACATTACGCCGCGGCCGTCTTGTCGCCAAGGCGAGGCGCATTCCGTGCCTCCACGCTGCCTGCAAGCTCGGGGCCTGCCCTGCCGCCGGACGGACATTCGTTTGGCCCCACCATGCCTATGTGAGAGGCGGAACCCGGCCGCGCTGCCCCCTCCCGCCTCCCCACCTGCCGATCGATGAGCGCTTGATCGAGATGCCATTCTTCCGGCTCGGCTCCTAGACACTCTCCCGGAACGACGACGACACCGCCGAGCGCGCGGCGGCCCTGTGATGCCGCGCGCCCTCATGGCGTCAACCGAGCATCTGGCCTCGTCCCCCGCGGGAGGGCCGCCGGGGCCGAAGGCACGGGCACCACCGCCGCAGTCGTCGTCGCCGCCACCCCCACCGAATGCTTCCTCGTCGTCTCCCCCGCCGCCGACACCGTCGCCGCCTCAGCACTCACCGCCGCCGCCACCGTCGAAGCAGTCCCCACCTCCTCCGGCACCTTCGTCGAAGACACCAGCGACTCCACCGGAGAAGTCGCCGATGGCGTCCCCGCCTCCTCCGGCCTCGCCGCCGCCAGCAAGCAAGTCCCCTCCTCCTTCCCCGTCGACGCCGCCCCCGTCGCCACCTCCGCGTTCTTCGCCGCCGCCGCCCGCGTCATCGACGACGCCACCATCGTCGACGTCGCAGCAATCGCCTCCGGGACCGGAATCTACCAAGCCACCGCAGCCCTCGTCGTCAGAGAAGCCGCCCGGAGCAGCGTCACCTCCCCCAAATGCGACGTCAAGCTCCGGATCAAAATCACAGCCGCCACCGCGCGAGACACCATCGACGCCCCCAGACACCACCGCCGGTCGTCAGCCACCTCCCGCGTCGTCGGGGACATCGTCCTCGCCCACGCAAATGCTGCCTCCTCCGATGGCGGTGACGGTGATCATGCCGGGTGCCTCCACCCCACCTGCAGGCGGCAGGTGGAGGGGCCCGCCTGGCCCCGCCGCTACCGCCCCGCCATTGAGTCCCCCCGCGGGTGGCGGCTCGGGCAGCAGCAACATGAACAACGAGGCGATCATCATCGGGATCTCCGTTGCCGGGCTCCTCCTGGCACTGGCCTCGCTGTTGATAATGATGTGCGTCAACAGCAAGCGGGGGAAGAGGAAGCGGCACGCGCAACCGTCGCCGTCGCGCAGGCACAACATCGTCGTGCCGGAACGTCAGTGCCCGCCCCGCCTCGGAACGTCCTGTTTGCGTTGCTCTTGCCACCACCATGCATGCAGTATGTAACCCTGCGCTTTTGTCTGTCACGTACGTGCAGCCGTGGCTTCGGTCTCGCCGGACGTGTACCAGCCGTCGAACGGCGGCCCCCCCGCGCCGTCGCCGAGCGGGACGAACTCGTACGACCTGTCGGGGACCAAGTCGTGGTTCACGTACGACGAGCTGGTGGGCATCACGGGCGGGTTCTCGGCGGGGAACGTGATCGGCGAGGGCGGGTTCGGGAAGGTGTACATGGGCGCGCTGGGCGACGGGCGGCGCGTGGCGGTGAAGCAGCTCAAGGTGGGCAGCGCCCAGGGGGAGAAGGAGTTCCGCGCGGAGGTGGACATCATCAGCCGCATCCACCACCGCCACCTCGTCACGCTCGTCGGCTACTGCGTCACCGAGAACCACCGCCTCCTCGTCTACGAGTTCGTGGCCAACAACACGCTCGAGCATCACCTGCACGGTGAGTGAGCACATTATTCACATGCATTGATCAGCTTCCTCTTGCATTGCATTGGCGGACATGCGTATGCGTGAATGTTGGATTAAATACATGTATATCGATCTGCAGGAAAAGGGCTACCCGTGATGGATTGGCCGAAGCGGATGAAGATTGCGATCGGAGCGGCGCGTGGGTTGACGTACCTCCACGAAGACTGTAAGTCCCCATCTTGCGATTCTCCTGTCCTGGGTAGCTAGCTTGCCTGTCAGTCCGGCTAATTAAGAGCTGCTCTTGTACGTACATGCAGGCCATCCTAGGATCATACACAGGGACATCAAGTCGGCCAACATTCTCCTGGACGACGCCTTCGAGGCTAAGGTTAATTTGCAGCACAGGATGTACTAATGCACTACCCAAACGCTTGATTTCTGTACTTACTGGCGATAATCTGGGGAACAGGTTGCAGATTTCGGCCTTGCTAAACTGACAAACGACTCGCTGACTCATATCTCGACGCGCGTGATGGGCACGTTCGGGTAAGCAGCGTTCAGAGTACAGCAAAATTTGGAGGGGATACCAGTCACATTGCTCGATCCACAGGTACATGGCGCCCGAGTACGCACAAAGCGGGAAGCTGACCGACAGATCCGACGTGTTCTCCTTCGGGGTGGTGCTCCTGGAGCTCATCACCGGGCGGAAGCCCGTCGACGCATCTCAACCACTGGGAGAAGAGAGCCTGGTTGAATGGGTACGCGAATCCTCCTCCTTTGTATCATCGTGCTACTAGCTACAACAGCCTACGGGGTCGATCGCTGACTGTTGATCACGTACGCTGCGTGAACCCCCGGGCGGGCGGACCCCATGCATGCAGGCTCGCCTTCTCCTCGTGGACGCCTTGGAGACGGACGACTTCCGAGAGGTCGCCGACCCTGCGCTGGAGTGCAGGTTCTCCAAGACCGAGATGCGGAGGATGGTGGAGGCGGCCGCCGCTTGCGTGCGCCACTCCGCCGCCAAGAGACCCAGGATGGTGCAGGTAAATAACGAGCACACACTCTGGACCAAACACACGTACTGCCAATGCAGGACACACCGAGGATGAATGATGCAAGGAACTAGCTACCTAACTCTTGATCGCTGCTGTCTATCTCTTCCCTCTATATATCGATGGGAAGGTGTGGCGATCGCTGGACGTGGACGAGTGCTCGTCGGACCTGACCAACGGCGTGAAGCTCGGGCACAGCATGGCGTACGACTCGGGCCGGTACTCGGCGGACATCGAGCTGTTCCGGCGAATGGCGTTCGCCAACGACCTCTCCACCGCCGAGTTGGGCGTCTTGGACGAGGACGACCACCACAGCAGCAAAGCGGCCGGTTCCAGTTCCAGGCGGCACAAGTAATTCAAACGACACGTCATACACCTACATGCGTGCGTGCGTGAACCATGTGATGTGCTGCGTGTACGTCGGGGGCAGCTCGATCGAACCGTGCCCGCACGCCAGTCGCCACGGCGGCTGCACGGGGGACGTAGTAGCGGAGGATCGCAGAGGAGAAGCTGACGTGATCGTGAGGCAGACGGCAGCTTCGTTGAGGTTGAGCTAGCTAAGCACGGTGTCTGTGTACGTTGCTATTCCCTGCTGTTGTTTTTGTGTGTACAGCCGTGCATTCTTGTCGCTTATAAGAAAAGAAAACCGCTTGGCATACGGTGCAACACGTCCATCTGTTAGCCTACACATGAGCAGCACCTCAAGGCGGTGAGCCGGCCAGTGACATCAGGTGTTCAGGTGGGAGCCGGCCGCGTGAGATGTCTAGGTTTCTAACCATCCTACGTGACAACTTGCGCGAAATGTTCTCAAATTTTTACCATAGCCTCCACATGTGATGTAAAGACGTGTCACCAAGTTTAATGATTTTCGAACTTCGTTTGCATTTTATATAATTAAAAAACACTTCACCCGCAATTTTGTCGCTATGTTTCGTGCGTGAGATGTTTGAAACTTCGGGCGTGCTCCTGGAAACGGCCTCAAAATACAATAAGTAACGCGAATATCATTTTTCCACTCGTCGAATTCCATGATTCGATGCACCTGCAGTTCAAACTTACATTTCCCGAAAAAATACAATTAAATGAAATAAATTAAGGATATATAGCAAAAAGATCGAGAAATGTGCCAAATTTGAGGATGTACTTCAACTTAATGTGTAAGGGTTGAAGAAAAAGTTTTGAGGCAAAAAAAAAAAAATTATGCTTTGCCGAGTGCCCAACTCTGGCACTCGGCAAAGCCTCTTTGCTGAGTGCCTAACGGGAGGGCACTCGGCAAAGGTAACGGCAAGTACCCCCGCCTGTTAATGCTCGCCGGTCTTTTGACGCAGACCGAATGTTGTACAGTAATTTGAAAATTGTAGGACAAGTCAAACCGATTTGACGCTAGCTTTGACTAGACTGGCCAGCAGTGAACTTTGACTTATTTTTTATAACGAACTTCCACTTATTTCCATGCTACCCGTCTAGGCAGGAACATGCACTGACATTCCTAATGGCCAAGACGAGATGGACGACACTATAATAAAACAAATTTAGAAGACAGCTTCTCTAATTAAAAGACGTGGATACATCTAGAGACCGGCCCTTACATGGTTAGACAGCCTCTCAAAAAATGTCCGCATCGGTAAATCATATGCAGATGCGGGCATTCTAAGGCGACCCTAAATATCAATTTTTAGAGAAGGGCACCTTAAGATGTCTATCTTCGTTAATTCGATTTTTACAAAACGGTCATTCCATCCACCTTTGTTATTTAATTAACAGTGACCACAAAACACATCAAACTGTAGTTGAATTTGTGCAACATTTCAAAAAAATAGAGTTGAATTTGTGCATGCAGGGATTAGAGCCTTCAAGATAATACAAACTATGAAGAACAGCTGACAAAACATGACTTCGAATATATATAATTAAGAATGGACACTCGCAGCAAATTATGTTCATTGATAAGATTGATGTTGTCGCTTATAAGTTGTAGGCTGCCTTCTACAACTTCCACTCATCTTGCTTTTCATGTGTCTCAGCTCGAAAAGGCCATCCTCTATACTCACCTGGCTGACTTCATCCATTCCCTCCAATGTTTTTGAGACATGCCACCAGGTGGTCCGGCATGCCACCATCGCTCACCACTTGTGGGAGAAGTTAGATCTGTTAGGTTGATCTCCACCAATTGGTCCAGTTGGGCATTTGATCTGCGCCCTGATCAGAGGCGCTCAGCCTTTCTACTGGCTGATGGGCCCCTGTCGCGCAGTGCAATAAATAGAAGGTGGGGGTTGGGGCTCGAGATACAACGTTCACCACAGCCGTCAGCCCCTCACCGATGTCCTATCCCTAGATCGATCGAGAGGGGCGCTGTAAGCGACGGGAAGCTCCATCGCCTTCACCGTCGCCACAGCACCTCGCCTGCACTGTTGCTACCTACGACGACCTAGCAGGCGCGTCACGTCTACCTCTACTCCGACCCGTTGTGGCTACCACGTCACCGGCGCCTTGGCCGCGACACGGTTTAGTGTGGTACATTAGCAAGTCATCTCATCTAAGTCAAGTTTTACCCACTAGATCTGCACATAGAGGTCCAGTAAATCCCATCAATTGTATCATAGCCCCTTGTGAGTATGTAGATCTAGACTGGTGTAGAAAAGTGAAAAGAAATCAAGAACGAGATGACTCAGATTGAACCCTAACCCTAACCCTAGATAGATGGACGAAGAAAGGGGAGGACCTACCTAGTTCCTCGCCGTCGTTGCTACTGCCGCGCGTGGAAAGAAGTAGCCGAGACACGCTCGTCGCCGTGCTCGTGAGCCCCGATCGAGGGCACCGTCATAGGACCGCTCGACGGCGACGCGCTCACCCACTAGGGAGCGCACGCTCCGACGAGGGGACCCACGGCGACGCCGCCCTTCTTCTCCCGTGTCTGCTGCTTTGAGGGTTGACAAAGGAGAAAGGGATCTAGGGTTTAGGGAAGAGCTCTGTAACACCCCGGTGTTATGCCTACATTTAGGCACTACAAATCACGCATATCATGCATCATCAAGCATCCAAATCCTACATGCTTAATCATGTGCATACCAATTGAAACATTGTTTTGAAACATCTGAAACGTGTGTGAAACCTGAATGTTGCATATACCAGTTTAAGAATTGTTTTGCCCTGATTTTGTTTGCTAGGTTAGTAGAACTTGTTTGGTTAGGATTGTAAATCATCTAGAATTGTTTATCACAATTTTTGGAGCACGGTTTGTATTTGAATTTTTGTCAAATTTTGCTTTAAAAATAATTCTCCAAACATTAGGGTTTAAGTCAAAATTGACTTTAATTGTATAATTCAAAATCTATAATGAATTGGACGTTGGTCTTAAAATCAAAGTTGTAGAGGATAAAATTTTGAGCAACTTTTGTTTTTGGCCCAAAGTTTGAAACTGCTTTGATTTAGTCCAAAAATTCGTTTGAATGAAAAAGGAATTCAAATTAATTTGAGAAATCTTGTTTTTACCTTCGTGGGCCTTGCGCCTCGTTTCTGGCCCGTCTGCCGAAGCCGGCCTGGCCCGCGTCCCCGCCAGCCGCGCGCCTCGCGCGTCTCCCGCGCCGGCCCACATCGCCCCGGCCCAGCCCAGCTCCGCGCGCTGGCCCTTCTCCCGCGCGCCGCGCCGTTCCCCTGCTGGTCGCCGCGCCACGCCACGACCGCGGCAGAGAACGTCCGCCGCTGTGGCGACCGCATGCCGGCGTCACCCGCCGCGCGGCAGCCACGGCCTGACACCGCGCCCACGCGCCCGCCTTCAACTGCCAGTGCCCGTGCGCTCGCTCACTCGCGTCCCGCGCTTCCTCTTCTCCCCCTCCAGAGCCGAGCGCCCGAGCTCCGCCCTCGCCGCGCCCGCAGCTCCGCCGGCGTCAAGCTCCCGCACCACCGCGCCATTCCTCGATTGCTCGCGCCCACAACTCCAGCCTCGCCTCCCTTCGGCTCACGCTCGCAGCTTGCGCCGCCTTCCGAGCCCAGGGTGAGCTTCCCCGCGCCTCGCCACCGACGTCCATGGCGCCGCCGTGCTCGGCCGCCGTGGAGCGTCCCCTTCCTCCCCTTCTCAGCCATGCTTAGCTGCCTGCTCGCTTTCGCCATTGCCTCGCGAACCTCCTAGCGCTCGCTTGCTTGCGCTGCCGTGGCCAGGAGATGGCCGCCGGCCGCTGGCCGAGCCGCGCCGTCGCGCCAGCGCGCGCCCCGGCGAGGCACCCTGCCTCGGCTGGCCAGGCCGAGCCAGGCCGTGGGCTGACGCCCTGTTGGGCCGTCTCCCCTCCCTCGCGCACGGGCCGCGCAGGCCGGTTGTGGCCGTGGGCCAGCTGTTCCCCACGGGCCGGCCCAGTATTTCTTAAATAAATTGATTTCCATTTATTATTTGTTAATTGAAATCTGAAATGGTTTGAAAATTGTTTGGGTGATCAAACTTGCTCCAAATTTGTTGAAACAAATTTTTCTAGGTTCCTTATCATCAGATCTACTTGGGAAAATTTTTGCATGTCATTTTTGGGATACTTTTCTGTAGGATTTTATTTAATCATGGATATTGCTGATAACTTGAAAAATATGTAGAAAAATCTATAGTCTGCAGAAAAATATGATTTCAAGTTTGTTAATCTTCTTAGGTCATGTACTTCCTAGGAAAAATATGTTTCATGCATGTGCTGTGGGAAAATTTTTAGGTGTAGTTCAAGTGCCTTTAATGGCTGATTTTTGTTATTTTTGCTAAGAGAGCAAACTTTGTATAAAACATGCATGTGGTAATTTTTGGACAGTCATTATATGCTATGAAGAACCTAGGAAAAATATTAATTCTGTTGTTTGACACTTTTCATAGTACAAAGTAATTTCATGCTCATTTTTATGCTATAGCTTGTCATTTTTGTGTAGGATAGTTTACTTATCCAAATGCCATGAAATATTTATGGTAGTCTGTTTAGGGTAGTATTATGCTACTGTAATTTTCTCAGATTTTTAGGAGCATCAGAAATATATGTTGCTATTCAAACCTATTATTAATTAGGGTTTAAGCAAGTGTTGCTTTAAGTGTGATTAAGAAAGTAGTAAAGCTTTGGTGTATCCTTGAAGCATTTCATAAGATATGTTAACTTAACATATTAGTAGTAGAAGAGAATGCAGTAGATGACATGTGCTTATAGTATAGTTTCTTGGATGATGTTGACTACCTTGCATTTCAACATATCCATTGCATTCATCTCCTTTCGATGCACCGTTTGCATAATCACTTACGCGCATTGCATCATACAGGATCGCAAACCGAGAACCCAGTCGTCGTACCCGAGGAGCCAGAGGAGCAGCTCGAGGTGCAGCAGCAGGAAGTGCCAGAAGCCGACGAGGAGGACATTGAGGAACTTCCGGAGTGCCCCGATCACCGTCCGAGCTCCTTCGAGAGAGGCAAGCCCCGGAGCATTTTTCTCCCGGTTTGCAATTATTTAATTAAATACTTTACTTTAAATTGATGCATTACGTTCAGGAGTTGTTTGCAACCGTTGCTGCATTTTACCTTGCTTACCTTTGTTATACTATATCCTTGTTACCCTGGTATCCGCAGTCGAGTCAATGCTTAGCTGGCTTAGACCGGTAGAAGTCAGGTGATTTCCTGTCACCTGCGAGCTATAGGTGGTTACCTGGATCTGCTTGGATGACTATGAAGTCATGGTATAACTAAGTGTTAAATGAAGTTGAGACCGGACGGAGACTTGCAGAGTTTTGGACTGTAGTGCTTTCCAGTCTGTGTCGATTAATGACCGACCGTTGTTGGGCCTCGAGTCATGTTGAACGCATGCCTTACATTTAGCTGGCCGGATAAAGTACCTTCCGACCGCGAAGCTGGGAGATTTTTCGGGCCGAGTAGATTGCCCGCAACGCACTGTGCCGGAGCAGGTGTGGTAGGACACGGGGGCGGGATGATAAGACCAAAGTGCAGTCTGTCGGCCCCCGGGTACATGTGGTTCCTAGCAAACTCGAGATTCCTGGAAAGTTGAACTCGGTGATCAATATCTCACTTTAGCGGGTGAGTGAGGTTTGTGTAAGGAATAAATCACCAGCTGGTTAGGAATCGATTCGAATCGCCATCGCTTCCTGGATAGTGAGCACTTGACTTGAGTTACTTCATCGTAGTAAATGTTATGGAACACTTGGACAGTTATAGTGAATATGACAGTATGGAAGTTGTTTAATGATCATTGGTTATCATTATCTGCTTAATCACATGTTTACTCTAGTATAGGTGCAAACCTAGTTGACAGGTTAATAATAATTAACTTGGCAATAATGCTTTTAGATAGGTTCTTGAAATGCTAAAAATGCTTCTTTTTGTAAATGAGTCAGCTACCCTACTATAAAGCCCTTCATAATCCTTGGTGTCATTTATTTTCGGTTATGTCGGGTAAGTCTGGCTGAGTACCTTCTCGTACTCAGGGTTTTATTCCCAATTGTTGCAGATGGGCAGATGTATTACGGCTACTGTATCAACTGCCTTTATCCTGCGATGGGTGATGCTTAGGACCATGGGCATGGTCATTCCTTCCGTCTCATCTGATGCTTTTGTTGGAGATGATCATTCGCTGGCACTATATTTAAACTCCGCGTGAGTGTGTGTGGTTTGAACAAATGACTTCCGCTACTTTTATTCGAACTGGTTTGTAATAACTATGTTTAAACTCTGATCTATCTGAGATTGCGAACTTTTATGTAATATGTGATGGTGACCGCTAAACTTATTACGATCATGGCTGGGACACGAGTTGGTTTGAAATCCTTCGTGATTTCACGGACTACCGGGTTATACGGGCTTAAGTTTGCTCAATCGTCTGCTCTGGTGGATGATTTTCTTACTTAATTTTGTATAATTGGTCGGTTCTGTCACAGCTGGTATCAGAGCATGGTTTAGCGTGTTACTGTTCACAAGTGTATTTAAAACAAAAAGGCATTTGAAAAACATGATTTTAAAACTATAAAGTGTGCCAGTGATCATATCCTTTATGCCCAGTTAAGGACTTTAGGTGGCTTAATTAAGTACTGACTGGGGTTCTTGCATCATATTTCTTTTTCGTCGCTCATACGGCGTGCTATTGTATGAGTGCCACTTGGTTGAGTGGTAATGAATGGATCATTTGCCTCTACGCCTCGGTAAGTGTGAGTTGTGAGAGCATGATCGGATACACCGCCGATCTAGGGTGAATGCTTATATGATGCTGGAGTAATTACATGTTCTACGCATGTTTTACAAAGGTATCTCATGTATGGGTCTTCCGTCTGTGGAGGCGATGCCGTCAATAGGACGATGGTTCGGGTAGTTACTACCGTGGTACACGTATCTGGGGATTCGTGTAGAGCGTGTAGATAAAAATTTTACTGCTTTTATGCATTCATTGGGAATTGGGCTGAAATGAATCTTCTGTAGGTACATAACAACGCTATCATGTAGAACGTATTAGCTACGTATTTGAGAGATCGTTGTTATGCCACCGAATTCGTCGTTAGAAATTATTTATTTCCTAAGTTTGTGAGAACGTATGGCACGTACATACATCATGTTACTTGTGCATTTCATTCATCTCATGCATTCCTCCCCTTATAAATTGATTATCTCATTTTGATAAAAGAGATATCACCAAAAATATGTTTCCCCGAAGTAATAAAAGAACTTTTTGCTACAGATGGCCCACACGAAGCAGATCGCCCGTAAGTCCACCGGAGGAAGAGCACCCTGACGTCCGTTGGCCCTGAGGGAGCACCGCACCACGGACACCTTCTTGAGCGAGTTTGGCATGCCAACTTTGCTTTGGAGAGTGCTCCATGATGTGGGGTACCCAGAGGGTCAAGAGCCGGTGTACTCTTGGAATGAGAACCAGTTAGCAGATGATGGACTTGCAGTGGTGGATATCACTGTTCCTGCTCTCGGTGGTGCTCCAGATTGGGATGGTTGGCATTTGGAGTTTGAGGGTCGCACTCTGGCTGAGGGTGCAGAGGGAGCAGCCTTCCGTGTCATCAGAGACATTATGAGTAGATTTCCCAGTGAGCTTGCAGCAGCCCTAGCTGGTACTTTTCCTAGGGATGATCCTCGTGATGCCATTTGGGTTTAGCCTCAGGGAAGTGCATTGGTCAGAGGTCCAGCTGAAGGACAGGCTAGCGACAACCAGGCGATGAGTGCTATGTTCGCCGCCATCAGAGCGTATGAGGGTCTCGAGAGTACCTACTGGACTTTGACTGGCTTGCGTAGTGAGGATAAGCTCAAAGGGAGGAAGCAGAAGAAGAGATAGGCACGTGCTATAGCTAGCTTGCAGGAGCAGTTGGCTGATATGAACTTACAGAGAGATCAGGCGGTTGAGAGAGGTGATAGAGCTATGCAGCGGGTGCATACGTTGACTCAAGCCAACAACAATGCAGGCCGCATGATTGGACAGCTGGTTCAGGAAAGGAATGAAGCCTGGAACGCAAGAAACCTTCTACTGCAGAGGGTCGATGAGCTAGAGGAATACAACGGCTACTTGCACGAGGAGTTTCACGTGCTCTACAATGGGGTTGGCCCATATGCTCCATCGAACGCCGCTGGCATGGACATCGACGACGACAACCAGGATGAGCCTGCAGTTTCACCTGGACGCGATGGTGACGTCTCCAATCCTGATGATGGCCCCGAGGAGTAGGCTAGTTGCCTTGCGCTAGTATCTAGGTCTCGTCGCGATGGCATATTAACCGTTGAGATTGGAAGAATGCTATTGAACGCACGTGACATGTGGCTGCCATCGGGCGACCGAACGCTGAGGTCTAGCGTCTGGTCAACACGACCGGAGCGTCCGGTCGACCCAACTATTGCCCAGTGAAGGGGTAACGGCTAGTTTAGCCCTTGGGGCTATAAATAGAAGTGGCCTTCGGCCATGGCTGGTGCTGAGCACCTTGGGGGACTTTGTGTCCATGCTTGAGAGTGCTTAGGAGTCCTCCATCTCACACATACTTGATAGTGATCATCTAATTGTGTGAGTGAGCGATTCTAGTGCGATTGCATCGTGAGATTGCATCGAGTGGCACTAGGTGATCGAGTTATAAGCCAGTGGTGTTTGTTACTCTTGGAGGTTGCCACCTCCTAGACGGCTTGGTGGTAGTCTCCATCAAAGCCCGCAAGAAGCTTGTGCGGTGCTCTGGAGAAGTGCTTTGTGAGGGGCATTGTGCTCACCCCGCGGGAGCCGCGAAGAGCAACTTTAGTAAAGCGTGTCATTGAGCTACCCTCACTTCCGAGGTAGGTTCTTGCGGCGCCCAACGTGTGGGCTTGGCGGGTGATGCCAATTACCCACCGAACCACCAAGTGAGCGGTCGACATAACGGGGACTAGTGTGTTGGCAAACACGTGAACCTCGGGAGAAAAATCATCGTGTCAACCTTGTTCTTCCCGTTGGTTTGCATCCCCGTTACACAAGCTTGCGTTTACTTTCATATACATTAAGCTTGTGTTGTTGCTTTTGTAATTAGTTAGCTTGTGTAGCTTGCTAGTTACCTTCATGCTTGTGTAGCATAGAAGTAGCCCCCTTGCGTGGCTAATTTGGTTTGTGTAACCTTGTTAGTCACATTACTTAGTTTGTGTAGCTAAGTAATTACGCTCTCTAATTTGGCATTGGTTGCCTTGTTATTGAGCATTGCTAGTGAGCTTAGTTGGCTTTATGTTTTTGCTTACTAGCATGTGTAGGAGCTCCCTTGTTGCTTAAAGTACTAGCGGCATAGGTTTGTGTGACCTTGCTTCTAGAATTGGTTAGGAGAGCTCTAGCTAGCCCGGCACCTTTGTTGCTTGATTAATATCTTTGGAAGGTGCTAGTGAACATAGATAGAGGGGTGTAGTCTTGGCTAGATCAATAGTTATAATTTCGCACTTGTTTCGGTTAGCCGACGTAATTAATTTTAGAAAAGACTATTCACCCCCCCTCTAGTCCGCCATCTCGACCCTTCAAGTGGTATCAGAGTCCGGTCTCTCATTTGTGGTCTTCACCGACCCGAGAGGATGGCGTCTAATGGGCTAGATGTTTGTGAGGCACACATTTTTTATGGCACAAACTTGGCACTTTGGAAAAATCACATGCTTGATCATTTTCATGCAAAGGGACCTAAATTTTGGTGAGTTGTCACAAGTGGTCTCACCCATGTCTTGGACCATAGAAATCTCACCAAAGCTCAAAGAGTTCTCTATGAATTTGATGCACATGCTTGTTGTTTTCTAATGGATGCTTTAAGCTTTGATTTGATGAAACAAGTAAACATCAAGGGAACCACTCGTGAGATATGGGAGTCCATCAAGGAAACCTTTGGTGATTCCTCCACATGGGATGATGGCAAATTCAAGAAGGAGGATGAGCCCAAGAAGAAGGTGCATGAGTGTGTTGAGCATAACCACAATTTAGTGATTGTGGAAGATTGCTCCACCTCATGGTCAAGTGATGATGATGATGATCGATCAACTACAAGTTCACTTGACAAGGTTGATGATGATGCCACAAGTGTTGCAAGTGATGATGCTACCCCATGCACACTTGATGGTAATGATGGTTCATGCTCAAACCATGATGAAGATGCTACTACATGCTCTCAAACCACACCACATTGTCTCATGTCACAAGGTGACACCAAGGTAACAAATAATAATGTGGTTGATCATGTTGATTCATATGATGAGCTTGTTAGTAGACTTGCTAGCATGACCATGTCTTTAGAAAATGAGAAAGCTAAAACATTGAACTTAGAAAATGAAAACTCATTTCTAAAGAACTCTTGTGAAGAACATAAGAAATTACTTGATGCTTATAAATCTTCACATGATGAGCTAAAATTGAATCATGAGACACTACTTGCATCTCATGATGAATTATTAGAACAACATGCTTCTCTCATTAAAATGTTTACCAAGAAACTTAAAAATAATGAGAGTTTATCACATGGGTCAATTGATCAATCACATATTATTGCTAATCCTTGTGATATAGGCAAGAAGCATATATCCACCTCTTGTGATGATTTATTAGATATGCCATGCTCTTCACAAATAGATACTTGTTCTACTTCTATGTCTTGTGAGACTAACCTTTTGAAGGAGAACAATGAGCTTAATGAACAAGTGAAGAAATTGAGCAACAAGTTAGAGAGGTGCTATAACTCTCAAGTCACCTTTGAGCATATATTGAAGATTCAAAGAAACTATGGTGATAAGTGTGGCCTTGGCTTCAAGAAGAAGATGACAAAGGGCGAAAGAAAGAGAGAGAGAAAGATGAAGAAGCTACAACAAAGAAAACTCTCTCATACCATGTGCTACCGGTGTCATGAAGAGGAACACCTTGCAAATGGTTGCCCTAACATTGAGAAGCTCAAGAAGATAAAAGAAGAAGAGAGGCTAAAGCATGTTAAGTGCTTCAAGTGCCGTACTTAGGGTCATCTTACCTTAATGTGCCCAACCAAGCAATTGGTGAAGCAACAAGTGAAGCCTCAACCAAAGCCATAAGTTGAGCAAGAGAAGACACCCCAAGTTCAAATCAAGATCAACCATGAAGATAGTGGTGACTTAATAATGAAGAAGAGGAAAACAAGAAGGGGTGGAAAGGCAAGGCATCCAATGCAAACTCAAGATGCCAAGATGATGAGCAAGAATGAAGATAAGAAGAAAGATCATGCTCACATCAAGTGCTTCAAGTGTAGAAGTACGGGACACTTTGCCTCTAAGTGTCCTATCAAGCTTGAGAAGAAGGCTCAAGCAATCCATAAGAGGCAAGGCAATGAGAAGCACCACATGAGCAAAGAAGAGAAGGTTTAAGCAAAAAGAAAGTGCTACTCATGCCGGGAAAGGGGACACATGGCACATTCATGTCCCCTAAGTGACATTTCTAAGCCTATTTCAATTATTGATAATAATGTGCTTAGAAAGGATGGTAATGGTACCTCTATGGTTGCTATTGCAAAATATCCCGCTACTCATACTAAGGCATTGCCTAAGTATGTTGCTCCTAATTTGAGAGGACCCAAACTTGTTTGGGTACCATCAAAAAGTGGATGATTGATTGTAGGTATCATCGGCATTGGAGACTTGATTCAATTGATCTCACATTGTTCATCATATGTTGAATCAAGTTATGAAGCTTAGTGCACATCTAGACCCAATGCCAAGAGAAAAATTGAGTGAAGTCCAAGTGCTATCAACATACAAGTGTCAATTTTAAGTTGTTGGTGATTCATTGGATATATTTGATGACTTGCAAATAATTGAGTTGAAGCTTGCTAGTTGGATGATCATGAGCTAACCAAGGTATATCTCTTATTGATCATTTTATTTGGGTGCATATGAGTTGATAGAATTGGATAAATATGCAATGTTGCTTGCTATGAGATGATTGAACGGATAATTGATTAGTAGTCAAGTTTGGATTGATTTGTGTTGGATAAGTTCATAAAATGACATTTAGTAAGTGGTTTGAATGGATATATGTCTTATGGAAGTATTCAAACAAGTTAGTTTCAAGTTTGATTCACATTTGATGAAGTATAGCTCAATTATTGAAATCTATCCTATATTGCAAAATTTGAGCTAGCTGAAATCTTAGCCATGTTTGAGTGATCAAAACTTATTGGATTGGCATAAAAATTGGTGTACATGCTCTAGACTTATGGTATAAGATGCTGTAGAAATTTCATAAGAATTGGATAAGAAATGCTTCAGTTTTGGAGTACATCTTGTCAGCTATATTGCAGCTATTTTCAGCATGTAGCAGTGGTGGAAGAATTGACATATGGCAGCAATCTAATAGTCAAATGAAGCTCATTTTTTACAGCTGCTAGATAACTTAGTAAAGAACATCTCCACCAAATTTCGTGGTATTTGGATTTGTACTTTGGGAGATATGCTTATTTCTTTGAAGGGTACAAAATCTGTCAGAAAAGTGACTAATGTTTGATTGATCTAGAGTCACTTTGATTGAAAGGTCCTCAAGTTGGAAACATGTTTACAAGTGTTTGAGGTACCTAAGTTTGGTTTTGAGATGATCTAGAAGCATGACAAGATATGAGTACAAGGCCATTTGATTGTGGAGTGTACTTTGCACACATTTGGTACTCAAGATGAAGAATAAGATCAAACTCAAGATGAAGTTGAAGTTGAAGTTCTAGTGACTATTAGAAATCATTTGGTAGAAAGAAAAGGACTTAAACAAGAAGAAAGAAAAGGACTTAAAGTAGGAATCAAGGTTACTCACCAAGTTAAGTCCATCACTTGAATCAATCAATCAAGTTATTTCAAGTGAGTGTCAAGAATGATTCTTGGAGAGAGGTCACTTCTCCCTAGTGTAGGGGCTTGCCGCCTATGTGTAGGTAAACCAAGTGTGGTACTTAGAAGGTTAATATGGAAGTAGTGATCCAAGGAACATTTGAGATGCTTAGTTGAAGTAATCAAAAGGGTTGATCAAAAAAAGCAAGCAACACTCAAAAGAGAGCTAATCATGATATTTCAAGTGGTATTCTTAAATTGATACTCTCATGTAAGCAAAGATCAAAAGATAAAGTAAGTCAACCACAACAAGAAAGTGCACTTGATCATAAGTGGTATTCATTTCATATGGGTGAATAATGGAATTCAACATGGTATCTATTGGTCTTTACCAAGCTTATAATTGGACTTCACATTGCTATTGGAGTAATGAATTGGAATCTATGTGACTATCCTCTACTCCAACATAGCAAAGGTATCATTGTAATGTGCATGATCATTTCATCCCTTACTAGTATACGGTTAGTGCATATAGTACATGCTTCATAGGATCATGCATAACAAATAAAATGCTTAAATTCATAACCTACCACTATTGTTTGAATGATTACTTGATCTAGTGGTTAGTACATGAATTTATTCATGAGCTAGTGATCCCAAGTACTTGACTCAATTTGGATTGCTAATAAGTGACAAGTACAACATTGGCAAGATAACCCTTGTAAGAGGTGTGAAGAAGCGTGTCATTAGTTCAAACCAGACTTGAAAGCTTAGGCAAATCAATTTAGTTCAAGTCAAATCATAGAAGCTCATGATAGTGATAAGAGTACAAGCACAAGACAACAATGCAAATGGATATCTAGTTTGTATGTTTCAAATGGTATCTAGACTGAAGTATTTTATCAAGATTTCATAAGTGATGTCTAGATCAACTCACAAGTGATATCCTATAAGTGGTACTCATAAAGATAGCAAATGTTCAAAAAATAGTCTTTATTGATAAATCCAACAAGTGGTTCCAAACTAGAAGATTCTTTCAAATGGTATCTACTTCATACAAGTGGTATTACATCTATATATGGTATCAACCATGAAATACGATGGTTCCACAAGTGATCCTCAACTTTAAGTGATGATCAAATGAAGAATGCATCCCTCACCTACAAAGTGTATCGAATGGATGACCCATGCTATTACATAGGGGGAGGTGTACCACAAATTGATATCAAGATCAAAGATCCTATGTGTGGTATCTCAAGAAGCCCTATATAAGTTACAGGTGGTATCTACAAGTGGTGTCATTCCAACAAACAAGTGATGTCCATAAAAAATGTAAGATTCAAGCCTGAACCATCTACCCCAAATGCATACCTTTGCATCAATGAGAAAGCACACCTTTTATGGAAATTGATGACAAAGGGGGAGAGATTGTACAAAGATATGAAAGCCTTTATTGGGGGGAGAGATAAATTGTGTAAGGGGAGAGATAAGATATGAAAGCTTAGGAGGTTGGACATGAATATGGACAAAGAGGGAGCAACATTGGAGAAAAGAGATGGATCAAAATTCTTAGACAAGAGAAGCACACAAGTATGGGGAGCAAGCTCATGAACTTTGATTAATTGCATTTGATATGTGCATATTCATGTGCTTGCTTGCATTGCATAAGCTTTCAAATTCAATATGCATGCTTGTGTGGTGTATGCTAGTTGTAGAACTTGAATGATGATTTGATAACTAGCATGCATAGGATGATAGCTAGACACTTGGTATGCTTTTCAAGTAATGCTAGTACCTTGCTTTTAATGTTGATCTCACAAGGTATCTAGTGCTTTTATTGCCAAGTGATGTCTAGCTAACCATGGTGCTAAGTATGAACTTCAAGGTGCAACTCCGATTGGTATCACACTTCAAAGGTTTACTCTATACACCTTAGCATCATCCGATAGTAATTACTCTCCCACAATTTTAATCTATGCATATGTGCAAGCTTAAAATCAAACATTCTAGCACATATATAGGGGGAGCTAATACTACCATCTCGGGTTTGTGGTACTTGTCCAAAATCATTTTCACATGGTAAAATTGCTTGGGCAAGCAATATGAATCCAAAAGAGCATAATTTCCATATATTTGTAGAGTTGTCATCAATTACCAAAAAGGGGGAGATTGAAAGGTCCTTGTTTGGTTTTAGTAATTGAGTGACAACCTAGGTAGACTAATTGTGTTTATATGAGATACACAGGTGATTAGTCCACAGGTACATATGTGTGAGCAACATATGCCATGAAGGTGAAAATGGCTTGGAGATGTTGCAAAGCTCACACATGTGATGGTGAAGGAGCTCATTGCACATGAGACATGACATTGAGTCATGTGATCAAGGTGGACAAGATCAAGACGAGACTTGGCTTGATGGACCGGTTGCAAGCGTGAAGGGCAAGTCGAAGGCTTTGGAGTGATGGACCACATGGCGGTGAAGCTTGAGCAAGACTTGGCGCCGATGGACGATGGCAACGGTGAAGAGCCAGTAAAGTCAAGATCGATGAACCAATATGATCACATGATGATATGAAGTGGATCATATCATTGTTGATCGTGTTGGTACATGTGTTGCATCGACATTAGAGGAGATGGAATGGAATGCGTAAGGCAAAGGTATAACCTAGAGCATTTCATTTCACCGGTCATAGGTGTGTAGAGAAGTTGATGACCGGGTTTAGGATAGATGGCCGTACTATCAAGAGGGGAAAACTTGTTTGTATATCAGTCATCTAGTGCCACTCGAGTGATCTAACTTTGCATCATCGCTAGGATTGAGTGGCGTGGCAAGTTGAGTGGCTAATCCTTTGGAAAATAATTGTGAAAATGCTAACACACATACACATGATGGTGTACACTTGGTGGTGTTGGCACATTTACAAAGGAGATGAAGTTGGAGTTGATGCGGATCAACTCGGCGATGCAACGAGGGTGAGAAGGGTTCGGAACTCCACTGGCGCCCTGTTCTAAAAAGATAGGGTCTCACAGAGTGGACCGGACACTGGTCACGTAGTGATCGGATGCTGGGTTCCAGTGTCCAGTCAGTGGTGGCAGTCAGCGTGCAGCGTCCGTCAGTCGACTGGACGCTGGCTCTAAAGTGACCGGACATTGGAGGGAGTGTCTGGTCCTATTGTTAGACGAAGCAGTGCCACTGGAGAGTGACCGAACGCTGGGGCTGCGTCCGATCACGTCCGACCGGACGGTCGGTACCTTACTGTAAACGACCAGACACTGAGGGTCCAGCGTCCGGTCAGTTAAAGCTGTTGTGTCCGGTCAGAAGATGACTGTTGAGATCGGAAGAATACCGTTGAACGTAGGTGACACATGGTTGTCATCGGGCGACCTAACGCTGAGGTCCAGCGTCCAGTCAACACGACCAGAGCGTCTGGTCGACCCGACTGTTGCCCAGTGAAGGGGGTAACGGCTAGTTTAGCCCTTGGGGCTATAAATAGAAGTGGCCTTTGGCCATGGCTGGTGCTGAGCACCTTGGGGGACTTTGTGTCCATGCTTGAGAGTGCTTAGGAGTCCTCCATCTCACACATACTTGATAGTGATCATCCGATTGTGTGAGTGAGCGATTCTAGTGCGATTGCATCGTGAGGTTACATCGAGTGGCACTAGGTGATCGAGTTGCAAGCCAGTGGTGCTTGTTACTCTTGGAGGTTGCCACCTCCTAGATGGCTTGGTGGTGGTCTCCGTCGAAGCGCGCAAGAAGCTTGTGCGGTGCTCCGAAGAAGTGCTTTGTGAGGGGCATTGTGCTCGCCCCACGGGAGCCGCGAAGAGCAACTTTAGTAAAGCATGTCAGTGATCTACCCTCACTTCCGAGGTAGGTTCTTGCGGCGCCCGACGTGCGGGCTTGGCGGGTGATGCCAATTAGTCGCCGAACCACCAAGTGAGCGGTCGACACAACGGGGACTAGCGTGTTGGCAAACACATGAACCTCGGGAGAAAAATCATCGTGTCAACCTTGTTCTTCCCGTTGGTTTGCATCCCCGTTACACAAGCTTGCATTTACTTTCATATACATTAAGCTTGTGTTGTTGCTTTTGTAATTAGTTAGCTTGTGTAGCTTGCTAGTTACCTTCATGCTTGTGTAGCATAGAAGTAGCCCCCTTGCGTGGCTAATTTGGTTTGTGTAACCTTGTTAGTCACATTACTTAGTTTGTGTAGCTAAGTAATTGCGCTCTCTAATTTGGCATTGGTTGCCTTGTTATTGAGCATTGCTAATGAGCTTAGTTGGCTTTATGCTTTTGCTTACTAGCATGTGTAGGAGCTCCCTTGTTGCTTAAAGTACTAGCGGCATAGGTTTGTGTGACCTTGCTTCTAGAATTGGTTAGGAGAGCTCTAGCTAGCCTGACACCTTTGTTGCTTGATTAATATCTTTGGAAGGTGCTAGTGAACATAGATAGAGGGGTGTAGTCTTGGCTAGACCGATATTTATAATTCTGCACTTATTTCGGTTAGCCGACACAATTAATTTTAGAAAAGACTATTCACCCCCCCTCTAGTCCGCCATCTCGACCCTTCAGTGGCTCCGGCCGCACGCGGGCACCGGGGAAGGGCGCCACGACGGCGCCATCACTCTTCTCTCTGGCCACCGTGTTTCGGGTGAGAAGGGGGAGAGCAAGCCGATGGTTGTGGTGAGGAGAGAGAAGCAGAGGAAGAAACTAAGGGTTAGAGTTCTAGGAGCGGAGCCACACGGGGTCAAGGGCAACGTAGCAAGGCCGCTCAATGGCGGTGCACTCAGCCTCGGGCGAGCGCGCTTACCGACGAGGGGCCCTGTGGTGGCGCCACCACTCTTTTCCTCTGGTTGCCATGGATGGCCGGCGCTGGCTCTCTGTCCCAACGCGACGTAGAGAGAAGGGGGAGGAGACAAATGAAGCTATGGTTTGAGTGAATCGACGCGGCGGTGATTTTTATTCCACCGAGATCGTCGCTCGACCGTTCGATCAAGATCAACGGCTCCGAGTGAGCGGACCAAATACAACCCAGGCGAGCGAGGCAAATCCCAGCCTAGGCCCAGGTTGCCGCCTAGGATGCGGGGAGCGCGGCGCGAGCGACCGCCGCAGGCCGATTTCGCATGCTGGGCCGACGACAGAGCGTGGCATCGTGCTAGGCCGTGCGCGTGCGGATGGGCCGCTGGGCCAATTTTCGTTGAAAGCGCAGAACTGTAGCAAAGATTTGTTTTATATTTTCAGAAGTAGTTTTGATGAATTTTATCAAGTTTTGATGTTAAATCTCTGTCAAAATTTGAACCAACGGAATAATTTTTTCATAGAGTAGATGAGTATAGTAAAATACTTCTAAAAAGTAGATAAATTTTTTTTATGTTTCCGCTGCAAAGTTTAATGTTTATAATAATCTAATTAAATTCGAACCAACGGGAGAATTTAATTTGTGGAGCAGTTAATTTTAGTAAATTATGATTATGTTTATCCTCTAATTAAATTGGAACCAATGAAAAAATTTAAATTAGAGGAGTAGTCCGATTTGTTTATGTTAAATTATGGTATTGTTATTTTCTGACCAACGTTGATGATAATAATATTATAATGAGTTTAAGGTTGAAGTTTAAATCTCTGATAAATTTTACACCAACATGGTCAATTTTTCAGAGAGTAGATAAAGACCAAGAAATGCTCCTGAATTAATAGAATGTATTTTATTATCAAGTTTCGTTGCAATAATGTTGATTGTCTTCTAATTAAATTCGAACCAATAGGAGAATTTAATTTTGAAGAGTAGTTATATATCTTTTAAGTTAATTTATGAGTTTTATGCATTAATTCTATTTCTTTCCAACGATGATGTAGAATTGATGCAGAAGCATCTTGTGTGTTTTAATTTTAACCGAGATCACTCGGCTGCAATGCTGGGCTATGTGAATGAAAAGGCTCGAATCAAGCCAGTTCAAGACTGTTTTTTGTTAGTTTACTAATTTTCTGATTAAATTGGAACCAACGGAAAAATTAATTGGAAAATAAAGAAATAAGTGAATGTTTTAGTCGTCATAACTAAGTTTTCGTTACAGTAAATTGTGTATAGATTTATCCTGCATGGGGAGAAGTTTTGGCATAGAACTTATGCTAGTCCATCCAGCATGGTGGGAGAAGTCTTGTGATGATTCACATATTTTGTATCTCGCATAGCGAGAGATGTTTGAGTAGCTCTTATGTTGTCCTAGTATTGACCGTGGCACAATAGAAATGCATCGTCATGGTCAATACTAACCAAAAGATAAGAAAAGATACAAACGTGACTTGCAAAAGTACTGTTAATGAAAGACCTCGTTGAGTTCTTGAAGTGAAATAAGGAAAGTGTACTCCTAAATGGATCAAGAAATAACTTTGTTTACATGACATAATCATGTGAATAAAGTAAGTTATAAGTGTCTCCTCGTTCACATATTTTCTAAATAGTTCTCGAAATTATGGTAGTAAAGTTCATGCCATATTTCGAGGGGGGAATATTAAGATCAATTAAGAAAAATACTCTTCATTAAGAGTGAGATAAAGATCAATTAAGAAAGATACTCTTCATTAAAAGTGAGATAAAGATTAATTAAGATGAATGCGACCATTGAAGAAGTACAACGATCACAACAATGATACCCCTAAGCAGAGAAGTAGCTAAATTCCTGGACCTTTTTAAAGTTCCGACAGGAAGATAGCATAGTCAGCCTCAAAGATGTTAATGTGGTGCTTAAAGCGTCATATGAGGTTTTAACAGATTAAACCTAAAATAAGATATTTGAAGGTACACCATTTTTAAAAAAGATAGAAAGATCTGGGGGAGCACGGTATGTAGAGACCTATGACTTAAAGAGAAGCGGGACTGCGTGCCCACTTCAGTGATTCAAAACAACAAATTTTTCGATACCTGTTGATGTTGTATGACTTATACAACACCTGTTGTTTGCTCTTTGAAGAAGATGAATAATATAAACAAGGATCTTGTGATACAGGAGCCTGTAGAATCAATGTCTCTTGGCAATGAAGAGCAACAACAGCCCCATATGAAAGTGCCAGTAGCTGAGGCCCCACAAGGTCTCAAAGAATTAGTGAACTAGTTTTTTTGATGACTATGAAGTCTATGTTAGTAAAGAAATTCAAATGGAGGGTGATCCCACCTCATTTGAAGAAGTCATGAGAAGCGTTTACTTGTTTAAATGTCAAGAAGCTATGGAAGTTGAAATAAATTTGATGAATACCAATGATGTTTGGGACTTAGAAGAAATTCCTAATGGAGCCAAAATAGTAGGTTGTAAATGAGTCTACAAGACAAAACGTGACTTCAAAGGGAATGTAGAAAGATATAAAGCACAACTGGTAGGAAAAGGCTTTACGCAAAGAGAATGAATATATTACAATGAGAGTTTCCTCTATAGACTCATGCAAGGATTCTTTTAGAATCATAATGGTGTTCATGGCATATTACGATTTAGAGTTACATCAGATGGATGTAAAGACGACATTCCTCAACGGGGATTTGTATGAAAACGTTTACATGGCATAACCCAAAAGATTTTGTCGTGGAAGAAAAGAACACATGGGATGCCGCCTGTAGAAATCCATTTATAGGTTAAAAGTAAGTCTCTAGACAGTAGTATTTGAAGTTGATGAAAACAATAAAAAAGTTTAGGTTTTAAAGAAAATGAGAAGGACAATAGTGTTTATGCGAAGTTCAAGAATGAAAAATTCATTTTCCACATCCCGTGAATAGATGACATTCTACTCACTAGTAGTGATGTTAATCTATCATTGGAGAAGAAGAAGTTTTGTCCTTAATTTTCAATGTGAATGATCTTGGTGAAGCGTCATTGGTTCTAGGAATCGAAATTCATCGAGATAGAAGAAAATAGGGTATTAGGACTATCATAAAGGCATACTTAGAAAAGATTCTAAAGAAATAAAGTATGCATGCGAGTAAACATATGCCTGCTTCTATAGTCAAGGGTAATAGATTTGGGAATTTTCAGTGTTTCAGGAACCGATATGAGATCGATCAAATGAATATGGTTCCATATGCTTCAGCTGTTAGAAGCTTAATGAATATACAAGTAAGAACTTACTCTGACATAGATTACGTATCCGGGATATTTTGGCAGAAGTCTAGTCTAGATATAGATCACTGGAATGGAGTTAAGGATGTCTTGTAATTTTTGCAAAGTATCATAGGCCTCATGCTGAGTAAGAAAGAACAAGTACTCTCAAATAGTTGTGGGTACAAATGTTAAGTTTTGGCGAGATGTGTAGTAAAATCCACAGTAATTGCTAACCCTCGCAGTTGGAGTATTATTATGGAAAAGCTCCAATAAAACAGTTATGGTATCATCAATGATGCATACCATAGTATAGCTTGTCATAAGACCTCATGAACAGGCAAAAGTGGTTAAGGGAATATGTACCCGGATTTAACAATGGTAGTCAGCAGCAATAACTATTTAAAGTAGTTAACTCCTAATACAACATGTCAAGTGTGCTACCAAACACATTGACATTATATTATATGTTGTAAAGGAAAAAATCTAGAATCATTTTGAAAGCATTGAGCATATAAGTACCAAGCAAGTACTTGCGGATCCGCTTACCAAAGGCTTATCACCCAGTGTGTTCAGAGAACACACAGTCGACATGGGTTTACGAGAAAGCCTATGATTTCTAGATACTAAGGGCCTAGTTGAGTATCTGTTTCAAAACACAGAGGTGCATTGTAGCTGTTAAATCTAATGGCAACTGACCGTGACGATAAGGCACGCTCTATGCACTGATCTGTGATGGAATGAAAAAAAAGAAAGTTAAGTTTAAGTTATAAGGTGAGATAAGGGGGAGAATGTTAGGTTGATCTCCACCAATTGGCCCAACGGCCAATTGGGCTATTGATCTGCTCCCTGATCGGGGGCGTTCAGCCTTTCTACTGGCTGATGGGCCCCTGTCGCGCAGCGCAATAAATAGGAGGTGGGGGCTAGGGCTCGACATACAAGGTTCACCGTAGCCGTTAGCCCCTCACCGATGTCCTATCCCTAGACCCATCGAGAGGGGCGCTGTAAGCGACAGGAAGCTCCATCGCCTTCACTGCTGCCACAGCACCGCACCTGCACCGCTGCTACCTACGACGCCCTAGCGGGCGCGTCACGGCTACCTCTACTCCGACCCGCTGTGGCTACTACATCACCGGCGCCTCAGCCGCGACACGGTTTAGTGAGGTACATCAGCAAGTCATCCCATCTAAGTCAAGTTTTACCCACTAGATCTGCACATAGAGGTCCAGTAAATCCTATCAAAATCAACTAAAACAATTGTTTCCTTGGGCTGGGCGCCTACTCTGGAACATGCAAGTTGTTCAGGGGGGCATCAATACTGTTCCTCTAGCTACTACCGCACCATCGAAATAGGTGACCAAAGGGCCAAAGACAGGGGGCGCGTGCAAAATGACCTAAGGCCAGTCTTAGTGGGAGTTTCATGAAAGTTTCATTTGTATTTAATAGCATGTCACATATGCATTTTTTATGACACGACAATGTTTGAATGAAGAGATAAGAAATGAGTTTCATGTGGCTGAAACTCTCTTGGCATGATTATCAACTTTCTGAGTCTTAAAATTAAATGTCTATAAAACTATGGAACAGAACTTTGCATTGAGAGCGGATGTTTCATCCAAGTATCATTTCATTCTATATGACATGCATCCCCTCATCTAAAATGGATTGATTCTTCAAAGCAAACACTCTCTAAAAGAGTTGGCAACAGGCGGAGGATGTGCTGATGAATAGGAGGCAACAGAGGATGAGGGTGCAGGGATATGAACATTATTGTATCAACTATGAATTTTAAGACAATCCTTTCTCCCAAATTGCTGCTCGTTTTGCCCCCAAGTTCTTCCTCTCGATCCCCACTACGACTAACACTTATCTCGCGCGAGTCACTCCGGAACATATTGCTTTTTTTTTTTTGTTTTTGGCCCCTTTTTTGAAAGTTTTTCACAGATATGCCTCTGGAGGTATGCTTTCAAAAAATAGATTCTGGCCTCACCTGTGACAATTGGTGCCGAGGTCACATGTCTCGGCGCCAGAGCAATTGGCGCCGAGCTAGGGGGCCAGCATCGGCGTAGCAGTACAGGTGACGAGGACGTGGCAGCCGTCTTGACGCCGAGATCGCTGGCCCCTAGCCCCCCGCGAAACGGAGGACAGGGAGGCTCCGAGGTGGGCGAGGGGCTGGGGGTGATGAGGCGGCCAGGCGGAGTGGGGGGCAACGAGCCGGCGGGGAGGGCCTGGCGCGGTGGCGGGCGGCCGGGGAAGGGAGCGGGGTCGCCAGTGGTGCAGGGGAGGCGGGCGGGCACGCTGAGAAGGCAGGCGCCCGCTGTGAGGAGGCAAGCAGGCGGCGGTGATGAGCGAGTGAGAGAGAGGGCGTCCAACTCGAGCAGACGAATGAGAGAAAGACTCAGCCCCAATAGTCTGTCGGCTTAGCGTCACCGAGCCGGTTGCCAGGTCACCGCCACGTCCACATCCACAATTGCTCCAATCCTCGTACCATGGCGCCGAGACGTGTGACCTCGGCGCCAATTATCACGACGCCGAGGTCAGAGTCTATTATTTCAAAGCACATACCTCCAGGGGCGTATCTATGAAAAACTTTCAAAAAATGCCAAAAAAAAACTCCCAATATTGCCTCCAGTAGCCTTACCCGTAACATTTTGTCCGCCTGATCTGGATGGCGCTGTTCCGTTATGGCAAGCTTAAGGTCATGAGTCAGACAGAGCCTAATGTAAATGGAATTTTCAACTTGTGGGTTCAGGCAAAGATTTTTTCGAAATGCCAGCCGCATGGCAGCATGGCCAACTGAATCCAGTTCTGCACCGAATTCACTTTTGCAAGTAATCCTAGAGATAACTACAGCCATGACCACTGAGGCACTGACCACTTGACCAGTCATGTCTCCGGAAAAAAAAAAGTGATCAGTCAGCATTATGTACATGAATCATGATTGTTGATTGGCATTCCTAGCCCATGATTATCAGCAAATGGAGGTTGCAAATACAACACCAACTAGGTTAACAAAAGAGATACATGCACACTTCCGTCCATTGCAACAAACTACACCATGACCACATCCCGTTGGAGACCATTACCATATCCCACTGAAGAGCAATGAGATCCTTATTAACTTGAACAGCCAGAGATGCGATTTCCTGGAACAGGCAAGTTGTAACCATATAAGCAGCGTTTGTATCAATGAACAGTGAATTTGTATTATGTAGCGTTCTTTTTGGCATGAGACAATTTAATACAACTTTGGTCTGCCTCATTTACCTTCTAGCATGCAATTAACATATCTGTGATCTCTAAAGGAAACAAGCAGCAGATTCTTTAAAATGCTATATCCACCTTGCAGCATATATGGTCTTCATATAGAGATGCACATTGATCAAATTTTGACATTCTTAATGGTATGACCATCTGGGAAAAGAAAACAACATGCAATCTGCAAGAAAAATGAACAAATTACATGCTACAGCATTATAATTGACAAACTGATAAAATGTAGATCATCGCCGGTGGTACCTCATTTCAGTTCAGGGGCATATGGAGCAGGGCAAGGTGATACTGTGTGGTCTGGCAAGTCGTCTATAAACTCATTTGTGGCCTGTAGACAGGCATGGAGCATCTTCTTCTCTAACCTTACAAGCCTAGTGGCAACTTCCTTCTTTGGTTCCAAACTGCCATCTGCCAACTGGCAGTGACCAAAGCAATGGTATACCATTCAGCAAGTCCATCGAGTGATCAAGAAACAACTCATAAAAAACACAAAGCTCATTACCATAGCTTCATCTTCATCCAAAGTTGTTGGATAACCAGCCAACCGAGATTCCAGGTAACCAACAAGTTGATCAAGTACAGCTCGCTCTGTACATGGACTAAGCTAGAGAAGTACAGCAAATGTAAACAAAATATCAAATCATAGATTAAAACATCATGCTGTTAGAATACTATGCTGAAATTTACATAGCATCTTTCTGTAGTTTTAAGAAAAATCATACCCCAGGTTATCAGCAGTTTTATACCCAAGCTAATGTCTACAGCAAGTAATGGCATGCAGGTACTCAAATATGAGCAATTTCAGTTGGATTACAACCCAAAATATACTTGGCTACGATCCCAAACATAGGAAACTATGAATGGAATGCCTGAAGAAAATCTCTAATGCAACCAAATTCTCAAAATTGAATGCAACAAGGGTACATATTCTGCCTTCCGTTACAAGTCCATGCAAAAATTAACATTTCAGTGTAACTAGAGAATTGTCAAGATATAGGCCTTGCTCATCTAGCTAGCTTCAACCTATGGATTTTACATGCAATGATAGGGGACAAATAGGTGGCATGTTTTTAGTTTTAGGTCCAATCAAAAAGCCTGATGATAAAAAGTTCTGCAGTCATACAGAATCACCACAACAATTGAATCTAAATTGAATGGCTAGGTTTATGCCCAGAAACCACGAAACTGGACCATACAGAAGGAAAAAAAAAAAAGGTCAAACAGGTACTAATCGCAATCCTAAAAAGGAAAAATGTTAAATAATTATCAGGGCAAGTGCTTTTGTGCATGTATGCATCATATTTTAGAAGCACCCAACCAAATCAATGAAGAAATAGGTAGCAACATCAAGGAAGAGTAGGCAGACTTACTGGACATGTATCTCCTTCAGAAGAGAGTATAGACTGCATTTCATCTGGATCTGATATGTATCCTAATCTCAAATAAGACAGCATTTCTGCAACAGTTTGTTTCTCTTTACCTACATAGACCTGATTCAACGAGGCAAATGAATGTATAACATTTACAATCTTCACTACAAAAGGAAGGGGGAAAAGTTCTCACATTAAAATTTTGGATAGCAAGCTTTCCATTCCTCTGAGCAACCATTCTCTTTTCTTGGTATTGAGGATCTTCTGTATTTAAAGATGCCTGTAACAGTGATTCAAACAGAGTTACATCAACCACACAGTAAAGAAGATTGCTGCATAATAAAGATTGTCTACCTCAATTGCTATGCGATCAAAGGGATTGTCTTCATCAACAAAACCATAATTCAGAACAAGCCTGGAATTTGTTTGGGGTCCACACCTGTATAATCTACATAATTTGAGGTTCTTGAACGTATGTACCAAAATAATGCACAAAAACTGCACTAAGTGATCAGCATCTCAGATTGCAAAATATGATGAGGAAGGACAAGAATGTTGATGCAACTGAAGAAAACATAGTACCAGATGATTATTGGTTCTCCGGCTTTATATGGCCGATCTACCACCAATCGAACAGAATCACCATCAGCTGTCAACATTGCTTTGCAGTTGCTCTTGTAAGTCAATAGTGGCGGCCCCAAGGGAACTAGCGCGAACCTTCGAGCTAAACTAACTTTCTGCTCTTGAATAAGAAGTATATTGGGAGCATTTCAGTACTTCTCCAACAACCAAACACTCAGCAGACTAAGCACTGTTGGTCTCACACAAAAGATGATAACATAGTAATACTTTCTTCTGTTAAAGGTTTAAGTCCTATAATTTTTTCTCCACATGTAGGTCGTTCTACCCTTTGCAGTGCATCAGATAACTTCTTCCTATCAGACACTAGTTACATGATTAAATACAATGACAAATTGACAACAGATGGCATCTTCCGAGGCTCCATTCTTCCAACACATATTGACATATGTAGAAGTAAAGCACATAAATTTTGAAAACAAATGGGCACCGCCGCACCGGGTCATTGTGCACTGGACCACAATTTCTGGGGGCAAACTAAATGATCTATATTCACATTCTTTAGAATCTGGAAGTCTAAATAGAATATGTGCAAAAGAACTAAATCTACAGAATTCAGAGAAGCACATTTGGTGGCAAAAAAAAACATTGTCAGGTTTTTACAAGTGATGAGTGTGGCGATGTTAAACACTTCAGCACTAAATTTCTCTACATTTCATGCTAACTGCAGAACAAATTATAAGCATCGAGTTTCACAAAGAAGAAATACAATGAATGTACAAGCAACAGATTGAAGAACCATACTTGTTTAAACATAAATCCATCACAACACATTACCTGCAAATGAACCACACAAGACTGTACGGCAACAAAAGCCTGCTTGAATATTTCAAATGGAAAAGCCTCAGTAGGTATGTCAAAAGGATATTGCTGCAAAACAATAATCACTGTGAGAAAGAGGATCAGTTGACGATATAGCCAATCCTAGAAAGAAAATATGCTTGGAGGATCAAGGAATACCTGAAATAGTGAACCTGCCATAAACCACAATGTGTCAAGCTCATTATACTCTCTCCTTATTGCCTCATCTCTAGCAACAACTTCATCCTGCAAACATATCATCTATGTTAGGATATTAATGTTCTTACAGAATATTGAGTAATCCTTCAACATCAAAAAGAAATAATGTTATATTGAGAATTGAGATACAACAGAGTAAAACCACTAACCTTCAAGGGGCTTCCAGTAAGGTAATCCAGTTCACTTTCAGTCCATAGAAGTGGTGATTCAACAGCCAGCTGCCCCCTTCCTCGATGTCGGTCAAGTTCCTTAATGTAGGGGTACCAAAATGAATCCTTTCCTTGCTTTTTCTCATACATGAGATACAATGCCAAGCATGCCAGCTCAGATAACTTGTTGTTTGTTAACAACTCAGCTGCATGGTTCAAAAATATCAACAAACTGAGAAACATATCTGTGACATATAAATCAGTTACTTTTATCTTTGTGCAAATGGGCAAATGGCACAAAATTGTTGCGACACAGGTGGGTAATTGTTACCATTGAAGTAGTTATTCCCTTTAGGGATAAAAAGTTATAAAGAGAAATATCGTTAACATAAAGCACAGAGAACTACTGAACCAGAATTAGCAGTGGACTGCACACATCACACAAGCAAAATATACAACAAGCACAAATGCATTTACAAGGATGAAACAGAAATATCACATCAATTTTTGATGCATTCATGCTTCGACTACCTGTTATCTTGACTAATAACAAAACAACCTAACGAAAGATGCAGACAACAAATGCAATGTCATGAAAAAAGCTATGAAAACCGAAACAGGAAAAAAAAGGTAAAGCTGTTTTGCATTTCTAGTAAGCTTCCAAGTTCCAAGTCAAGGTACAACATTTTGAAACATGATCGATGTTTCCACGAATGTCAAGTTACAGATAGGACCTAATGCCTCCTGCCCTCCTCTTTCTTATTTTGTGCAAGCACTGGAATCTGATCTAAAAGTGTGCATGCATGATGCCAGTGGCTGCAAACTAGAATGCTAAATAACACAAAGGCATGCCCAAAAGCTTGGACATAGTAATGCAAAACATGAAAATGGGACAAGCAGCCTATATTTTGGGGAAAGCCCTAAATGTCTAAATCAGTCCCTCTTATATCTTGGTTATTGTAAACATGCCTCTAAATGTTGAAAAATGCAAAAGACCCGTGTTCAGGACATCTACTCAAGAGTCAAGAGAGGAATGACCAGGCCACATAATCTTAGAGCAAAGTATGCTTGCCATTAACAGTTCAGTTATTGACTTATTCCGATACTAAATCAATTTATTATAGCCCAGTGTACGTCCACGAAATGGAACTCCCCAATTCGGCAATTCATATGAGTGACAGAACTGAATAACCAATACAACCACTGAACCACATATATAGATTACAAGAGCCAGAGGCTATCTCACCGATTGATTCGTCCCCGAGCACCCGCTCCAGCGTGACGACTAGGGACATTGGCACCTCGAACACCACATCCCCCGCCTGCGCCACAAACGAGCCAGCCAACAAAATCCAGGTCATGATCCGATCATTACTGCAGGAAACAAAAATCTAAGTGCTGACACACCAACCTGGAGGTCGACGCCGGCGGCGACGTAGCGCAGCGGCAGGTCCTTGCCGTCGCGCAAGCAGGGCACTGGCCGCTCCCGGATGTCCACTTTGCCCGGGGGAAGGCCGCGCGCGCGCAGCCAGTCGACGAAGCAGTCGGTGGCAGATTCGGAGGAAGGCTCCACCGCGGGGGCCGGCGGTGCGCGGGCCTCCGATGATGAGGAGGGGAAGAGGATGTCGGCGTGGCAGGCGGCGAGGCGGAGGCGCGGACGAGGGCGCGGGCGGGGCCGGGGGAGGCGGCGCGGGGACGATGGGAGGAGGAAGCGGCCGTGGTGAGAGCCCGAGACCGCGGGGGAGACGGAGGCCATGGGCGTTAGGGACCCGGAGTCCCGGACAATCGGGCGGGGAGAAGCGAGGCGACCACGGTTGGGACGGGGAGGGGAGTGAGACGGCGAAGAGCGGCGGAGGTTTGGTGGTGTAGATGAGAGGAGTGCGATAATTGGACCAGGTGGACAGATATTATGCCGTAGGTTTCATATCATTTCCGTCTCAAAATGTTTTTTTATTTGGTTTTTTTTTATTTGCGCTGAATGTTAATTATGCGCTCTTGGTGACATTTTTTTTACCTTAAGCCATTCTCAACGATATTGATACATGGTTTTTTTTAAAATGCCACATAATCTTTACAGGTTTGGGCACTGTTTAAATGTAAAGTATTTTTATTGTTTTCAAAAATAATATGGTTCTACATCGCACATAGGGATGAAAAACGGTTGGAACCATTTTCTACTTCTACATTTGAATATGAAAACGAAAACGAACACGAACTTACGAAATATTGAGAATTATGAAAACGAACTAATTCGAGCGGAATTATGTCGAACACGGTCCGTATATGAAAAATCAATACAAAATATTAACCCGTAAGACCAAGTGCATAACAATTAACAAGTGAAGAATAATTAACAAATCCTACAACTTTCTTAAACAGTATCTCTATTGGACACCATGAAAAAAAATATGATTTTTCTAAGGCAACAAGCACTTGTCCTCAATTAATATACCGAGTTACTTGACGGATTCTAGAGCAATCCTGGAACCGAACACTGAAAATTAGTAAAGAAAGTCTTACGTTATTTGTAAGGAACGAAAAGCCTCATGATGACGTATAGAAGATCAGATTCACTCCATATGGTGGGATATTCAGATTCTAATTATGCGAGAGATGATAGAAAATCCACGTCTGGATATGTATTCACTCTCGCAGGGGGAGCTATTTCATGGAAAAGCTCAAAGCAAACCGTCACTACATCATCCACAATATATGTCGAGTTTGTAGCGTGTTATGAGACAACGGGGCAGGTGAACTGGCTAAAGAAGTTCATACCCGGTTTGAAGGTGGTTGACAACATCTATAGACCACTTAAGTTATACTGCGATAATAATCCGGCAGTACAGTATGCTCACAACAATAAGTCAAGTGGTGTTGTCAAACACATTAACATAAAGTATTATGTTGTGAAAGATAAAGTCCGGGATCATATCATAAGTCTTAGAGCATATAAGTACTGAAATGATGCTCGCGAATCCGCTTACAAAAGGCTTACCACCCAACATGTTCAGAGAACATGTAGCCGGCATAGGTTTAAGGAAAAGCTTATAATTTCTGGACAAAAGAAGATCCAAAATTAAGTATCTATTTCAGAACAGAGTGTTGTGTTGTAGTTGTTAAATCTATCGGCAATTGACCGTGACGATGAAACATACTCTATGCGCTAATCTATAATGGAATGAACAAAAGTAAATGATATAAAATTAAAAGATGTAAGGTGAGATCAAAGAGGAGAATATTAGTTTGATCTCCACCAACGGCTAATTGGGCCCTTGGATCAACTGGTCAGGGGCGTCCAACCATTCCATGGTTGGTGGGCCCCCGTCGCATAGCACTATAAAGAGAGGTAGGGACCAGGGCTCTAACTACGAGGTTGACCTGAGCCGCCGTGACCCACCAACAGCTAAACCTAACCCGATCTAAAGAGGGTGCTACCAGCGACGGGAAGACTCACTGACTTCGCCGTCACCACCGGACCGCGGCACCTCGCGTCATCGTCGCCTCTGCATCGCCACCACTACGCTGGACTCCATCGCGCCGAGCTCCCACGACACTGGCGTCCACGCGGCTGCGGCGCAACTGCGCCAGGGCAAAGTAGAGGAATCAGTTTCTCCATCTAAGTAAGATGTTTATCCTCCTGATCTACGTTTTAGAGGTACTGTGTTCCTAACAACTGGAAGCCTTTTCTTCCATGACGATAAGAGGTACTGTGTTCCTAACAACTGGAAGCCTTTTCTTCCATGACGATAAGATATGGGTGCAACTTTGTGCATGCGCGTAGTGATGTAGATCTCGACAAGTGCTAGCCTGACCTGTCACCTTTCTAACATTGGGTCCACTCAATGTTTATTGTCATCCAAACCTTATGCAACTATACTTTTAGTTTTTGTTGCTAATGATTATGCATTTACATCGCAAAAAAATTTACCTGCCATCTCCGAAGCTCCTTAAAAATTACTTGGTAAACCAATGATTATGTGAAGTGAATAAAATAAATAGGGAGCTCTATTTTTGCCTTTCGTCCAATAGTTTAGCTTTGTAATGAAACTCAAAAGCCAAGCAGGACAGGAGGAAAACTGCAGCGGATGGAGTGCCCTTGGACAGATAGCAAGCGTGGAACCCACGTGTATGTTTGTGAGTTGAGGGGGTAGATTTACCAAGTGCTTATCTTTAGGGAGTTCAGATACAAAACTGTTGGAGGGCCGATTAGGGAGTTTTAAGGAGCTCTTGGAGACGTTTTTAACAAAATGATACTAGACTGTGACACTGAACACAAGTAAATTGCATTGTATGGTGTGTCTGCTATTTGGTGTACTTTTTTCATGGTAGCCTTGTTCCTTGTCATGCTGTTTGACTTGATATATTATTCTGGTAGGGTAGTGTTGTATAGGAAGATGTAATGTCATAGTGCCTTTTTGTTTCCTCATTCACAACATGTTGACTTTTGATTTTTATTCTATAGTGCTCCTGATTTGGAGAATTTGGCACCCCTTTTACTAATCTTGTAGGCCCACCTGGCTCTGGAAATGGTACTCAGTCTCCCCTTATTAAGGATGAATATTGCCTGTGCCATTTAGCCACTGGTGATATGCTGAGGGCTGCTGTGGTGGCCAAGACACCTCTAGGAATCAAAGCTAAAGAAGTTGTGGATAAGGTAATGTTAGCAGACCAAAACATATAAGAGAAATGCTAACCAGCAGAAGTGTTTCTTTGTGACTCCATTGTCCTTCCTCTTTTAGGGGGAGCTTGTTTCAGATGGCTTGGTTGTGGAGCTTATTGATGAAGCTATGAAGAAACCCTCATGCCAGAAAGGTTTCATTCTTGATGGCTTCCCTAGAACTGTCACTCAAGCACAGAAGGTCAGATGCTCGATCGATGCATCAACGAAGAAACATTCCTATATCATATTCTTGTAGTTTCTATATTTGATTTAGTATAATTTCCCCCCACGCTGTTTTTTTTGGACATCTTGTACAGCTCGATGAGATGTTGGCAAAGCAAGGTGCTAATGTTGACAAGGTCCTGAACTTTGCAATTGATGATGCTATATTGGAAGAACGGATTACTGGTCGTTGGATCCACCCAGCCAGTGGTAGGACTTACCATACAAAATTTGCACCTCCAAAGTCTCCAGGAGTTGATGATGTAAGTCAAGTACAGAGCATTTAGTTTAGCCGCTTATTTTATGTTTGCATGATCTTATTTGTATTGCTTCTACTTTCTTCTAGTCTTAGTGTGGATCGATTCAGTATTTTACCGTGTATGTTGTTCAAGTTTTCCACTCAGCTTCATGTGGCATGACTTTTCAATATGTTAGATAATAAATTAGAGTAATCGCATCTTGACAATTATGGCTGGGTGAAACACGCAGGAGAGCTGCATGTCATTGTATTAAGAAGAAATGGCTGAGTGAATATTAGGATACTGTTATGGTTTGAGTTTGCTCGTGGATGCTATTATTTCTGCTTGTGGATGCTATTATTTCTGCTTGCATGATGTACTGGTTAGTTTAAGCAGTGGTGCAGCCTCTTTCTGCACCCTGTTTCTCCCTCAAGGAAAACCATGCTCATGAAAAATGCACATAGATACATTCTACAGTTATTGCTATCTTTTTTGCAGCAAGGAGAAAAAACTGCATTATTGAAAGCACTTCTGCCTTCTCTTGTATTCAGCTATTAATCATGAAAGTTTATGTGACTTTATCCAGAATATATTTATCATCTGTTGTGTATTTGCTCTTCTTTTTCACAAAGGTAACTAGAGAGCCATTGATTCAAAGGAGAGATGACACAGCCGAGGTTTTGAAGTCAAGGCTTGAAGCCTTCCACAGACAAACCGAGCATGTATGTTATTCTTTAAAAGAATCATTTTTCTAAAAAAATATCTTGTACCACTATATATGTATATATTAAAGTTATTTAGTGTCTTACCTTCTAAAAATTGGTTCTATTGTTTAAGAATTGATGATTTCCTTCCATTTAAATATTTATATCATCAATTATGTCATAGTAGTGCTGCATAAAGTTCAACGATTTGGTGGGCCCTGTTTGATATGCGTTTTTATGTCCTTTATTATAGTTTTCATTCATATATGTTTTTTGTGATCACATAAGTCTTTTGGGCTCTCCACTTTTTATTCATAGTTCTGATTTACGTCATGAGAATCAATTTGTGTATCTCTGTAATTTTTTTAGATCAATATTGTTCCTAATTTGAAAACAATTGGTTTGTCCCAGGTGATTGACTATTACTCCAAGAAGGGCTTGGTGGCGAATCTGCCCGCAGAGAAAGCCCTCATGATGAAGTGTCCACTCTTCAGGTTAAGCATGACATGTACCAAAATCTCTTGGTCTGGGTTTCTTCAAAATTTTACTTACGCCAACATCATGGAGTGTCCTTTTTGTATGAATGCACAATGTTGTCACCGCTTTGGCAAGCTCGGGAACTGTCTGAATAATCTCTGTTTCGAATGAGGGAAGCTGTTTTCAGTACAATGCTGAGATGATTACAGCAATGCTAACCATGTTCCAGTTCTTTCATCAATGCTATGTGACTGGCTATGATAATCGGGAAAATACCTAGCTGTTCTGTTTGCCCAGTACCTTGCTATGTTGAGTGGAAGTATCGATGTGCTACGATGTCAAATAAACGTTTCTAAGTTGTATGATTCTGAACTCGTAGTGATGTTTATTCGTGTTGGGGTAGCTAGTGCGGTTGTACTCATGCTTATTATTTTGAGTAGATGTACAACTTGAGAAACTTCTTAATAAAAAACTGTTGCACAATTGATAATGTCACGACTTGAATAAGATTGCTGAAGAGTGAATATGTGGCACAGCCCAAAACCCAATGCCTGATTGCCTGGATATAGTCACGTAGATGGGCTGGGGAGTGGGGATGGCAAACGAGGCAATCAACAAAGATGGCAAGCGAGGCAAACAACAATAAAGACCAATGTAGTTCCCGCTCGCATTGGGGAGTGGGGATGGCAAACGAGGCAAACAACAATGAAGAACAATGAGATGATTACCTGAAACACATACAACAGCATAACCCGATCCTGATGACAAATAACCCTACAACCTCAACACGACCAAAGAACATTTCCTGAAATTTCCGTACTCCAGCAACACACCACATCTGCAGCTCTTCGTTAAAAGAACTGTTGGGCAGCCAGCAATGATAGAGAGTTGCCAGCAAAGGCATTCCTGAGATTTCATAGGGTCAAGCTCCCAAGATCACAACACTATTGAAACCTTTTTCTTTAAGGCCTTCCAATTCTAGCTTTTGTCCACTAGTCGGCGAATCACTCATGGCATCTAGGTGAAGTGCGTTGGAGGCCGATAGGGGCCAGCAAATTATGCCAAAATTGCCTAGAAAAACACAGCTGGTAAGAAAATGTTGCACCAGTCTCCTCTTGGTCACAAAGAACTGACTCTTTGTGAAGCCATTTTATAGTCTAGTGCATTTTCATGATAGGAAGCCGTTCACCAAAAGAATTTCAAACATGTGGGTATTTGGGTCAGATAAATAGGTAAAATTTAGAACGTGGTGCAAAGCACGCACAGCTAACACATTCTCCCAAATTTGTTCTCCACTTGTTTATCAAATTTGTATACAAGTACAGCTTGTAACAAAGGTTAACCTATTGTGCTCAATGCCTTAGTAATCCACCTTGACCTTGCTATCCAATTCAGTAAATTCTTCATAATATGCCTTGAAATGCTCATATGCGTGGCTAATATCGTCAACGGCACACATTTCTCTGATGCTGTGCATTGATAATTGGGGTGCTCCAATATCAACAGTGCGAACACCAACACCACTAGCGAGTATTGGCCCAATTGTTGAACCACAAGCCATGTCATTGCGAACAACAAAATCCTGCATATTTGGAAAATGAATAAGATTCTGCCAATGCATCAAGCAAAATTGATTTATTGACTAAAAAGCAATAAATATACACAAATAATAAAAACTTGAAACTCAGAGCATTGTCTGAATTCACATTAATAAAGACAATGATGTGAAACAAAATGTTTAGATGGAGCATAAAGTAGAAAAACATCCCATGGTCAATGTTCCTACAAGATACCAGTCTCCCATGAGAGAGAAGCATATATAGACAAATAAAATAAAACCTAAGAACCAATCTTCTAAAACTTAGTTCATTAGATCAGCCTAAGCTCAACAGCAAGGTCACCCAAAAAAAAGATGAAAAAAGCTTAACAACGAAAGATAAACACTAGGAACACACATCATAATCATTAACTCTAGATGTGGATGGTATGGATGCATTGGGAACTCAGTTACATCTCCGACTGCAAAATTAGCTCATAAGGCTTATGTTCATCCTTATAAAAATTGTAGATCAATAAATGGATTGCTTATTACAAAAACAAATTAATATAGATCAGAACTATAAGGAAAAATGTCAAGAGTACAAACCATAAGTTGGAGTAACCATTAGTAATTCACAATTATTATAAGGGGTCCTTTCTGTATCAACTAACCTGTATAGGTAGTTGGTGTCTCTCAGCAATTTCTCGGAAAATAAATGCTGTCACAGCATTTGTAGCATATCGTTGATTGGCATTATGCTTGATTACAAGTCCTCCATGCAATTTTGGTTGGTGGTTCTCCTCATGCTTGTCCTGGAAAAGTAGATCACAAAATGATTCAGAATTGTATTTATATCTCAATGCCTATATGTAAAATGTTAGATAATTCTTACCATATAATTGGGGTGTAAAGCATGTGCCATGTCAGCAGACACCAGAAAGCTCCTTTGAATAGCTTTTTCTAGCAACTGAAAAGATAAAAAAAAACAGTGTCATTTTCTATTACAACTTGGAAACTAACTTATTATATCAAAAACTGCAAATAATGTGGTAGGACAAAACAAAGGATAACAATTCTGAAAGGTTGAACACACATTACTAAGTACCTTGGAATTTGAAGAGTTAAAAGACCCAGTGATTCTTGACAAAGCATCCAACATGGCAGGGGAACCAGCACCCTGAGCAGAATCAGACCCAACTTCTTCATGGTCAAATAGAGCTACCATTCGCACACCAGATTCATGGTCAAGAGAGTGTTCAACAGAACTGGAGTCGATTAGGGCCTGAAATAGTATTAGAGAAATAATTGTTATTATGATTTTATTGCAAAAAAAATGGCATTAATTAGGATTTTGTTACTAAAAAGAAAATGCTCTTGGCAATACGGACTTGAGAGTCCATGCGATGTTAGAACACTCAGAATCATACAAGTATCATGGAACGGTTAATCTTATAGAGATTTCTTATACAAAAGAGAGAATGTTACTAAGTATATAAAAGTATTAAACTATGGCTAGCACATTTGATAACATTCACAGTTAGTATTTTTTAAACAGAATGGTAGCTATAGGTATAAACCAAATATCTTCTTTCCTACATGTAAGATTATATATTTTTCCCCTAGAAAATTTGCTCAAAACATACCATTGGTGCAACTGCAAGTAGCTAGCTCTAAATTGACACTTTATATAGAACAATGACACCAAGAAATCACAAGATGTGGTAGCTATAGGTAACTAAAATAGTAAAGACAAACCTTCAATGAACAAAATGACATGCAAAGATTGTCAAGCCTTCCTGAAAAGATGAACTCTTTCATGGCACCTGCTACAGCACTTGGTTGAGTATCACATAGTTGCAGTTCAAAGTCACATATCTCATCAGGCTCACAGTTAGCTTCTTTAGCAATCAACTGCGACAAAAAATTAACATCAGTGGAAGTGGAAGTGTGGAACATACTTCAGAACCCAAGGACTCTTAATATTTAGTTTTTATATTATATGTGAGAACCTCTGGTGGAGTTGAACTACAATGCCAAAAAAGTACCTGCAATAGTAATGGATGATGCTTTGTGTTCACATTCTCGGATGCTTGCTTTGGGCCATTTTCTGCTACAAATTTCTGCATTTCATTCTGTAAAATGATAGTATGAGTTTACCTTCAGCATCAAAAGATGTACGCTCAATTGATCTGTTGCAAATCAATTATTCAGGAAAAGTTGCCCATGCTATACAAAATTGTCTTTTCAACCAACAAACAAATCAATGCATTCAAATCACCTTGATACATGTAGCCAGCACTGGAACAAGATGACTCTGATTGTTAAGCTTGAGACCTTCTGAGTTGAGAGTCCTGTACATAATGTATTAAATTATTTAGTGTCACTGTAACAGGCCACACTTTCAAGGGAGCCTACAACCTATAGGATTGATTGTACTATCACAAATGGTTGCAATAATAATATAAGATAATAACAATAACAACAACAACAATAATAATAAACGTTATGTGGTGGGCTTTGGACAAACATAAAGTCCCATCAAAGTACGTGACCCTCATCAAGGACATGTACAACAATGTTGTAGCTAGTGTTCGAACAAGCAATGGTAACACAGATTACTTCCCGATTAAAATCGGAATTCATCAAGGGTCAGCCTTAAGGCCGTATCTCTTTGCCTTGGTAATGGATGAGGTTACCAGGAACATACAAGGGATATCCCTTGGTGTATGTTGTTCGCTGATGATGTAGTGTTAGTGGACGAAAGCCAGGCGGGAGTAAATAGGAAACTAGAGTTATGGCGGCAGATCATTGAGTCTAAAGGTTTTAGATTAAGCAGAACTAAAACCGAATACATGAGATGTGACTTTGGCGGAGCTGCACAGGAGGGAGATGTGAGTTTGGAAGGTCAAGTAGTGCCTAAGAAGGATATCTTTCGGTATCTGGGATCGATGCTACAGAGGGATGGAGATATTGATGCGGACGTTAGTCATAGAATCAAAGCAGGGTGGATCAAGTGGCGACAAGCTTCTGGCATTCTTTGTGACAAGAAGGTACCACAAAAGCTAAAAGGCAAGTTTTATAGAACGGCGATTAGACCGGCTATGTTGTATGGAGCAGAATGTTGGCCTACAAAGATTCGACATGTTCACCAACTGAGTGTTGTAGAAATGCGTATGTTGCGATGGATTTGTGGCCATGGACCGAGTTCGGAACGATGATATACGTGATCGCCTAGAGGTAGCACCAATTGAAGAAAAGCTTGTCCAACATCGGTTGAGGTGGTTTGGCCATATCCAAAGGAGACCTCCAGAGGCACCAGTGCATTGTGAAGTCCTAAGACAAGCTAATAATATGAGAGGTAGAGGAAGACCGAAATTGACATGGGAGAGACAATAAAAAGAGATTTGAAAGCTTAGGATATACTTAGAGATCTATGTTTGAATAGAAGTGCTTGGAAAGCAGCTATTGAAGTGCCTGAACCGTGACTAGGGGCTCTTGGTGGGTTTCAACTCTAGCCTACCCCAACTTGCTTGGGACTGAAAGGCTATGTTGTTGTTGTTGTTGTTGTTGAATAACAATAACAATAACAATAACAACAACAACAATAATAATAAATAGTAACACAATGAGACATAACACAATAGAAATATACTGTGTCCCAACCTGTCTAGGTGAATAGCCAAAGTAGGTATCCTCATAATTGGTTCTTGTACCCGTACAAGCTTGTGTGCATAAGAGACCTCACCATCCTTCATCTCTCTTATAATCACCCTACCAGCAACAGTAAGATCACGGTCGAACCATGTGTACCACAATCCACCACCATACGTTTGAACCCCAACCTCAAGGTAACCTCCTTTGGTTACCTGCAAAACAAGCAAGATACTATCAGTAACTTATCAAAATGTGCATCATCATCTACCACCTACAACTCAATAACAACTTCTGTTCCTGGTTAAGACATGAATCACTGGTTACACAGACACCTGCTATCATATAAAAAATTAAAATACAGGACACAAGGTACTCTGAAATCAGTGAGCATCTGAGCAAGAGTTGAGGCTTGATACCTTGGAGACGGGCTTGAGCTTGAGGCAAGGGCTGTCGGTGTGTGCACCAATGATGTGAAACCCATTGCCAGCAACATATCTGTGAAACATCAACACATAAGCTAGCCAATTAATCCACATAACAAACAAGTCAACGCAATATGTACAGAATATTTTGTTAACTACTGTAGAAAGTATGGATTTAAGGCTCTCAAGAACTTAAGGCTGGTGAGAACAAGAGGACGGGGAGCGGATCTAGCTCACTCACTTTGCGCCGATGGCGAAAGCAACGATGGTGGAGTGGTTGCGTGTGAAGAAGTACTTGCGCCCGGGCTCGAGACCCGCCCACTCCTCCCGCTCCAACAGCTGCACGAACCCCGCCGCCTTCAGCCGCCGCTTCGCCTCGTCTTCTCCCGATGGAAGCAACAGCCCAACGGAGTCAGCTCAGATCAATTCCGCGAGGGAAAAAAAGAGAGGAAAGGGGAACAGATGATGCGTACCAACTGCGTGAAAGGCGGTGGGCGACACGTTGAGGAAGTCGACGAGGTCGGAGACGACGGGGGCGACGGCTGCCATGGGCGCTGGCGGCGATGATGCCGATGCGGCTGGCCAACAGCGAACTAGACGGAAGTGCGGTCGTGTTGAGAAATTTCCGAAGTAGCGTTTGGTTGGAAGGATTTGGTGGGATGGGCCTGGTTTTGAGGCCGTTTGGATGAAAGTCAGGCAAGGGACAGAGTCATCCCACCCGGAATATTGGAGTATATTCGGCTGAGGAGTTGGCGAATTTTTTTTGAAAATGGTACTGTAGTACTTTTGTTGTTATTTGATAATTAGTGTCCAATCATAGTCTAATTAGGCTTAAAAGATTCGTCTCGTGAATTTCGTCTAAACTGTGTAATTAGTTTTATTTTTTATTTATATTTAATGCTTCATGCATGCGTCTAAAGATTCGATGTGACGGGGAATCTTGAAAAATTTTGCAAAATTTTGGGAACTAAACAGGCACTGACTCCCATCCCTCGAAATCCAGCGGACAGAGTCACGGAAAGTGGGATAGCCATCGCGAGCGGCTCGACGGGTGGCGGCGGCGTGCGGGCGAGCAGCTCGACGGCCACGGGTAGCGGTGCGAGCGGCTCGACGGCCACGGGCGCGCGGGCGAGCGGCTCGATGGCCGCGGGGTCACAAGCGTTGGTTCGTGTCTTCGTGTCGGAAGAACGAAGAAGAAACGATAAGGAAGAAGAAAAAAAAAGAAAAAACTGATGAATGGTGTGCCCTACGTACCATGGCTCATCCACTTTTAATGTCCCAAAACTGAATAGAAAATAGAGTCATTTCATCCCTTCTAACTCAAACAATAAATGGGATCGTTCCTCCCTCGTCCCACCCCTAAAAACTGAGACGGAACCATCTCATCCCCACCATGTCTCGACCAAATGTTACCTAAGGAATGATCTCTCGTCTCACCCGGTGTTGGGCGACGCTGCAGGGACTAGTAAGGGAGTAGCTGGAGGAGCAGTAGGCGGGATTGGGCCAAGTGGATAGCCCTATCAGCGGGCATGAACCTGAACCCACACCAAATCGTTTTCACTGAGAATACGAATCCAATTCACGCTCCAATATCCCTAGGAAAATCCTAATCATATTCTGCGTATATATCCCTTTGCTCAAATAGATTATTCTATAAAAGATTCATATTCTACGAGCCTAAGTTATGTCATTGAAATGTGTTTCTTCAGTAGTTTTGGTTTGACTATTTCCATTTCTTTACTAATAAAAGAGAGAACAATATCTGTTTTTAAAACATTTCTAGTGGCCTTTGCTCAAATAGATTATTCTAAAGGATCCATATTCTACGAGCCTAAGTTACGTTATTGCAATATGTTTCTTTAGTAGTTTTGGTTTGACTATTTCGTTCGTTTTAAACTCCACTTCTTTTCTTTTTGCTAACAAAAGAGAGAACAATGTCTATTTTAAAAAACATTTCTAGTGGATTTCTTGGTTCGGGCTGACAAAGTAATGATACTTGATTATTATCAACCCAATAAGTTCTACCAAACCTACATATTCAAACTAAGTGCTAAGAAGCTGGTCTAATATACCATGAGATATTGACTAGAAATAGTGCTAAGCTAGCTTACCTACCCACAATGAAAAAACGTCGATCCTTTCGTACGCTAACTTTGTTACAACCCTTCCTAATAATAGATGTAATAATCTATTAAATAACATTTTGGATAGATAGTCCATTCCATTCTTCTAACATTGAATTAGGGGGTGTTTGGTTCTTTAGTCGCTCATAAAATTCATATCACATCGAATGTTTAGATACTAATAAAGAGCATTAAATATAGATTAATTACAAAACTAATTACATAGATGGAGGCTAATTTGCGAGACGATTTTTTTAAGCCTAATTAATCTGTCATTAGCACATGTTTACTGTAGCACCACGTTGTCAAATCATGGACTAATTAGGCTTAAAAGATTCGTCTCGCAAATTAGTCGCAAGTTGTGTAATTAGTTTTGTAATTAGTCTATATTTAATACTCCATGCATGTGTCTAAACATTCGATGTGACAGAAATTTTAGGCACTCGTGTAGAAACCAAACAGGGCCTTATTGATTATGTTGTTTGCCCACCCATTAAAAACGAACCGGATCAACCCACGCACAATTCCAATCCAAAAATCAATCTACCCCCATTATCCCCAAACCAGCTATAAAATATCGTCAAACCAGTTAGAATTGTTTGAAAACCATTTAGAATCTATTTCTAGCCTACGTGATGTACAGTGTCCACGTGAGTAATCATCAGGCTAACTAGCCAAGGTACGAAGATGCACCCGATGAATCGGCACTCATGCTCATAGGTGGAAGAAGGCATGACAAAAGGATCTAACATATTGAAGATAAAAACCAAACTAATGGACGCTGTAGAGCGCCAATCCGACCTTTTACCCTACGTTGGCCATGTCACGGTGGACGCTTGCAACTGCAGTGTGAGGTGTGCCACCGTATTACTCTATAGACCAGCTCGTGGAGACACCAAAGGATAATGTCGGTGCAGAAAGTGACCAACTAGTAAATATTTATAGTTTTGCTGTATGTTATGATCGAAGGTGGCCTAGCATACAATGACACATGATTTATACTGGTTCAAGCAACGTGCCCTACGTCCAGTCGGGGTCGGTCGACAACTTTATTCCTGAGCCCAAGTGCTCAAAGTCTGTAGTGGGGTACAAACGAGAAGGAGGAAGAAGGTGAGATACAAGAGGTTCGGTCGGCTCCGACCGGAAGGGTCGCGGTCAGAACTTGGCGGTCCTGTGGTTGGGAGCGTTGAGGTCGATCTAGTGAGTCTGGGCTTGAAGAAGTCGATCTCCCCTGGTTGGAGGGAGCATATCCCCTTTTATAGATAAATGGGGTGGCTTTACAGGTGAGAGGGGGAGAGTATAGATATTTCTAAGTCTTGTTGCCTACGGTGATAAAAACTGGATAATGGTTGAAGCCCCTCAATACTGTCGATGTCGTTGTAGGATGTCGGATGTGCACAGGAGGTCGAGCTATCTTCTTCAGGAAGGATGACGCCGATACCTGCAAGATACTTCTCGATGCCTAGTGGCATGTGAGGAGTCGTGCTATGTTCACCCGGTATGGTAAATCCTAGAGCCCATACCGCGATCAATGTCCAGAGACATGCGGGGGGCTTACCATATGGGAGTTTCTAGCGGTCCCTACAATACTTTGTGTTAGGGTGGCTGCAGAGCACTGCTTTATGTAGGGTATGGTCCCTGGTATAGTGGTGTTGACTTGTGAGCCATGTCTTGCCTTTCTCCGCACGTCTTCTGGTTCTTTCCGAGCGGGCGTCCCCGGTCGGATGGTCCCTAGTCGGTTCTGGCGCGCCAGTCGAAGAATAGTGATGGTGGTGTTTTTCTATGAATCCCGGTAGGAGACACGGGGTCAGAGTCGGAGGCGGTCCTCGGGTTAGGCTTTCCGAGTGAAGGCCGTGTGGAGGCAGCCGGGGCCTGACCTAGCGCTCTGATCGGAGAGGCTGTTCGGAGCTGGCCTGAGCCTGAGCTAGTGCTCCGGTCGGAGAGATGAGCCGAAGGCGGCCTGGGCCTGAAGCGAGTGCTCCGGTCTGTTAGTTTTAGACTTTCAGTCCGATCCAGAAGAAAGAAACACCGTTTTCCTAGGCCAAGCCCTGGCATGGAAGCCGGTCCTCGAGGGACCCCGAGTTTATGAACCCGACAGAAGCCCCCGAGCCCTCGGGCGATTCGGGCAGAATCGTCCAGGGGATTTTTGTCTTGCCAGCGGGTGCGCGCGAGTGCACCTGCGGGTGTAGCCCCCGAGCCCCAGGTGGTTCGGGCTGAACCAGTTGAGGGTGTTTGTCTCAGCAGGCGTGTATGCATATTTTTTAGTTTGAGACGGAATTTTGTTTAACCATGGCGTCGTTGTGCAGCCGAGGTGTTTTTAAGCGCGAGGATTAGATTGAGACAGAACTTAATGATCCCGGTGTCGGTGCGTGCCGGGGATCGGACGAGGAAGTTTTTAGTTTTTTGAAACAAGCCCTGGCGTCGGTGCGCGCCGTGAACGGAAATAACTTAGTTTCGGATGCAACAGAGTTCGATCTTTGGCGTCGGTGCATGCCGTGGGATCGGGTAAGCTAGAGTCGCGAGTAGACCTAGGCGTCGGTGCTCGCTGTGGATCGAAAGAGTTAGTTTTAGTTAGTGAAGCCGTTACGCGAGTTAAGGAGTCATGGTCCCAAGCCGTAGCCGGATGTCGCCTATCCCGTCGATGCAAATTAAGGAGTCACGGACCCAAGCCATAGCCAGATGTCGCCTATCTCGTCGACGCGAGTTAAGGAGTCACGGTCCCAAGGCGTAGCCGGATGTCGCCTATCCCGTCGACACGAATTCAGAGTCACGGTCCCATGGCGTTTAAACCTCCGAGCCCTGTCGGGCCTTCGTGGGGGCTGTGAGTCGTTTTTGCGCTACCCCATCCGGTTCCTCACAACTGGAGGGGCTGAGTTTCGTCGCCTGTCCCGATCGCTCGGGCTCGAAGACTAGCTCGGTGAGCTCGTTAACGGGTGTGATCGAGTGGAATCCAGGTCCATCGTTCGTGACGGGGTCGGCATAGCTCTCTTGTGACATTCCACTACTCCTTTACCTGCAGCCCGACAGATGCCTAGGTCATTCCATAGATCAACCCAGGTGGCCTGACGGCCTCTCCCTCGATGGAGATTCTGTGGGCTTGGTAAGAGGTTCAGGATCGAATGAGAAGGTTGAGATGACCCAGTTTGCCAGACCAGGCGAAGGCCGCACGGTGCTCATCTACGGGTTTCTCCCCTGGCTCTGTTTGGTTGCTCATGTTGAATGAGGCAAGCCACCGCTTTGTGGCGCAACACAGAGCATTTTGGTGCATTTCGCTGCATGTGCGATGCTTAGTTCCCGAGCCCCCGGGCGGTTCATGCCCTAACCGTCCGGGGGGTTCAGGCGTATGGGATAAATGCGCGTATGGATGTATGAATGATTTGTAATGAAATAGAGGGGCTTTGATGGTGTTTTACCTTGAAGACTGGAGCAACGGGGTTCAAAGAGCTCCAGTTGGAAATGCCCATCCGAGACCTTGATGACCTGAGAGACGGGGTTCGGAGAGCTTTAGTCAGAAATGTCTAACCAGGACCTGTGCTCGTCATTCGAGACGGAGTCGGCATGGCCCACATGGGGCGTCCCTTCGCTTCCTTCCTGTATCTCAGGTGCTTGTCCTAAGTGAATCGATTGACTCAGGAGGCCAGTTGATCTCTCCTGGGTGACTCGATCGACTCAGGGAGGTCTGGTGGTCTCTTCTGGCGGAGATTCCTCGCTCTTCCTTCCTTCTTCTTTCTCACCGAGAGTGCCTGTATGCTGCGGCGGTTCCTTAGTGAGAGGAAGAGTGAGCGAGGGGGAGGACTTACGGATCCTTTTGCAAACCCATAGCGTGATGTCGGATTGGAGGTGAATGTCGCCCCAGTCTTAGCCGAGCCAGATGCCGCGTCGTCGGGAAGTGAGTAGCTCGAGCCTTCGTCGGTTGCACCATCGTCGGATGTCGCCGGGTCGGCCTAGTAGCATGTAAAAATATAATAGTAGTTAGCAAATGTAGGAAGTTTTAAGTTCGTGGGGAAGCCCCCGTGTAAGACGTTTCGTGGTGTGTTTTAATGACTGTAATTGGTTTTTGTTCTTGTGATGGAGTCGCTCCGTTCAGGGAAGCTTGTTCCCTTTCGTTCTTTAGTTTTCCCTTAGCATAATTTTGTTTTAAATTTCTTTCTATCTCATACCTGCCTGTTTGTTCCATAGGTCACAACTTTGCGAGCCCGGGGCGTGGCCCGTGAGGCTCGGCCGGTCGTAACCGTAGGAAAAGGCGAGGTGCGATCAGTCGGAATGTTCTAAAGCAAAGTTACGTAAGGTAAAACAAAGGAATGAACTACCCTTTTGTTCAGGTAGGAAGGAGTTTCTTCATACAAAACCAAAAGAGTTCTTAAGGTAAAAACAAAAACAAAGGGGTAGTAGAGCCCCCTAGTGAAGCCCCCCGAGCGCCCTAAGCCGAAAAGTGTTCGGGTCGGGGTGCTCTTACTGGAGCGTTCGCTAAGTAAAGGTAAGACTGAAACTTAGGAAGAGAAGAAGAGACATAGCCGTTCCAAGGTCGTCGGAGAGAGCGTCGTCGTCGTCGTTGTCCTTCAGTTGGTAGGCTTTCGGTCGGATCACTTCAGTCGTCTGGATCCTTGTCTGCTGCGCCCCCTTCTTCGGTCGTTGCTTCCCCGTCTTCCTCCTCCTTTGGCCTGCCGGCCTACCTCAGCAGGCGCCTGAGGAGCTAGCAGTCCTTGTAGAGATGGTTGACGGGATAGTTGTGGTTGGTGTATGGGCTCTCCATGAGATCATGGAAGTGGCCCGGCGGGTCTTGCTAGGGCTGAGTGCCCGCGTAATCTGTCGTGGCGACCAACGCGGAGTTGGTCGGTCGATGGCGATCCTTTCTGTTCTTCTTTCCCCTCTGCATGGAGGGGCTCTTGTCTTGATCCTGGTGCTTGGCCTTACCTTTGTCGCGGCCCCCGTCGAAGCGCGGCGGAAAAGGCGCTTGCTGGGGGTGTTGGACAAAGGTCCATGGTTCCAGGCTGTCAGGGCTGGGACTCCGGTCGACGCTCCGCGCGTCTTGGTTTGGCCTAAGCCGCGCGTAGATGGGCGGTCGGCATGGGGTGGTCGTCAAGTCAAGACAAGGAGCGGTTGTAGCTTCTTGTGCCGCAATCGGTGGTTGTGGCAATGATAGGGTGTAGTGCCCCGTCTGCTGCGTCCCTGTTCCTCGGACGGGGAGCAAGGTCGTGGGTCGGCGTCGCGATACGGAGCACTCTGCTTGCTAAACGGCGGCGGTCTCCAATAGTGCCTGGAGGTTCTGGTGGATTGCTCGTCCACGAGGGTCGTTCGGCTCGGGCAGGTCACGTAGGAGCATTGCCGCGGCGGCAACGTTCTGACTGGCCTGAGCGAACTGCGGAGGGTTGGTCCCTCGAACCGGGGCATTGCACTAGGGCTGATGGGCGCGACCCTGAGCGCCGCTCGCTGGTCTATGCGCATGGGGCGCAGTGTGGTGCGCTGAGCGCGTTGGTGCAGTTGGTGGTTGATGCGGCCACTGTCATCGTAGATTCTCCCCGTGCTCACGTGTGAGCTCAGGGGTCTCCGCGTGAGGACCCGGTGGGGCGTGGGTCCGAAAGGACTCCGTTACCCCTAGCGGCCGTTCCGAGGCATCCGCCGTAGCGTACTCCCGGGACCGACGGTGGCTAGGCGCCACGTCGCCAATGCTAGAGCCATCACTCCCGACGTCGTCATCCATGATGTCGAGGAAACAGGTGGGAGCATAGCTCGCCATCCCCACAAACTCAGACGTGAGAGGGTGCGGTGCTAGCACCTTTTGGAGTCCCCGGGCGTATGTGTCCGCGGAAGACGCAAGGCCATAGGGGAACCGGCCGTATGGCGGCTGCAATGGGGACAACGGTAACCCACCGGGTATTTGGCGGAAGATAGAGCACAGTAAGTAAATAACGGCATGTATATTACTCACAGCGGGGTTTGAGCAGAGAGTTTGCTCAGAATGAAGCGCAGATGTCGTGCCGTTGAAGTCGCGCGTCCCGGAGTCGATGGAGGACATCCCTCCGACGGGTGCCAGGTCGTGAGCCTCCTCGCGGAGGTGAAGTACGTCGAGCCGATCGGCGACGAAGTCCAGGCTCCCAAAGCGGAAGACCTAGAATGGCTCGAAGATGGGTGGAACCCGCATCCCAACGGGCGAGAGTGCGAGGAACTCCAGCGATCCGAAGCAAATCGTATCGCCCGAGCCTGCCACGGCGGGAGTGGCGAAAAAATGGGCCATCCGATGAGTGTTGAACGTACAACATCTTCCCCACGGACGGCGCCAACTGTCGGTGCAGAAAGTGACCAACTAGTAAATATTTGTAGTTTTGTTGTACGTTATGATTAGAGGTGGCCTAGCACACAATGACACATGATTTATACTGGTTCAGGCAACGTGCCCTACGTCTAGTCGGGGTCGGTCGGTGACTTTATTCCTGAGCCCAGGTGCTCAAAGTCTGTAGTGGGAGTACAAACGAGAAGGAGGAAGAAGGTGGGATACAAGAGGTTCGGTCGGCTCCGACCGGAAGAGTCACGGTCGGAACTTGGCGGTCCTGTGGTTGGAAGCGTTGAGGTCAATCTAGTGAGTCTGGGCTTGAAGAAGTCGATCTCTCCTGCTTGGAGGGAGCGCATCCCCTTTTATAGATGAAGGGGATGGCTTTACAGGTGAGAGGGGGAGAGTACAGATATTTCTAAGTCTTGTTGCCTACGGTGATGAAAACTGGATAATGGTTGAAGCCCCCCAATACTATCGATGTCACTGTAGGATGTCGGATGTCGGATGTGCACGGGAGGTCGAGCTATCTTCTTCAGGAAGGATGACGCCGGTACCTGCAAGATACTTCTCGATGCCTAGTGGCATGTGAGGAGCCGTGCTATGTTCACCCGGTATGGCAAATCCTGGAGCCCATACCACGATCGATGTCCAGAGACACGCGGGGGGCTTACCATATGGGAGTTTCTAGCGGCCCCTACAATACTTTGTGTCAGGGTGGCCGTAGAGCACTGCTTCGTGTAGGGTATGGTCCCTGGTACAGTGGTGTTGACTTGTGAGCCATGCCTTGCCTTTCTCCGCACGCCTTCTGGTTCTTTCCGAGCGGGCGTCCTCGGTCGGATGTTCCCCAGTCGGTTCTGGCGCGCCAGTCGGAGAATAGTGATGGCGGTGTTTTTCTATGAATCCCGGTCGGAGACACGGGGTCGGAGTCGGAGGCGGTCCTCGGGTCAGGCTTTCCTAGTGGAGGCCGTGCAGAGGCAGCCGGGGCCTGACGCTAGCGCTTCGATCGGAGAGGCCGTTCGGAGCTGGCCTGAGGCTGAGCTAGTGCTCCGGTCGAAGAGATGAGCCGAAGGCGGCCTGGGCTGAAGCGAGTGCTCCAGTCTGTTGGTTTTAGACTTTCGGGCCGGTCCAGAAGAAATAAAGGTCGTTTTCCTGGGCTGAGCCCTGGCGTGGAAGCCGGTCCCCGAGGGACCTCGGATTTATGAACCCGACAGACAGCACACACGGACACATCATGTGGGAGGAAAAGCACGGTGTAGAGTCGTTATAGACCTTGGCATCACCCGAAAAAAAGAGTCTTAGTGGCGGAGCCACCGCCCCGGTGATCCCGGACGGCTGTCCGAGCTCATCCATGAAGTGTAGAGGGTTTTTGCTTGTATTATAAAAAGAAACACTATGTTTTTTTTGTTCGAATTCCTAAAAAAATTTGGGTGATAATGGACTGATGTGCTTGACAGTGGAATCGAGGAGGTTGGCTGTGAGGCGACCGTTGGGCGAATACGCAGTGGGTCTTGCTGCTATTTGCTAGACAATCTCGCGCACAAGAAACTGTCTGCTGCGAAGACAAACGCGTCAAATCCTTGATTGAGATCATCTGTATGATCTGTTCTTTCCTCGTCTATTTGGCAGGTTTGCACAAGTCTAAACTGCACAATGTTTTTCTCTCACAACAAATTAGTCAACGGTACTTTTCAGTCTGACTTTTCAGCGAAGCGAGCTGGGCCCAAGTCACCAAGGAAGGAAATACGGATGATCAGCAACTCATGGTTCTGATTGACCGTGTGCTGTGTAGTGTTCTTCTTCAGCCTGTCAGCCTGTGTGCTGTTTGCCGGAACATAGCCTGTAATGAAGTAGTTTAAGGACGCGTTTGGCGCTGCTCCAGGCGGCTCCGGCTCCTCACCTTGGGTACTGTAGCAAACAATGTAGCAGGAGCCGTTTCGGAAATCGAGGCGCAAAATGAACTGAAAAGAAGCCGAAAAGAGGAGGAGCCGGCGAAGCCACGATTTCGAGCTCCGCCGCTCCGTGCTACAGTGCATGAACAGTGCCGGAGCCGGAGCTCCCCGAGCTCCTCCAAACGGGTCCTAAGTCGTTTTAACTTCTTTGTGAACGTGCTCTGCAGCCTCTGTGGGCTTGCGCTGTTTGTTTGGTTGAACCCAGGCTTGGTGATCAGAAGACTTGGATTGGTGGATGCGGTTGTTTTAGTTGGTCGTGTTTCTGAACCTAGAGAACTTTGTAGGTTTGTGAAAAATATTCTGAAATCTTCAACTATTCACTTTTACCATTATCTCAAGTAAACATTTTATGTTACAGGTACACTGGTAGTACAGCAACAGTGTAAAGTTAAAAAATGTACACAAGACTTAATGCTGCCTACAACTCCTGGTTTGGGAGGGCTGCCAATGCGGACTGCAGAAGAGAAACAAGTTTCGACTGTAGGGTGGAGATTGTGTGCCTTACACAAACTTCACCATCAGTGAAAGCAGCATCGCTCCCTCCCACCAGCTCAGCTTGGGCAACCTGGCCTTTAAGGAAGCGTCGCACACTGGTCTCAGTGACATCCATCAGGCCCAGGGATGGATGTGTGTGCATCCATCTCGAGATGACGAACCCAGCCAGAAGATACTGCTCTCTGAGGACCAGTTCAGATACAAAACATGGAAACAAAACTCTACCGAACAGTAAAGATCTGTTGATCTTAGATGTTGCTTCATCGTTCCATTGTATGAGGAGATCAGTCTGGAATGACCTTGCAAGGTGCCCGACAAGATGGCATATGTAAGAGAAACATTTGGAGTATGCCTCTTCTGTGGTGATCTTCTGGATAGTTTCAGAGGAAAGAACCAAGGCAAGGAGCTCATGATCATCAGCATTTGATGAGGTGGACACGATTCCTTCCCTCATTTTCACCTCCACCATCTGCAGGCACTGCAGTCTCAGAGCTTCATATGGGAGTAGCAGCACAGTTTTAAGAGCCATGAAGCAGTCCAGAGCAGATACAAGCTCAACCAAGCTGTGTGCTTCTTCTTCCTCTAGGAACACGCTATGTTTCGCAGATGCTCGGTCCAGAAGTTCAAGGACCTTGTGCAGCTCACCAAGCTCAACACGTTTTCTGATAACCTCCATCCAACAACTGTGGAGGGGATGGACAGATAACAACACACCCTCTTGTTTATTCTTTGGACTCTCCAGCTCTTCCGGTAGGGCCTCCCAGCCATCATCCCATCCATCACTCCAGTCACTTGTTTCTTTTGGTGATTCATGAGGCGCAACATGCTCTTCTTTGGGGGAGAACAATTGCTCCCACTCTTCTAACACTGCTTCCAAAACAGTAACATTCGCAGCAGAAGCATGTTCTGACAAATTTAAAAAACAAGATACTGCAGAGTCAAGAGTTGCTAGGTTTTCTGGAGTGATATTAGCATCAGGCAGAACTGCAGTGACCATCTGAGTAGATCTAAGTGCCACAAGAGTCCCTGTGATGCTGCTAGAGGAGTTGATACTCTCATCAGCCATGGCAGCACCTGCTCCATGCTCATACCATGATTCCCACGGCTCAACCTGGCACACCATCTCATTTGGAAGGGTTTTAAGGTTTCTTCCTGTGATACATTGCATCAGCTGTAGCGCATAGACGCGTAATTGGCTCTCTAGCTGCATGTCTTCCGAAAAGCGGATTAACTTCCCCCAAACACCAGATCTGACCATTTCTAGAGTACCAGCATGTTTTCCCGTTGACCGGCTCAAAGATGACAGCAAATGATGAAGCAATATTCGATATTCGCAAGATTCCTCACTCAAATCCGACAAACACTCTTCTGTAGCAGCATTATAAAGTTCTAAGATATCCAAATAATTGCTTGAATCTGCATTCTCACTCCCTAATTGTCCCTGTCCTCCATAGTATACTTCAACTACAGATTCAAAACTGCAGCCTGATAGAATCATAGCTCTACAAAAACATGATGTTCCCATCATCATTCCACTTCTAAGGCAATCTTTTACATACATGGAGATGGCATCCCAACCTTGGTGCAGTGCTATCTCATCATTTATCAATAGCTGCCTGAAAACTCCTATGCACAGCGATGACCTATTTGAATTTAAGTAGTCTGTTCTTTCATATGAGCAAGCATCAATTGAATCCCCCGGTATGTCATCAACAAGTTTAGACCAAAATGCTAGTAGCGTTGCAAGAGGTTTCCTCCATGAAGGTTCCTGTGGATGGTTTCGTGCTAAGTTAGATGGAAAGCAGAGGGTGCAATACCTTCCTACAATATATGAAATATCTGTGGCTGGAAGAGCTTGGATGTACTCCCTGCAACTATCATAGTTCAACTCAACTTCGCATAGGGCAGCCTGCAACTTTTCATAATCTGTGCAGTTCGATTGTGCTTCACTGCGGCCTTCTAATGATGCCAGCAACCCCAGAACATAGTGCTTGTAAACACCTTGTTGTGATATGAGTCCCTTGGCCAGTACATCGACATACATACTCACAAGAGATTGTACCATATTGGCTAGAGCAGTGACGGTAGAGGCATGGATATTCTTGCATACTTCTTCATTGAAATGCTCAAAGTTCAGATTATCCAGTCCAGCAATGTTTTTATAGTTCAAGCCATCAATGAAGCAGACTTTCTTGCACTCTTCCTCAAGTACCTTATAATACTGAAATGGTTCAAGCTTATGGGTATGCACATGCTCTGGGTATCTCAATTCTATCTCATTGGTCCTCTTCAGATATGAATGGCATGCTGAAAGAATGCCATAAATGTAAGAAAGGCGTTGTTTATTATACCCATCTATCTCCGGATAGACATCTGAATATATCATATCGATCACACCCTTAGCTGATCTGACAATGTCCTCCCGGAATTCAGAAATTTCGTTCAGAATATCATTGTTATCCCAGTATTCAGACACAAGACTGCAGGCGAGAAATCGTAAAAGCACCTAAAAATCCAAGCAACAATATGAGATTGTCAAACATCAGGAGAAAAAACTGCAGATGAGAAATTTACATCTAAAGAAAACAAAAATATAAGCTCAGATGTGTGAGAGAGACCTCAGTTCGTTGCAAGCCATATGTCTCAGCTATCCTCACTGCTTCCTTGAGTATGTGTTTTTTCTCCAGCTTTACAGAACCAACAAAGGAGTAAACTACTCTTTTGATATAATTAACATCACCAGACAAGAATCGAGATGTGTCTATATCAGGTAATATCTGCTTGAGCATCCGCGCTTGATCAGCCAGTTGTTTCTCCTCTTCTAACTTTGATTTCCATTCTCTCCAGAAGGTTGTATTTGCCATATCAATCTGGTCTAAATCATCTGTCAAAGTTGGTAGAAACAAAATGAATATGGTATATATTAGCACAAAACAATTCATATAAAGCCCAGAAGTATTGAGCTCAGCAGAATATTCAAAGGTAAAATAGTGACCATATTAATAACTTGTTGATTTTAGTACACCTACCGGTATCGGCTGAGGTGAACTTCTCATGAAATTTGTGAAGCAACAGATTTCTCCTCTGCTCAGGAGTGGAGCACTCTTTCTTAGAATTATTGAGGGAACTATATAACATTCCTATACTCATTATGCTGCTAATTTCTTGATAACATTCTCGTCTTTTTAGCTCTTCCTCTATTATTTTCACTCCATTGAAAGGGTCCATGAGATTCAAAAGAACCGAGCAGCCAAGTACATCAAACTCTTCATCAACGGGAGGCTCCATTATAGACTTTGCAAGAATCATGATTATATTATCGTTGGGGGCCAAACCATTTACAGCTAGCCAATATGTGATGCTGATTGCTGCTTCTACTTTTGTTGAAAATCGACATCTCCTAGTGGGATGATCCGTTATTTCAACATCACACGCTTCATTATTGAACAAATTCAAAAGCCATGGTAATTCCAGTGCTCCGAAGGACAATAATTTCCGATTTTCTTCCAACATAGACTCCCAATTATGTGTGTCTCCATTTGAGAAGTCCAAGCAAACTTTTGACAGCATGTCTTTAACAATTTCCGCATGATCTCTATGTCTATCATGGCCACTGTCAACTCTCAGGTCAAGTATGTCTTGCACACTTTGTACAGGAAGTGGTGTGATTGAAGATCCATCAATCAAGAAATTGGGAGGAGTCGTTGCCGTTGTAATCATTAATTTCTCAAATTTACCATGAGCATGAAGCTCCTTCCAAGCATTCAACAATTCCCCAACAGAATCTTCGTCACAATGGATGAGAGCGAAACCCAATAGCTTTTCACGGGTACCTGTATCCAAATTGTCAAGTGGAGGGCCTCTAGCAATTGCAGCACATAAATCCCACACTGCACCATGACTCTTTTTTGTTAAATTTATACAGATATCAAGAGCAAGTTGAATATCGCCATTTACCACAGCTTCTCTGGCAATAGCCTCCTCCACATCCGCTACTTCCTCTTCACTTCTTAATCCCAGAAGTTTAGCGACATCAATAATCTCTTCGAAATGAAGGTATGCACCTGTTTGACTTGTTATCACCATGCGGATGATCTCCATAGGATCCTTTACCTGCCTGAACTGAACAGGAAGGATAGTCACCCCTAGATAAGGAAGTCTAACAGTAAGAGCATCAATTATATCAGTTTCTGCTTGAACATTTTTGCTATTAGGTAACAGATTTAGACATTCCCTGGCCTTCCAAATCTGCAAAGGATTGTATAATCCAAGTTAGCATTAATCAGAAATGAAATGGCAGATCAATAATTGGATGGCAAAAAAATTGGTAACATTAACTCACTTCATTCCCAGACAAAGTTGAAGCCGAGAAGAAATACTCCCTTGCAGCTTGTATCACAAGATTTTCAGCCTTCTCTGTGGATAAAGAAACAGCACTGGTTCCTCCAAGATAATTCCTGGCTAGCGAAAATTTACCAGCTTTCAAAAGCCCTCTAATAAATTCTGCCAGCATATATTCTGAATCAAGAAAAAGAAATGCCTTCTCTTGGAAGAGTTTCAAATCACGCCACATGTTAGCCCACTCATTGTCTGATCGAACAGGTTGACGTCTGCCAAATTTCGATAGAAGCAGCCGTATAATTTGCTTTACATTCTTCTCGTCTAAGTGAGCACTAAGGAAGAAATGCATTGGTTTTGGGACCTGTAACCACATTCAGCTATGAGTTGCACTGACAGTGCAAAACATTGGCAAGCAAGTAAACAATCCACGAAAAATGAAAGGTATGACTGCTAGCAAGCTCATTTCGGTTATAAGTGGAATGCTACGCCAAATTACTAAGGGGAGTATATCAGTGCAAATGAATATGCAAAGGAATGAAAATGAATGAACAATTCTACAACTTATTCACAAACAGCATCTGCCTCACATGTTCACCGATTCCAATCAATCCACCCACATCTCCCACAGTGCACTCTTATCGCCACTTACCAGTGCTTCCAAGCCCACCAAAGGAAAGAAAAGAACTATGGCTACAAAGAACTCTCCTTCAATCTTGTGAACATCTCGAAATCATTCCTGAAGGTCAGGTTCCTTTCCGATAAAAAATTCAAGGTTCCTAATACTTCAAGCTTCTTATAAACTGATTAAATAAATAGAACTATTCACTGATAAAATGAAAGATCTATATATTCTGTTTGGCAGCATGAAAGGTTCATTGGCATAGAATTCAAACACAACAAAGGGGTTCTGAGAGTGACAATTATTCTGTCAAGCAGTGGTTCTGTGAATTAAGAGGTGGAAGCCCTATTTTTGGTTGGGTTTGATCTTGCAGATAGACAATGTTTTGCAGCACAAATGGAAAAGCATGTGATAAATTTTTCATTTTTTCCCTCACATCACATATGCTCACAGGTATGAGATATCCCTATACAGAGCAGCACTGCTAAAGAAGTCCAAGTAGATTTACTGCAATTCAACATGTCAAAAACACCAAAGAAACCAAAACAAAAACATAGAAGCAGTAATTTTATTGAAGAGGCATCAATACCTGATAATAAGCAAAGAGCCGTCCTACTTCTACATGGCCTTCAGCAACTTTTAGTCTCTTCTCCAATATATCAAGATATTTGGAATTATTAGGTTCGTAAGGTACTGAATCATAGTGATGAAAATCTTCTGGAGCATTGCCCAGACCAGATAAGATATCAGCACAGACGCATTGCATCTCCTCATAAGAAACCACAGAAGAACTAAGAGCATGCTTAGCATCTTTCAGATTGCAGTCTTCTTCACTAGCCACTAAAGATTTCTCTCTCTTTGTTTTATAGAGTAACTTTGATAATATTGATGACATGGTATTCCACTGGTTAGTTGCACTGCACATATAAATGCAGTGAACAGCTGTTTCTATCATCTCAGCAAGATCCTTGAAGAGCCCATATATTGGTGACTCCCCACAACCATTTTCAATGACGCCTAAGCAAATCAAAAGCTCATTTTCAGCAGCTACCTCTTTCAGCCATCTAACCAGGTAGGATTCTTGTTTGCGTTCGTTATTTGAGGAGGTTGAGTATAATCTCTTCTTCATAAAAGGGATAGCATTTTCTTCTAGCCGTTGAACAACTGTATCTTCTTTGACTCCTCTGAGGATGATTTTGAACTTTTCATAATCAGGCAGATCTTCCCATGTCAAAAGATTCATTGTAAACTCATTCAACTCGTTAGAATATACAACCTGGTAGAGGCATTTAATATCATCAAAGAATGGCTGCAACTCCACGATGCCCTTCTGACATGCAAGCTCTATCATGGCCAGACAGTTTTCCAGCTGTCCACTTAAGCAGTCAATGTCCCTTGCTCTGTTCCTGTACCACTCACAAAGTTCAGCAACTGAAGGCCATGAAAAGCCTTTCGAGTGCTTTACAAGTATTTCCGTTTTGATCTCTCCAATCTTGTCCAACTCGGCAGGGCAATTGTTTATATATGAAGCCATCTGTTCACATTCAACCCAATCACCATCTCTCAATATGATAACACTGGGAGGGGATTTCCCTGGTAGCAACTGACTGTAAGTCTGAACAGCAAGAGTTTCTGGGATAGCAGACAAAACACGTAAAATATCTGAAGAGATAGTATATGGATGACGCTTGAATATAAGATTTAAAGCGCCAATTTTGCCACTTTCAGCTAATGCTATGGCTGTTTCCACCAATGGCATTGAACGGAATTTGCTATATTCTCCTGCAGCGTACCTGCATAACAAGACCATTGCATTTGGCATAAAGAAGTAAGCAGCAAGCAAGCAAAGTCCAATATAAAGCGGCAAGTTGCACATGCACTGCATGCGCATGCAATCAACTTTGCAAAATATTTTTCTAAGAAAGCTAACATCATCATACAGTGCAGAAAAAGAGGAAAGTGGTTTTAAGAACTGGAATGAGCAAATAGGTTAGACAAATGAAAAACAAGCCAACATGTAATCTTGGAAATGTTAAGTTAACGATAAAATGGAAACAAGTCAAGAAACATTCCTTTGACGAAGAAGATAAGTGTTTGCATCCATTTTTCTTTTTCCTTCATGTAAAAAACTAGAGCCAGGTTGCCATTGGGTTAAGCTCATTTCGGTTATAAGTGGAACACTACGCCAAATTACTAAGGGGAGTATATCGGTGCAGAAACCTCTATAGTACCTTGAGTAATGAACTGTGACTCAGATATGCTCTATGCATGTAGGGTCTGATTGGTTGCTCGCACAACACTTGCATTGCATTAGGGGTTATGCAGTATAGGTTACGCCTGCACAAATGAATGCAATTTGCTCTTGTTTGGTTAGACTGAATTACTCTGTTGCATTGTTTGTGCCTCTGGTTGAATGTACAACGGTAGGCTGTGTCTAATAATTTGTGTTTGGTTGCACTGCACATCTAAAATAGGCATCAGCAGTTCATCGAACGTCTTCGCTGCAGGAACCCAGGTCACCCCGGCGAGTCCCCCGTGACTCTGTCACTTACCGACTCGCTGTTCATCCATTAGTAAAATCAATCTTTAGTCATTCACGCTCACAACCCCACCCACCGCTCATCAGTGCAATCAGTCAAACAATAAAATCTTCTCTACTTCTCAGTCTACTACCATCACCGAGAGTGAGAGAGAGAGAGAGAGAGAGCAGGCAACGGCAATGGCTGGCGCTGGCACAAGTACGACTATGACAGCTCGTCCTGCGCGGCGCACTCATGGCCTGCTTGTCCTCCCTGTGTGCCTGCTATTCCTCATCTGCCCGGGTACCACTCACCCATGGGCGCCACCATGAACGGCGGCACGTGTCGAAACCCAGCTCCACACCGAGCCTCCACGCAGCACGCCCGCCAACGACAAGGCCACCCGCCTGCCAGCGGCAAGGCCACCTGCCCGGCCTACACCTCACCCACCCACCAGCGGCAAGGCCACCTGCACGGCCACATCTCTGGAGGGGAGATGCACGAGTTCTTCGCGTCCATGGCAACGACAGCCTGGTGCTGGGGCTCAAGGACGAAGGAGACCTGGTGCTGGGTTTCGGCGGCTTCCATGCGCATGGTGGAGAGCAAAGGCAAGGAGGAGGAAGAGCGCGAGCACACAAGTGCAGAGCGGGTGCAACAGGCTGTAGAGCGGGTGCAAGCACCGCACAATGCAAGGCTGCATAGGTGGATACGACTAATTGTGAGCGCACACGGTTTTGCAGGCCAGAGATGCTTTGAGGAGAGTGCTATGCTGCATAAAGAGATATGCAGACAACCAAACAAGTAGCCTTTGCACTACGGTGCCCTGGATAAAGAGATGTGCAGGCAACCAATCAGACCCGTAACAAATTATGTTAATTAGATGTGTGTAGGATTAATGTGACTCGACAACTGTAATATAGTTGTAAATGCTTCCAAGAAATTAACAATTTCCTGGTTGTGCATTCTTATCTAGAGAAAGAATAGCAAGGACATACCTTCCCATATTAATTCCCATGAATGTCTCTAACATGTCTCTGTGCCGCAATAAACAAAGCCTAATGATGCGACTGTCCCATGTTGAACCTTTACTGCTGTTATCCAACTCAGAAAATTTGTAACGGTCAGTTATACAAAGTCCAAAAGAAAGTAGAGCCCTTAAAGCTGCTTCTGTAGGCCCAACTTTCTTTACACATTCTGATAATACAAATACTTGGTCTGTAATTTTTGCTAAGTACAAGTCTATCTCATGAGTATTGCTGTCAGAGTGCAACCAGCATGCTTTAAGAACTTCATCCTTATCTAGATTATATCTTGAAGAAAAATCTAAAGCCTCCTTGTATCGTTTCTCTCTTATCAGAACAGAGTACATTTCTGCTACTGTAACTTTGGAGAATGATATCAGACTCCAGGACGTTTCAGCCATTTCTGTTTGTTGGTGCTCCCCAGAACCACTCAGCAGGCTAGGTTCCGAGTCACTATCCATCTGCTTATTAACTGGAGTGTTTGTTCCATATCTCTTAGATTGCAAAACAAAAGCATGTCCTTCAGTAGCCTTTGCTTTCTCCAATACTGGTGAAGATAAAACTGGGTCATCTTTGGAAACTATCTTGTCTTCAGTGACGCTGTACATGCTAATGCTACCATCTTTTCTTACGAACATGAGAACATTATCTGTCCACCAACTGATGTCCTTAACATCAATTAGGTGTCTACCATTTCCAAGAGTATGAAGTGAAACAGTGCACATGTCACCATCAAGTGAAAAGAAGTTTACAATTCCAGTCAAATCCAACGTAGCAACATACTTTCCCTGAGGCGAGATCCTGATTTTCGGGGACGAAACAAAGGTTCTTTGATCCTTTAGGGGAGAAAATACCCCTTCCAACTGCAGGCTTTGAAATGAAAGACTAAGTTCCAGATTTTTGTTGACGTGTAATAGATACATAAAATAGGTTCCTAAAATATGATAATAAAGAAGATTAGAAACAACACCATTTGAATTTCATGAACAAGCTATATAGTGCAGGATGGACAAGTATAGCAGTTGAGAACAAGCTAGTGAATGAGCATACCAGAATAACTATTGGAGCTAAATGAAACATTGGAATCTCCAACTAGGACAAATAGTGAGTGACGTTGATGGTAATCAATGCACGATAAACTTCGAGGTAACTGGATAGTCTTAGCTGACATCACATCTTTAGTTGATATGGGAACTTTGCATAATCTGGCCTCAGGTTCTTCAGTGTAATCAACTCTATGAACCAAGCAGTCACTTGTAAAAATGTAGAAACCTGGCCTACAAATAGTAATGGAAATATGGAATTTATTAGTTACTGCCAAATATTCCCACGAAATGAAGTCATACATAATTTAAGGGGAAAGCTCCCAACTGAAAACAACTGAGAATCACCTAAGCAAGCTTGAACCATCCTGCAAAACCAGATCAATAATGGAAGAAGATAGCTTCAACTGATCGCATGTCCTCCTTGCTAATAACTCCCCATTTTCTTTGATCAAGTAAAGTGTGCTTAGGTCATCCACCACACCAAAAATGCCTTGAGCCTCCAGCCAAGCCCCATTTGTGAAAAATGTTATTCTGTCATTACCTGACCATAAATAATTAGAATACAATGTATAATCAGAAAAAAAATGATGCCCAAGGACATCTACTGCAGAAAATGCACATGAAACTATGTTCCACATTATAAAACCATTTTTTTAAGTAACTAAAAAGAAAATGGAAAGGTGCAGATTGCTACTGTATAGGGATTGTTGCAAAATGCATAGTGCAATATTTCTGCCAACATAAACAAAAATTGGAACCTAATCTCCCAAAAATTTTAATTGGTCTCCCTGAGGAACGAAAACATAATGAGCAGTGGAAAATGTATGCTTGATGTAAATGGTAACAAATGATGCATGGGCTGAAATCCTTTCAATAATCAGTTCAACTTTTCTTCGAAGCATGGAAATGGTAGCCTGCACCCAAATCCTCCATCTTTTGGATAAATAAATTTGGAGCCTTAACATAGACAATTTATATGTGAAGTGCTACCTACGTCCAGGAAAACATGCAGCTCTAGCTCTATCCTTAGTCAAACTTTCTAAAGTTTGACCAAGATTATAGAAAAAGTATCAATCTTTACAACACAAAATATGTATAGTAACAATATATTTCATGAAAAATGAAATGACACTTATTTGGTATTATCAATATTGATATTTTGTCATAATAATAAACTTGGTCAAACTCAAAATGGTTTGACTCGGTACTATGCTAGAATTGTATTCTTTCCCGGACAAAGGGAGCAGCAAGCTAGGAAGCTAGAGTCACAACAACCTTACTTCTGTGTCAGCAGTGCATATTAAAATTACACGCCAAAAAATGCTATTGTCATGGCCAAGTAAAGATATCTTCCACAAACAACATTTTTTTTGTATAATTAAATGCAAATTATGATGATCTCAGATGCCACATTTCTGAAAGGACTTCAAAGGTCAAATAATATGTGGTACACTCATTCCAATAAATATAACTTAATACTCTCTACGCATAAGAATTGAGAGGCAATTTCTTTCAGGCTTAATAATAGACATAATAGTCAACAGCAGTGAATAACACTATAAGAACCGAAGCGATGCAGGAACAAGCAGGACACTCACTCACTTGTGTAAACACCGCAAGGTGATGCATAGCCATCGCCTTTCCTCAAGATGATGATGCCATTCCCAACAGTAACAGACACGTATTCCGCACTTGGTGAGACGAACAGTGCCACGCCATCCCCCCTCTTCCTCTGCCTACTCTTCCCCAGCACACTGTACCTAGCCCACCTTTCCTTAAGTTTGCTCACACCTTCAAGGGTGGTTGGTGGTAGCATGAAGAAGCAACTGGTCAGCGCTGCATCCTGTATGGATGGATTTGTGAAGAATTCGAAGCGAGTGGAACTGTACCTTGCAAGGAAAGATAGGAGAGGACGCCTCCTCCTCCAGCATCCGAGCTACCACTACTTGTCGCAGCACCTTGGTATTCTTCTTGCTGTATTTGCAAGAATTACATAACAATGAAGATAACCATCAGGATTTCACAGCTATTTAGCTTCCAAAATACTACTAAAAACTTAGTAAATTGAACACCCTCGCAGCAACGTTGCACGAAATTAAAAAAAAACACATATAGAATGATAGACAGGCTAAAACGAAAAATCCTTGTGAGCTATTGCTATGAACTCTGGCGACACCCTCACCCGAAAACAGAATTCGGAAGAAGGACATCAACAAAATAGTGTTGAAGAGCGCGAATCTACGATGACCCGCCTCGCATCTCTCCCACGCACAACGCGCCCGCGATTGGATTACGAGGCGGAAGGAAGCATGGGAGGATGAGGAGGGGGAGAGGGAGGGGCCGGGCACTCACATGAGGGATCACGTGGGATCCCGACGCGTGCCGGTGGATCTCGTACAGTGCTTCGTCGGCCCCCGGTGCCATCGCCGGCGTCCCGCGCCTCGCCGGAGATCTCCGCCGTGTTGGAGCTCGAGCTCGAGTCGAGGAGCTGGTTTACGATGCGTTTGGTGACTTTGGTCGAAGGGACCGAGGGGGAACGGGTTGAGACGGGACGGAGCGGTTCCGTTTGGTTGAGGGATGGACCCCGCTCGCCTTTGGCCCTTTCTCCAATATTCCCCCAGAACGAGCGCCGTCTCTCTCTCGCGCACGCACGCTAGAGCACCGGCGCGGGCAGGCGGAGAGCTCCGGCGTGGGGCCCCGGTCAGGAGCGGGCGGGCAGGAGAGCACCGGCGCGGTGCCGCGGGCGGGGGCGGCCGGCGTGAGTGGGCGGGAGAGCAGCGGCGCGGTGCCGCGGGCGGAGATGCACAATGCGTGGGTATGATCTTGTTAAATTAACCCAAACAACAACAAAAAAAAAAAAACGACTCGGCCCCAGCCCCACACGCCCTATCCCCGCCGCCTCGCCGCCCCTCCCCCGCTGACAGTCACCACCGTACCGCCACCACCCATCTCCCCTGACTGCCGGAAACTCCCGCCGCCCCCCTGCACGGAGAATCAACCAGGCGCGGAGGCGGAGGAACGACAGACACCGCCGTCGATCGATCAGCGCTGCCCCCCGCACGAAGAATCAAACAGTAGAGGCCAGTAAACGATAGCCACCACCGTCGATCGATCATGCACCCGCCATCGATCAGGAAACTACATCTGTTGTCGGTCTATCTCGCCTCCTCACTGTGTCTCCTTGATTGGGTAAGCCTCCTCCGAGAGTCTGATATCTAACCTATCGATTGACATTTTGTTGACAGATAGCATCAATGAATTGCATGATACATGCAGTAAGTCATTTTGCTGATATCTAGAGTAGTTCTGAATGTTTGATTTGTTGATTGGTATGGACACAGACGACTGAATTGGGATGCTCTGGCTACATTTTCAGTTGCTGATTAATTTTTTAATAATAACACAAATATCTGCATGTTTATTATGAGCTTCAATTATCTTTCCGTTTCTAGGGAATTTGTACATAGCTTCTTTATCACTTATGTATCAGGTTTCTTTTCCTTTCCTTCCCTTTTTTATGTTTCAGTTTTTCTTTGCTCTGTGCCTAATCTGACCTTGACCTCATAAGCGTAGAAGTATTTATTCCCCCATGTTCAGTGTTTTGATTTGAATTTCCTTTTTCAAGGGATGCACAAAATCTGTTGTTTTTTCTCCCTTGCCTTGCATCTGAACAAAAACATCAAAACAAATAATGATCCCTTCTTTCGAAAGTTTGAAAACTGATGTGTTGAGAAAACCTTTTCGTTTCCGAAGAAGAGCATATCGCTCATGTGTCTCCTTTATTATGGACAACGTAGAGTAGTCACCATAATAAACAAATGTAATCCTAGAGTTTGATCTCATGCAGTTTTAGTGAGACCTAAATTCTTTTTAGATTCGCAGATAGATGTTTGTGTTTCTTATTAGATCTAACTCTATGTTATGGTGTTCTGAAACTTCCTGCTTGAACCTTTTCATTAACTTCCTGCTTGATATCTCTGAACTCCCTTTAGTTTCACTCATGCCTTGTTGGTTTGGCCTGGGAGTAAAATGCCTATTTGCTTGAACCATTTCATTAGAGTAAGAATTGGACCAATAGTGCAACATACATTAGCCAGAATTGAATTGACCGATGGATTCAGGGAGGGAGGATCCAAACTTGCTAAGTGTTCTTGTACCGTGAATGTATATTAGGGACATGGCTGTCCAGAAGAACGAAGCTCTTTGAGTTTAGAGTTCCGTATAGATTCCATGTACAGAAGATATTTCCTGTAGCAAATTCTATCAATTGTTTGTTGTAAAAAAGACCATCTTTAAATAGGTTTAGAGTTAGAATGGTGGTTCATCTCTGATTACTTCATACTACAAGTTGTGCAACTCTGGTTGAAGTACTAATTTAGTTTTTGCATATACATTAGAGAGAAGACATGGCTACTAGGTGTATATATGTGATGTATGTTCTTTCTTTCTAAAAGGGTATATAGGGGGGCATATATCTTGGTCTTTTTCTTGAAGCAGAAACAATATTATTCAATTGATTCTAGCTTGTCACACATAGATCGAGTTTGCCTTCGTTCCCATGCGCGGTTACTTAAATTATCTCTACAAGGAGGCCTTGACTGATGGTGTTAACTAGAGCGGGCACTTTTCCTATATGGTCTCTGCATTGAGCAAAATTAAAAAAAAAAAATACGCCGAAATAATTTTTTTGTGTAGGAAAAAGACATTAAACACCAATATGACAAGCATAATTGTAATTCGACATAGTTTATGTGTCACTGCTCAGAAAGCATAAGCCCATAAAAGAATCAATGCTTCTCACTGCTACTGCTGATGAGACAAATAAAAGGAGTGCTATGCACATAAGTCTTTACCTTAATATAGATTCACCTCTACTTAATTTTGCTTCTCTTTTTCTTGTGGAATATGATCAGCCAATATCATTCCATGTATATCGCCGTGCCAATTCCATGTATGACTTTCTCGCGTAAGGGCTGTACTTTGGAATTGATGCAACACAAAATGGCATAGAAAGTAATTCAGCTGCCAATTTTCTGATAAACTTCTTTTTTTACCCTCCAATCGCTAACTCGGTGGCTCAAAGTTCCTCTGCCCATTTCCAGGCATCGAAATCTGGGACATGATCTCCCAAGAGCCAAGGCGCTTACATCTATGTCTGCTGTGATGCCAAAGGCTTGGCCAGAGATTTACAGAAATTTGGCGACACCATTGTTCAAGAATTAGGAGCAGCTATTGATCCTAGGTCTGGTTAAAACTTAAAAATACTTCTTTGCCACTATAAAATGCTTCTTTCTCTGCACCCGTTAAATTTTCTATGTTCAGGGCAGTCCCATGAGAACTTGAGCAGTCCCATGAGAACTTGAGCAGTCCATGGTGACCGTCACCGCCTGACCGGGTCATGACTGTGTGTGCATGACTGCATGTGGAGTGTTCTGGTGAAGGTAGACTACAATGAAACAGAGGCTGCTCTGTTGCCAGACCTACAAAAGTGGCCAGAAACACTGCAAAACCGATGACACGATGCATCAGTATAAGATTAAACTGTTGTTCTAGAAATTTTTTGATATTTTACAGAACTGATATGAGCCTGGGCTGGGCTGTTTGCCATCGTTGAAAATTATTTTTTGCACTAACCACAAACAAGATCAGACAAGAACAAATAACGAGGGACTGACGGTTGTCTATGGCGACGCTTGATGATGACATACCCTCGACGAATATAATTTGTAGGTTGTAAAAATTATGCAGCCCCAGCTGCCTGCCGCTGCCCCATTGCCAAGCTCGCCGCGGAGTGAACTGATGCATATTAAGGCGATTCTGCATTCTTGCTTACCTCTACTGCATAACCAGCAACAGCCCAGACCCACTCTTCTTCGATCGCCTTATCCCTGAGCCTTAGCATGCTCCATTCGTTAGAGATAAATCATTTTGTCATGTCAACTTATGGAGCAGGCATCTCATTATTTGTGATAGTACGTAGTAGCTCATGTTTCATGTATCTTTTTCTCTTGTCCTGAGTTCTGAATCAAACAAGAAGGCATCTGAATATTTGTGATGCTGTGTAGTTTCCTAAGTTCTGAATCAAACGAGAAGGCATCTATAACTGTAATCCTCAATGTATCTCACGGGCCGTTTTGGAATAGAGGAAAAACAAGAATTTTTTAGAGGTATCAGGTGGGGATCCTGAGGCCTCCTTTGGAATAGAGGAAAAACAAGAATTTTTTAGAGGATTTTAACCCTGTATAGTACAGTTTCATATACATCTCTTTGGAACAAAAGGATTGAACCCTATGAAATTCCTTGTAGGATTATCATGGGATGCATGAAAACATAGGAATTTTGGAGGAAAACTAACATAAGGTTGGACCTCAGGGAAACTTTCCTTTGTGCCTCTCTCTCTCCTCTGGTTCCTGTATTTTTCCTGTGTTTTGTCCAAAGGCTACATTAGAAATTTTCCTGCATTATAGATTTATGTAGGATTGCAAGTTTCATACAATTGTAATCATGCATTTTTCCTGTTCCTGTGTTTTGAGAATCCTGTGTTCAAAGGGGGACCTGAAGATTTGTGATGCTGTGTAGACGTGTAGTAGCCCATGTTTCAGTTTAATGTACCTGCAAGTTTAAATTGATGCTTGTAGGGATCAGCGCTGCATAAAACTGATGCTTTCTGTTTACCAACCAACTGGGGTGGCTGCGAGACGACAACGAGTATAAGGAGGCTGAGTTGCGAACATTTTGAGAATATAAACATATCACTGAACCAAGGACTAATAAAAGATCAAAAAGGCTGATGAAGAGCATGAGTGATGTGTGAGGAAAGGGAACAAGCTGCTCCCGCGGATCATGACTGACTAGCAAATGAAGCGGAAAATAACACAACCGATGATTATGATGACAATAAAAAGGTGCAAAACGGCACTCCAGCGTAATATAGATATATAATCCACTGACTGAAGATAAGAGCTTGGGACAAAAAAATACTAATTTCAGTATCTGCACTATGCTTCCAGGACTCCAAAACACTCGTTAGGGAAAATTAACAGGCCTGTATCTCTACTTTGTTATAAAAAATTGCTTTGTAGCATGAATTATTATGTGTTTCACAAAATACATCACTTGTACTTGAATGGAAACCATGATGCATACATAGTGAATTTGCTTATAAAAGAATAGATTTTTAAACCCGTAGCGCATGGGTACTCAACTATACTAGTATATCAGATAAGTCAGTGATTTGGTCCCAATAGGTGGCGTACAAGAAGCTGTCTTCGGATCTTGCCGAGATAATCTTCTATTCCGTCTCAAAGAGAGAGAGAGAGAGAGAGAGAGAGAGAGAACCGCCCCTGGAGATAACCATATGTTCATGATTCTATATATAATACTCTACCGAGATAACCAATATATTCTCTATCTGTATATAATATAAGCTGTCAAATATGTGTCCGCCGTGCCAATACACGGGGCCAACGGCGCGCTTCATAAAATTTCCCAGAGCCGTAAACCATCGTTTATCCTGTTCGCTGGTTGGTTTGAGCCATGCTTATTTAACTAGCCAATAATGTTTTCCTCTAAAAAAAACAAGCACCAGCCAACCCAAACCAGCACCAGCACCAGCTAGCGAATAGGGTGGACCTCTCGATCAGGATCCTGGTGTCTGATTGAGGTGCTAGTATTCTGTTTAGCTTCATAATCAAACCGGTTTCCATCGAAATCAATGGCCTTCGATGCATAGCGTGGCTACTTCCGCTACCATCCGGTGGAGACTCGGTTTGCTGTTTCAAAAGCGCAATAGTGTTAACACCAAGAAGAAGTCGGGGGTAGCGGAGGAGAAGAGTTCAACCCAACAACACTCCACGGAATCAGAAAGAACAGAGAAGTGATCCAACACGTGGTCAGGCCGAAGCCGAACCCAAGGCTAAACCGTCGGACAGGAACGGCCGTGCGATCCCTGCCGTCCAGCGCAACTACCCCCGATATATGTCCCGGGAGAAGGCGAGGCTGGCAGCAGCGAGTCCACAGCACAGTGGCTGACCACGCGGGCCGCGCCCTCCCGGCACACAAGCCTACCTACCCGACCCAACCCCTCGCGCGACGGAGACAGAGCTCACCTAGCAGTAGTGGCTATTTATCCACATCCCCGCCTGCGCGCAGGCGCACCCACCCCACTCGTCGTGAAAACACCAGGCCACCGAGAGGAGAGGCAGCAGAGCCCGCCCCGGAGGGGGATCGGCAGACGCCCACGCGCGCGCGCAGAGGCACGTACCACCACTACCGCAGCAGCAGCGCGGGAGCAGGGACCCGGCCCCGCGCCCGGCGGCAGGCGGCATGGGCGTCCTCCGGAGCACGCAGAGCCTTCAGGCGGAGGTGGACGAGCTGCGCGCCGCGCTCCTGGCCGGCGGCGGGCATGAGGCCGCGGCCGGGTGGCGCCGCTCGGCGGGCCGGGGCCACGCGGACGCCAAGCGAGGCCCCGGGGGCGGGGCCGCGGCGCGCGCCGTGTGCGTCACGGGCGGCATCTCCTTCGTCGGCTTCGCCGTCGTCGACCGCCTCCTCCGGCACGGGTACACCGTCCGCCTCGCGCTGGAGACGCAAGGTCAGCATCAGCCGCCCGTCCTCCCCCGCTACTACCTCGGAACCTACCCAGCTGCTTCTCTCTCTCGCTCGCTCTCGGCCTCTCGCTGCCGTTTGTGCCTTCTTCTGGCTTTGGAGCCGCTGCCACGTGGGCCCCGTTGGGTTTGCGTAGTGACGTTTTCCGCACCAATGGTGCTTGTGCTCGCGTGGAGTCGGTTCTGCTCGTTAATTTGCTCTCGCCGGTCGTCACGCCGCCTCTCGCGCACCTCGGCCGGCAGCCAATGCCAATCCCCGGCGGCAGGGACGGGGTTAGGAAAGTGATCGCTCTCGTTTGATTGGATTGGATGTGAATCCACGAAGGCGGTCATCAAATTCAAATCGAATAGGTAAACACAAAGCGGACATGCTCGTTCACGCGGCGGCACCATGCGTTGGGCCCAGTTCGGTTTACCGGCTTGATCGACTTTTTTTTCAGTTAAAATATTTTTTTTTTCAATAATTCAGCTGGAACGGTCAGACGAGCCAACGAAGCCCATGTCCCAAATACACTTGGTCTCACGCCGCAACTTATCACGTGTTTAGGCATGCCTAGGCGTTTGTTATTATTATTTATTCGTCATATTCGCTTGATTTATAAGTCGTATTTTTTTAGCGAATGAACAATATTTTTCTCTTGTAACAAATTAGCCAACAGTAGTTTTAGACATGTCTTATCAGCCAAACGAACTAGGCAATTATTAGCCCGTTTGTTCGTTCTTATTATTCCCCGTTTGAAGAAGACAGCTGGCCGGGTTTTTCATCTAGCTGGTCTTTTCTTTCCTCCACGATGAGTTTCAGACTGGCTGGCTGACAATGGCCTCTTGCTCTGTTTCTTTCCTCCCCCTGTCTTCTCTCTCTTTCCTTTATCATCATTTGTCTGTTAAAAGATCGAATGGTAGTTATGAATTATGACAGCCACTTCCTATGCATGGGGCTCTGCAGCACATGGTTTTCGCGGCAGCATTCTATTTTGTTTGTTTACGTCTTCCCATTGCTTACCTCACATGAATGATCCGATCAACTCACCTGCTGAAACGACCGAAAGAAACACGACCAAGGACGAAATGAATTTTTGATCAATCTAACTTGCTCCTAAGACAAAAGAGAATATAGTCGGCTGCAGGCACTCTATTCTATTTTATAGGATATTACAACTTGCACGGTAAAAGACGACGGAACCATACGCGTCCGCTCGAAGTTGCACTTTGACTTGGTAAAACTGATCGGCAGTATATAATGCTGGCTAAGGCCATGTTTGGTTTTGCGCGTCTAAAATTCCTGTCCCATCGAATGTTTAGATACATACATGAAGTATTAAATATATACTAATTACGAAACTAATTACACAACTTGCGACTAATTTGCGAGACGAATATTTTAAGCCTAATCAGTCCATGATTTAACAACATGGTGCTACAGTAACATATGCTAATGACATATTAATTAGGCTTAAAAAAATCCGATGTGACATAAATTTTAAGAGCAACTAAAAACCAAACACCCCTGATTGTTAGTAGTAGTCCACAAATCAAACACTGTCTGATCAGACCGTATTTTCCACGGCTGCTGCGCGCATGCTTTCTGACGGAGACGCGACCGTAGAAAACCTTTAACTTTGGGGGGTCAACCGCATTAGTCAAGACGATTAGTTTTTTTGACTGGTGCTCTTGTTAGCACTGCACTACCACAGTACCATCCAACTTGGCGATTGGTCACATGTGCTTTTCGTAGTCCAACCAGATCTTGTGCGTAGGTCCCCTAAAAAAAAGATCTTGTGCGTAGATTGGATATGCGTGAGACCCCGCTAATGGGCTAAGTTGGGCCGAGCTGATGGGTTAGGCCGAATAGTTGAGTACTGCAGCGAAGTGTGATGTGAGTACTGTAGCTGAGGCGTTTAGTCCCACATCCCTGAAGGGGTACCGAACCAACTTAAAAGTCTCGGTCTGGGAAGCTGTTAACTCTGGTTTGAACTTTTTGCGCGAAGCGAGGACGAAAACGTAAGAGAGTTAATTAGCAGACATGGTCTATTCAACGTGTAGAGTGGATCTTAGCCGTATTCCTGGACTGGGCGTTACAATATGTCACCTCGATCAGCTAGCAACAGATTGTTGGTGTCAACTAGACTAAACCATGAACGAAAAGTCTTGATGCTGTTTGCAAGAAAGCGGGCAGGCAAACCATTAGATGAACAGAGTACTCAAGTGGTACCGTGGTGAACCAGGGGCGAGGGTTTAGGTTTCTGAAAGCTTCACCTCAACCTACACCTTTGCTGAATGGGGGCCATCCGGAGAACTCGATCGATCAATCCTCAGCCTATCTGTGACGCGCGACGCGTGTGTCCTCTAGCAGTTTGGTATCTCACGAGGTCCCATTGTCCGATCTGCGAGCCGGTCGTCATGGACAAGCTAGAATCCGAAGGAGACGCAGGCTGATTGATAACTTTTTGTTTTGCTGTGTGTTGTCACTGCCAATATAGTCCCGATTCAGCTTTCAAAGTGTTTCAGTATTTTGGTTTTCTGATCTGACATGGACCGGTGTCCCGTGCGTGCTGTTTTGTTGGCAGAGGACATGGACAAGCTGCGGGAGATGGAGATGTTCGGCGAGGACGGCAGGGACGGGGTGTGGACGGTGATGGCCAACGTGATGGACCCCGAGAGCCTGCACCGCGCCTTCGACGGATGCGCCGGCGTGTTCCACACCTCCACTTTCGTGGACCCCGGGGGCATGTCCGGCTACACGGTGAGTGAGGACACCAAACTTTACTGCGAGCACTATTATATAAAACAAGAAAAGCCACTTTGTTTTTTAACAGTATATAATAATGTTTCACATGTTAGCAACATATTTTGAATAAAACTTTAGTAGATATTTGAACAAAGTTGGGGTATTCCTCACAAAAAACATCAATACAAGCTGAAGAAATTTGTGGCTAACATATGGCAATATCTGATTTCAACAGAAACACATGGCAACGTTAGAAGCCCAAGCAGCGGAGCGGGTGATTGAAGCCTGCGTGAGGACGGAGTCCGTCAGGAAATGTGTCTTCACCTCTTCCTTGCTGGCATGTGTGTGGAGGCAGAACTACCCTCATGACCGGCGGTGCCCTACCATCATCGATGAGAGCTGCTGGAGCGACGAGAGCTTTTGCCGCGATAATAAAGTGAGTGATTGGGAGAAAACATAAATGCATTTGTATTTATGTTTAAATGCATTTATGTTTCCTTTAATTGATCACACAAACTAGTGCGATCAGGGAGAAGCCACATAACCATCTTCGAGGAAATCCATCTAAAGTTTGCACCAACAAGTATGTGGGTTCAGCTCTTGTCAGTTTCCAGGGTTCAGTGGTACTGAACTGCTGAAGAGCACCCCCAAGTCACAATAGTGGAAAACTGCTCTTTTTCTGTTGAAAAACTGCACAGCCTGTGGCCTACTGGCCTGTTCCCAATGGGTCGACTCCGGCCCATTTCCATCCCTAGCACAGGTCTACTATTATGGGGATGTCTAATCTAATAGTAAACGTTTTTCAGCTGTGGTTTGCACTTGGCAAAACGGCAGCAGAGAAGGCTGCCTGGAGGGCAGCGCGGGGACGAGACCTGAAGCTGGTCACCATCTGCCCCGCGCTCGTCACCGGCCCGGGATTCCGCCGCCGCAACTCCACCGCGTCCATCGCGTATCTCAAAGGTCGGTGCCGCCCGGATGCGTACCGTGAGACGCACCAACTCGTACGTGCGCCAACACGCGTTGTTCATCACTCTGACCTGACTCCTTTTGCGTATTCTGCCGCAGGGGCTCGTGCCATGCTCGCCGACGGCCTGCTCGCCACGGCGAACGTGGAGACGGTGGCCGAGGCGCACGTCCACGCGTACGAGGCGATGGGCGACAACACCGCCGGCGGGAGGTACATCTGCTACGACCACGTGGTCAAGCGGCCGGAGGAATTCGCCGAGCTGGAGCGACAGCTGGGGCTGCCGGGCGGGGCCGCGGCCGCGGCCGCGCAGGGCTCCGACGACGACCGGCCGGCCAGGTTCGAGCTCTGCAAGCGGAAGCTGTCCAGGCTCATGTCCTCCAGGAGGAGGTGCACGTACGACACCTACTACTCCGGCGCGTTTGACTAGCTAGCTCCCAGATGCATTGCCATGAAGGGGGAAACCGATGGCACTGAGGAAGTGACGAGCCATCATCGCAGCAAGGGTTGACTACACCAGTCTGCAACTGCAACCGGTGGCCCATTGACAAGCGGGCACCGGAAGCGAATCAATAGCAAAGCTACGCATCACAATCGGTGGCCCATCTTGTGGACGAGAAGGAGCAGGGTGTGTGTGCAATGATGTACCGGCTACCGGGTGCAGTTTTGTACAGAGTTTTGATGAAACAATAAAGGTGAGTCAACCACAGGCAGCGCGCATCACAACGATCCACACCATCACAAAAAAGTTTGTGCAGGCAATTGCCAAAGGAAAAAGTTTGTACTTTGTACAATACGACATTAGACGCGGCTCTAGGGTGAACCAGTGCCCGCCTTACTCAAGGACTCAGGTGCAGTAGTGTCGCCGTCCTTCTCGGAGTCGCCTCCGATCGCCGCCGAGAAAGACAGCCGGCCGAACCCCCAGAGCCCGACCTGGTACATGTCCACCCACACCTTCTCGGACACGTCCATCCTGGAGCTCACCTTCGTCCTGCTGCCGCCGTCGTCGGCGCAGTCCACGGCCGCACGAGGCAGGTCGTCGCCCCACAGCTCCTTGCTTCGCCACGGGCCCTGCTGCTGCTCGTGCTCGTCGTTCAGGTCGCGGACGCGCCTCGTCCTCGCCTTCCGGAGCCGCCTCCTGGCGATCCTGGCCACGCACCGGCGGCCCGCCACGTAGGGCGCCTTGACGAGCGCCAGCGTGAGGCAGCTCACCACGGCGCACGGGCAGCAGCACAGCGCCACGCAGCTCGCCACCGCCGACGCGCTGCACGTCCCGCACGTCTGCCTCGTGCACTGCGTGGCCACCTGCTCGTCTTCCTCCTCCTCCGGCAGAGCTGGGAACCGGTACGGGCGCGCCGGCGTCGCCATGATTGCCCACGGCCCGTCCGCCCCCCAAATACACTAGCGCAACGACTCCGGGCGTATGCCGCTGCCGCCAAACCTCTGTTGTCTGTTCATAATCATCAAGAATCCAGGAATTCAGCCATCATTAGCGACCAAATGGTCTTGTGGATATACTAATACCGGAGGATAAGGAGTAAACAGAAAAGTTAAGGCACGCACGCAAAAGCTTGGCTGCTGTCTGCTGATGTATCAGCTCTAGCGACAGTTAAGGTGAGCACGTCAGGATTACGACTGTTTTCTTCCGTACGAAATATATGGAAGCGGTTCAGTTCTGGAAAAAGAATTAGTTAGCGTTCAATATAGTCCACTACTCCACCTTCTCCTCCCATATGTAACGGTACGGCAACCGGACAAGTGCAATGGAAACGGTCTTCGAATATCATTACCAAACTTTGATCCAGTAAATTAAATTTAAAACGTCAGACACGGTGTTGCATTTTGTGATGGCAACCCCCTCACCTGCTACGAGACTACGACGGTTGGATCGGTTCCACTCTATAAACATCTAAAAAAACATTTTTATTTCTTTTTGAAAGGAATGACGAGCGTTCGTTTTTATTGGTTTTCTTATTTTTGCTTACTATATACTGGTAACTAGTTTCCTGGACTGATCGATCCGGAACAACACCGCGGCTTTTCGAATTCGAGGCGGCGCGGGTGAATAGAGAACCTTTCTACAGTTTCTAGCATGCAATCTTCCATGAAAACTCAACGCCATGAATGATATAACATCAATAACAGAACACGCATGGCCATCGATGCATAGAGAAGGACAGCGCGCGTACGTACCCGGGGCAAGAAAGCCGTGGATCAAAACCCTCCTCGCTTCGCCGGACGCGACTGTCAGGATCACGCCGAGCGCACGGCGGACGGCAGATGGCGTAGAGGACGATGCCGATCCAGAAACCAGGGAAGGAGCCACCGTGTGACGCCGCCGCCGGACAGTCGGCTCAGCAAGATTGGCCAAATGGGATGCAAGCAATAGAAATGTCGAATAGTGGGGGCTCCGTGGACGAGAAGACCCAGTGGAAACTGGAGAGATAAACAAGAGTTTTTTTTTTGAATGATCTTGGGAACGTCCCTCTCACTAACAGTTCCTCATGTTTATAGAGAGAGTGGACTGTTTCGTGTCAATTGAACAACTCTTCCGCTTCTCTCTCTTTTTTCTCCCCCGGTTTGAGGAACTGAACAACAAATTCTTTTGAGAGAGAGCGCTGGACAATACTGTTGCGACGGCATAGCCGGGCCAGGCCGGGCCGTGTAAGAATGCAACTGGCATAGCCTGTTCAGCATGTTCGCTTACTCGTAAACGATCGTAAATTTCCAGTCGGGAATAGTGTTTTTCTCTCACACCAAACCAGCCAGCAGTAAATAATCCACGATACGATACGGCCTTCCGAACAAGCAATCAAAGCCTCAATCAAGCTCGTACTAAATTCCGCAGGCCCAGCTAGCGAGCCCATATTCTCTTGCCAGTGCGGCGCTGCAATAGAGCTCGCCTAGAAAGCAGCAACGCAAATTGGACCTCGAGTCGAGAAAAAAGGCTCACCTCCGACCGTCGCCGCGCTTTCCCGCACTCCCGCGGCGGCCGATGCGGCCGGTACAGCGCCACGGCGATCCTCCTCACGGACGCGGCAGCCTCATCTGGATCCGGCGCCTCCAACTCATCGCCAACCCGCAACGTCCCCTCGCATCGCTGCAACGCACGGGCACACAACGAGGTCGGCGCCACCGTTAGTGGAGGCCGGCACGGGAAGAGGAAGGGTGGGGCGCTGGTGTCGTGGCCTCGTGGGAGACGAAGCGGAGGATAGCAGCAGACGCGGGGAGAGGGAGGGGGGCGGCAGCAGATGTGTGAGAGAGGGAGAGACGGAGAGTAGGGAGGCGGCGGCGGTGGCGGCGCACGGACCATCTGCGCGTCCGCCCGCTCTTTCTGCCGTCTCCAACCGCAAACTGGTACTGGGCAATCCCCAGGTCCACATGTCGGCATGCACGTATGCGAACCGCCGGGAGGAGCGAACGCGCGGCCGCGCGGGGAGGTTTTGCTCTAGCGGCGCGGAATTTCTTTTTTGTTTTTCTTTTTGACATTTTTTTATGATTTGAAAGTTGTATTATGAAACAAATTTCCCAGAAAAATTATTTCAAAAACGTGCCCAAGGAAAAAAAATACTCGCAACTCGGCTAGACTTTTCAAACAACTGCGATGGAATATTTCCACTTCCACACGTACTCTTTGGCTAGTGGCCAATGATAACAACTGTTCAAGATCACAGACTGGTATACGCAACTGGATTACTTTCTCCATATGTAAATAAATCAACTTCTTGTTTTAAGTTAAACCCAAAACTTTGGCTCAATTTATAGAAAAAACATTAGTATTTATGACATCAAATAAGTATATTAAAAAAATATATTCTACTATGTATATAATGATATATTCTCGTTTATAATTTGATCAAATTAAAAAGTACTTCTTATAACTTACTCTCTCCGGTCTTCGTCCATATAAGAATGCAATTCTCACATTTCGAGAAGTCAAACAGTTTAAACTTTAACTAAAGTTATATGAAAAATATTAACACTCATGAAACAAAAATAAGTACCATTAGATAAGTTATAGAATATATTTTCATAATAAATTTATTTATAGACATAAATGATAATATTATTTATTATAAACTTAGTCAAACTTAAGCTAATTTGACCGGTATGATTCCTATAATTACATTCTTTCGTGGATGAATGGAGTATAAGATAACTCTAGAAACTGTCAGGGACGAAGGGAGTACCTGACAAAGGGAGTATCACCGTGGCAACTAAATTTCTGGATCCGCAGTAATACTATTCAACATTTTTTTGAAAGGACAGAGAGCTTATATTAAGATGAGGGACTTGTTAAATTCACCGTGACTGAATTTTAGCTTTCTGTTAGGCGACGGTTATTGCATATATTTTATAATAAAATTATAGCTTTTTCATTGCAATTTATGTTAGGCATAATCCGTGATTTTTGGTTTCAAGAATAAAAAACCCCGTTAGATAAAATCACAAACCTGATAAAATTTGATTTGTATTGGTACAAACACAATTAACAATTTAAGGTTATTTATATAGTTAGACAAGGACAAAAGTTTAATATATTTTGAAACAAAGACTAATAACAAATAATAAAAGTAATAATTATTTATACTAGTTGTTCGTAGAAGAGTGTCGTCTAAATTAACCTTAAAATTCAGACATCGAAATATATAGAAGAAGTGTTAAGAAGACAGCTAATCATGGCCTAAAGTTGTAGACGCGCAGGCCGGGGCACCTTTCAAAAGAAAGGCAACTCTTCCAATCAAACATGCTTTCACCGATGCCCCAATCAGACATTGACGGACCTCCTGCGAGCCATCAGCTCGTCCACTAACCGTCCGCATAATCGTAAGAGGACCCACCCTTGGCCACCGCGCGCCTGGCCTTCTCCCCGAGCTCCTTGGCCTTCTCCCGTATTTCCTCCGCGTCCTCGCAGTCGCCCATCGTAAAATTTTTGTATTTTGGTCCCTTTTGAAAATATTTTTTTATAAAAAAATCTATGCCAAAACGTTTGCTGAAAATAGATCATTTTTAGGCATCTTAGAACATGACGCCAAGTTATGAGGGTCGGCGTCGACTGACACGACGCCGAGGTCTTGCCACGTCACGGACGACCCTGGTCGACGGCGATACGGTGGCGCATGGGGTCCGACATGTCGGCGTAGTGTCAGCCAACGTCACAGGCCGAACCTCGGCGCTGTGGGACTACACGCCGAGCTATTGGCACCATCCGGCGCGTGGCCCAAGCGGCCCAACAACGCTTCGTGGCCTAATAGCTCGGCGCGGGGTCACTTAACGCCGAGCCACCAGACTCAGCGCGGTCCGACTCAACGCCGAGGTCTGGGCTCTTGAAGCCGCGCCGCGGCCCCCTTCTTCTTCTTCCTCCCTCCATTCTAAAGACCGGCGCCGGCTCTGCTCTTCGGCTCCCCCCACGCCCCCACGAAACCCTAACTCCCAAAAGCGACCCTAGGTGCCCCGATCTCGTCTCCCAAAGCTTCCTCGAGGTAATGGTCCCTCCCCTCCTCCAATCTATCCGCGTAGATATGCTTGCATTGTCTCTAATCATGTGGAATCATGGATATATGGTGTTTTGGTATATGTGTGTTTGCATTTGCAAAATGTATGGCTTAGAATGATTGAGTGCATTGTTGTTTAACTGTTTTATGTGCTGAACATGTTAGGTTAGTTTGGTTTCTAGTTATTTTGGTCATTAGGGTTCTTTGTTTATTGTAGGTGTCATTAGGGTTAGTTATTTGTTGGTCATTAGGGTTAGTATGTATTTTAGTTATTTGTTGGTCATTAGATTTCAATTTTTTATGACTAGAAATGATTATGTTGTTGGGGTTGAAAAAGATGAAATGATATATTTTAGTTTCTACTTATTGGATTGAAACTCGCATGATATATTGATATGTGACACTACTTGTTGTGTGATGGCTGTAGATGGATAAATTAGTGAGGTTGCATCATGGAGGCCGTATTGTTAGGACAAGAGATGATAGTTTGGAATTTCTGGACATGTGTGAGGAGTTGTTGATTTTTTTCTGAAACACCATCTTTGACCCAGTTAGTGAAGCGAGTGAAGGTTAAGTTAGGCTGGAATGAAGGAGACGTGCATGTTCAGTTTGAAGGTGTCATAGATGTTGGGTCGTCGAAGGGTCCTCGGATCAAGCGGTTGCTCAAAATTACAAGCGAGTCTGAATGGAATGATTACAAGGCAGTTGTATTGGCCTCAGAAGTGCGATCTTTGGATTTAGTAGTAAGTAAGGAGTCCGGCTTAGGAAATGATAACTTCGAAGCATGCCCATCTTCCCCCGCTCACATAGGTTATGGTCCTTTGTCTGAAGAAGAAATATTTGTCACACAACTAGGCTACGGTGGAGATGAGGAGGAGAATGCGGTTGCCGATGGTGAGGGCAATCATGATAGTTATGAAGAGGATGATGATTATGTAATTGGTGATGCAGAAGAAGGTTTGGATGACGTTAGCGGAGACTTTTCTATTGAGGATGAGCTTAGCGACGAAGATGATCTTAGTGGTGAAGAAGACTTTGGTGATGCTAGGGCTATGAACCGTTTTGACATGGAGATAGCTGGAGATGATGAATCCTTCGTAGAGGAGATAGCCGAAGACTCTGATGACGATCGCCCTGTTGGTCGTCTCAATTTTAGGGAAATAGAGATATTGTCTAGGGTCTTGCCTTGGAGAGATCCACTAGTTGGTGATTTCGAGGACCTTAGCCATGGTCACAGGGCAGTAGCTGATGGTGGGCTAAGTGATACAACAGTGCCTGATGTTAGCGGTTGCCTCATCATACGGAAGGGCATATTGTTTGCTACCATGGATGAGTTGAAATCATGGTTGCAAGAGTACTCCATTGTACACAACCGACCTTTTAGGGTCATCAATTCATTCAAGGAGAAGAGGTACACTGTTGCTTGTGAAGAACAACAGTGTGGTTGGAGAGTATGTGCTAGGAAGACGAAGGCAGGCAAATGGAAGATTACCTCAGTGAAGCAACCACATGTTTGTGCCACTGCTGAGGCAGAAGAGAACCATCTGCAGCTCAATTCTAGGTTCATTGCAAGGCAGTTATGCCCCATGGTAAAGCATATGCCAACCATTATGGTGTCCACGTTGGTTGAGATCATCTTCCAATGGTACAATTACTATGTCAAGTATGGAAAAGCATGGAGGGCAAAGCAACGTGCACTGGAAATAATATTTGGAAATTGGGAAAAAGCTTATGAGCGCCTCCCTGTAATGTTGAACGCAATGAGGGCTATAAATCCTAGGATGCACTTTGAGTATTTACCTAAGGAGGGTGAAACAAGGAATGGTAGCCAGGTATTTGGAAGGGCCTTTTGGGCGTTCGGGCAGAGCATCGAAGCATTCAAGCATTGCAGGCCCATCGTCTTAATTGACGGGACCTTTCTTACAGGGAAATTTGAAGGCACAATGCTTGTTTATATTGGGACAGATGTAGAAGACCAGCTTGTGCCATTGGCCTTTGCGATTGTTCGGAAGGAGGACACGGATAGTTGGTGTTGGTTTCTTAGGCTAGTAAGACAAGTGGTAATTGGTTTGGGACGTGATGTTTGTGTGATATCCGATAGGCATGCTGGCATTCTGAATGCCGTAGAACAAGAGATTCCTGGTTACGGCAAAATACATCACTGGTGGTGCACCAGACACCTTGCTCAGAATCTTATAAGGCATGATCACACAAAGGACAACTTCAAATTATTTGAGGAGGTTTGCAGGCAGCAAGAGGTTTAATTATTCAAAGACAAGCTAGATGCCCTAAAGTTAGCCACAAATGTTGATGGCAGACAATTCTTGAGCGAGTTGATGGCGTCGAAGGATAAGTGGTCACTTGCATATGACACCGGAGGTTGGAGATGGGGCTTCATGACTAGTAACATGGTAGAGATGTTCAATAGCCTTCTAAGAGGTTGTCGTGGTCTGCCTGTGATTGCTATTGCCTTATTCACCTTCTACAAGTTGAATGCTTGGTTCGTTTCGAGGAAGAAGCATGCGAGGTCTCTATGGACAGTAGGCAAAGCTTGGCCACTTTTAGCATCTTAGGAACTAGCTTTCTCAAAGAAAAAGTCTAAACGACAGAAGGATTCATGTTTCGATCCGATCAACCATGGATATGAGATTCTAGAGGGTGGTGGAATTAACATTGGTGGTAAAGACCGGGGTGCTCGAAAACATAAAGTAGTGATCAATGAGAACAAGTGTACGTGTAGAAAACTGACCATATACCATAGGCCTTGCTCCCACATGATTACAGCCTATCGCCTTAGACATGTTGACGCTGAGGTCCCTCCCCGTATGGTCGCGGAGTTCTCTTTGAGGAACCTAATGAGCACCTGGAATCCTCAGTTCGAGCCATTTCTTGACGAGAGTCAATGGCCTACTTATGATGGACCCAAGTATGTGGCTGATCTTGGTTTACTCTGGAAGAGTAGAGGACCTAGGCGGCGGAAGCGGTTTAGGATGGACATGGACCGAGCCACGAAAGGTAGATCAACCACGAGTAAGGTTGGGACACATTTTATAGAGGACACCCAAAAGAGCCGTTGCTCTGGTTGCCATAAGACGGACCACAATAAGAGAAAATGTCCTGAACACCCATAAGGCGACAGTTGAGGCTAGCAAGAAACGGCGTAGCAGTGGGGTGTCCCTGAGGTGGCTTTGTTAGCAGTTTCGGGAGTGCCCACCCAACGTAGACGCCCAGACCGTGACATTCTACTAACACGAGTTATACTAATAAGAGTAGACATGCTATATTTATGTTTGTTCCTGCAAGAAAAACTGAAGGTTGGTTCGATTTCAATCCCCTATTTTTAGAGAGTCAAATCTTTTTTAGTTTGGGAATCAACCATAGTACATGAAACTTAGATATAGGTAAACTGCAATTTATGAAATAGCAAATGCACACCGATTACACTCACATCAAAACTAACAATGGCATGTCGCAAACTAAACCTAGCATGCCTTAGGGGATTGAAAGAAATAAGTGATATAGACGTTGCAAAGGTACTACGATTACACACTCACATGAAAACTAACAATGACATGTTGCAAACTAAACCTAGCATGCCTTAGGAGATTGAAAAGAACAACTCATACAAGCATTCCACATTTGGATTGACTAACAAAGGTTGGTCCTAATAATGCTCCCACATATTGAACTGAGTTGCGCCTTCCCCATAGTATTCTCCAGTTGACGACGGTGGTGGCGGTGGCGGTGGAGAAGGAGGCCCGTGCTTCTTATGGTATGGGCACTAGCAGTACGGATTATTGCATAGTGCCTCCTCTACATCATTGCTGTTGTCATCGTCCGACTTGTCCCTGTTATCACTTCTAGGGCCATACTCTAGGTCAAAGATGCGTCCCTGTAGATATGTGATGTACTGTTGATGGGGATAGATAGAAGGAGGGTCGACCCATCTAGTGAAGCCACAGTTATCTGGACAACTTGAATCCTAAAAACCCATCTACCAATAAGTACTACTACAAACCAAATGCAAATCTAAAAAAGGTGAGAGTTCAAAGGAAATGCAAATCATCGTGAGAATCTGAAGAAACGATGGCCTCCACCATCACAGTCGTTGTACATCTGCACAACGCAATCCAAACCGTGGCGGCATTTTGGCCAATCTTCAATGCGCTTGTCGTATGATCTAAGAGGTCTCTCACGGGTGAAGTCACTCTTCATCTCCAAAGGAAATTCCTCTATTGGTTCTTCAAAAGAATCAGGACCTAGAGAACCCTCCCACACAATCGGAGGCCCCTTCCTCACCCCCTTTCCTCTCCCTCCGCCGAAACCCTTTCCACTCGAGGAACCTCTGCTCAACATTTGCTAAAACTAAACCAAAAAACAAGTTGTGTGGATGTGGAGCAAGACATGGAGCACTATATATAGAGATGAAGGCAGGTTCACCATGAATGCTACTTGACAAAAAACTTGTGTGCGTACTCATTTATTGAATCTGCAAAGGCTAGATGCTTTATCTGAAAAGCCTATAACCATGACTGGTCATTTCATCTGAAAAGGCTACACCTGTGTTTTGTCACTTCATCTAAATGCAGTACATCACTCTGATATTAATTAATTGCGTATACGGATACAACAGTAAACGAATCTAGGCTTTTCAGTGAGTTTTCAAATAGACTTTTCATTGACTGCAACAATACTTGTAGCCCTTTCAGTGACTACAACAACACAAGTAGCCTTTTCAGTGATACAAACAGTAGCACTACAGTCCTAGTATAGTTAACGAAGTACAGGGCATAAGACCATCTGAAATAAAAGCATAGTACATTACAACATAATAAAAAAAGTCTAGAGAATAAGTTCATCTGAAATAAAAACAGAGTGCATTACAACATAGTAAAAAAAGTCCAAGGCTACACGACATCGCTCATGAATAAACCAAATACCTACTGAGTGCAACGAGGCCACTTTCCCTTCCTCTGGGCATCGGGATTCTCCTCCATCGCTGCCTTCGCTTAGCACACACGCTCAAGCTTCTTCTCCCTCTCTGCCCTGTACGCAGCAACACGCCTCATTTCCTCCTCTTCCTTATACTCCTTTTCTATAGCCTCCGGTCTGCGTCTCTGCTCAAACCTCTCCTTAACCTCCGTATCCCACTCCTTCAGGCCTTCTAGATGCTGCTTGTTCGACTCCTTGATCTCAGTGTCAATCCACTGCTCAAAGTCACACAGTGGTGGAACGGTCTGCAAGAAAAACAAATTGTTACAAAACAAATAAATAAGCAATACTTAATATCACAAGAAAATTAATTAACACACAATAAAAATTTCTCACAATCGATGCACGACGCTGTTGCTTTGTAGGTTCCCATGCATAATTGGGACACATCCAGTACATCTGTCTATATGTTTCCTCATCTTCAGAGATGTCTACCTTGCAAGGATCACCACAAAAGCACATGGGTCGAGGAACACCTTCAGGGAGAGGCTTTAGGTCGTAGGGATTTACCCTCTGGTAACCATAGCTACAATTGAAAGAATTTAGTCATATTAACGGAGAACCAAACCTAAACCTAGGGTTTTCTATTTGTTGCACAAATAATAAATAAACATTGGGATTACCTTGGAATACGAGCTTTACCACGCCTTGGCATCCTAACATTACGTAGAAAAAAATCAATCCAAAGTACCTTGCAACGAATGTAAAGCTACTAACACTAAATCACCATACCTCCCAAATAAGCTTTTCATTACAAACCCTAAGCAAATTTAAATCCCAACAAACACAAAATTTAACTCAATAATTATAAACCAGAACATATACAACAACAACAACAACCATACATTTGGGTCATTCAATCATTTGAACCACCATACATTGCACGAATGACATGAACATGAACCAAACCTATAATGCCAAGTTCAAAAAAAAACACAAACAACCGAATCTAAATGGATGAAATGAAAGAGGGGAAAGAGGAGTACCTTGGCAAAACGTTCTAGTTATAAAAAATTGAAATCTAATGACCAACAAATAACTAAAATACATACTAACCCTAATGACCAACAAATAACTAACCCTAATGACACCTATAATAAACAAAGAACCCTAATGACCAAAATAACTAGAAACCAAACTAACCTAACATGTTCAGCACATAAAACAGTTAAACAACAATGCACTCAATCAACCTAAGCCATACATTTTGCAAATGCAAATACACATATACTAAAACACCATACACCCATGATTCCACATGATTAGAGACAATAAAAGCACATCTACGTGGATAGATTGGAGGAGGGGAGGGACCATTACCTCGAGGAAGCTTCAGGAGACGAGATCGGGGCACCTAGGGTCGCATTTGGGGTTAGAGTTTCGTGGGGTCCGTGGGGGGATTTGGGAGACAGAGAGCCGACGCTTTCAGAATGGAGGGAGAAGAAGAAGGGGGCCGCGGCGCGGCTTCAATAGTTCAGACCTCGGCGTTGAGTCGGGCCACGCCGAGTCTGGTGGCTCGGCGTTAAGTGACCCCGCGCCGAGTTATTAGGCCACGAAGCGTTGTTGGGCCGCCTGGGCCGCGCGCCGGATGGTGCCAATAGCTCGGCGTGTAGTTCCACAGCGCCGAGGTTCGGCCTGTGGCGTTGGCTGACGCTACGCCGACGTGTCGGACCCCATGCACCACCGTGTCGCCGTCGACCGGGGTCGTCCTTGACGTGGCAAGACCTCGACGTCGTGTCAATCGACGCCGACCCTCATAACTTGGCGTCATGTTCTAAGACGTCTAAAAATAGTCTATTTTTAGCAAACGTTTTGGCATAGGTCTTTTTGTAAAAAATGTTTTCAAAAGGGACCAAAATACAAAAAATTCACTCGCCATCACTCTCCCGATGGCCTCCGTGATCACCTCGCCACCGATCACGCGTGGGGTCTCGAGCTTCGACACGTAGTCCGTGGATCCCACGCTGACACCCACCTTGAGCAGCTCCACCACCAGCTTCTCGTTGTAGAACTGGTCGGCGTAGCGCGGCCACGTCACCATTGGCACACCGGCGCTCACGGCCTCCAGCGTCGAGTTCACCAGCAGTGCGTCACGAACCCGCCCACTGCCGGGTGAGTCAGGATCAGCCTCTGCGGCGCCCAGCCCCGAATGATGAAGCCGCGGTCGCCGCGCGCCATCAGCTCCGTAAACCCGTCGGGCATCCATTCCGACTCCTCGGTGTCCGCGCCGCCACCGATGACCCAGACAAAGTTCTTCCCGGACAGGTCGAGGCCGCGTGCGAGCTCGTGCAGCTCGGGCGACGAGAAATGGGACAACGTGCCGAAGGACACGTACACCACCGAGCCCCTCGGCTTGGTGTCGAGCCACTGCTGGTAGCCGTCCGCGTCCGGCGAGGGCCCGTTGCTGGCGCCCGTCGTCGCCGCGTCCTTGCTGGCGAGCGCGACCGGCCCGACGAGCCATGCACGGCGGCCGAGCGTAGTGGTGTAGTGCTCCAAGTAGTCTGGCTCTAGGTCGTGGAAGCTGTTGAACACTTCGACGTAGCTCCTCTGGTCCGCGGCGCTCATGCGCTGCAACAAGGCCCAGGCCTCCGGCCGCTTCTTGGGATTTATCATTTGGCTGCGCCTCAGCTCGACGCGGTGCGGCAGCCTCGGAAGCAGCACGAGCGCGTCGGGGTCGTCGGGGGTGGCCTCCACGGGGTTGTAGCGCAGCATACAGTCGATGCAGGTCCGCGAGAACAAGCTGCCGCCGAGGAACGCCATCCACGGGACGCCGTGCTCCGCGGCGGCGTCGGTGGCCCAGTCGAAGAAACTGTCAGCCACGACGGCATCGGGGCGATCCTCCGCCAAGAACCGGTTGAACGGCTCGTGGAGTAACCGGACCGGTCTCGACGCCAGGGGGTAGCCCGACGTCGGGGAATGGCACGACGGCGATGTCGATGGCCAGGGTGCCCTCGGTGCAGCGGGAAGCGTCGTTGGCGCGGTCTACCGCCGAGCGAATGACTTGAGCGTTCACCGGGGTGGTGAGGATGGTGCACTTGACGCCTCGGGCGGCGAAGAGCGTGGCCATGTCGGCGATCGGGATTAGGTGCCCCGGCGCGAGGAACGGGAAGAAGAGGATGTGCAGCGGCTTCTGCTCATCTTTGATGGCCATGGCTGGCTGCATGTCGGCACTTGCGCAGCTGCGCTCTTGGGAGTAGATCTAGATCAAGAGGAAGGGAGGGCGTAGCTAGAAAGCGGAGCAGCAAGAAATCTGGAAACTTTTGGCGGAAGATAGCTAGGGGCCTGTTTAGTTCACCTCCAAAACGTCAAATTTTTCAAGATTCCCCGTCACATCGAATCTTTGGACGCATGCATGAAGCATTAAATATAAATAAAAAATAAAACTAATTACACAGTTTAGACGAAATCCACGTGATGAATCTTTTAAGTCTAATTAGACTATGATTGGACACTAATTGTCAAATAACAACGAAAACACTACAGTAGCGTTTTGTCAAAAAATTTGGCATCCAAACTGGCCCTAGAAAGGATGCATGTTCCAGATGATGATTGGACAGACTATTATATTTGCAGTTTTCTATTGTATACTATCTGACGGAATCATCAATCGAGGAAGAACGCTAAGTATGATTTGGTGATCTCCATCCCAGTAAGCCTCAAATGATCCAATTACTTGGGGCGCCCTCCAAGTGTGTGTAGCTTCATTTGCAAAGTTTGAACAGCCTCTGCAGGTGGTGAATTGGAATTGTATACAGTGCTTTCGTAAGCCTAGAGTTTACCAGCTGAGTTCCATGTATTCCACGAGTGAGCAATGCGCTGCGGTGCTTTCGTAAGGGATGCTTTAGAAGTTCAGATGAGAATTCGAGCACCTTCAGCCCTGTTTGGTTGAGCTGTGGCTATGGGAAAAAGCTGCTGTGAGCTGTGAGCTGTGAAAAAGCTGCTGTGGGCTGTGAGCTGTAGAAAAGCTGAAAGCTATTTGGTTAAACAAGTATAAAATATACCTTTTATCTTTATCTCTCTTGAAACAACTATGGAAGAGCTTTTTATTCCACCAATTTTGAAAAGCAGAAAGCCAAAAGCCAAAAACAGGGTCAACCCAGCTTTTAAAAATAAACTACGAAAAAACAGCTGCTTCTGAAAAAACGTTCTCCAAGAACAGCCAAAAGCCTAGAAGCGACTCTCAAAAAGTACCAGTCCATTTCGTCATTGCTTACGTAACATGTCACCTCGATCCAATTTTCCCACCGAGCCCTGCAGTTCTCGGCAACGGATAAGCCTATGTTTAGTTAGCTAAAATCCAAACTTTGACACTATATAAAAAGAAGATTCTTCGTCACATTAAACTTGCGGTATATGTATGGAGTATTAAATGCTGATGAAATTAAAAACTAATTGCACAGTTTGATTGTACTTTGCGATACGAATGTTTTAAGCCTAATTAATCAATGATTAGACAATTATTACTAAATACAAACGAAATGATACAGTACGCTACAGTGCCTACGGGATTTCTGGCAGTCAAGTTAGAGTGTACTTGCACGTGTTCCATGTAATAATAATATTGTGCCCAAGCGTCGCGTGAACTGGGGAAGTAGCCCCAAGTTGACTTGCATCTTCTATTACTGTCGCGCGAGTGAGCACGACGGCCCAGCGCACGGAAGAGCCGCCTGTCCCTCCTGTCCTGCCATGCTTCCACGACGTCGTGGTCTTCCAGTGAAAAAAACTGTTGGGGGTTGTGAATTGTGAAAAAATTGCTGTGGGTTGTGAGTTATGAAAAAGCTGAAAGCTATTTGGTTAAACAAGTATAAAATATACCTTCTATCTTTATCTCTCTTGAAGCAACTATGGAACAACTTTTTATTCCACCAATTTCGAAAAGCAGAAAGCTAAAGGCCAAAAGCAGGGTCAAACTAGCTTTCAAAAATATACTACCGAAAAGCAGCAGCTTCTGAAAAAGCAACCTCCAAAAGCAGCCCTTTTGGTTTTGGGGGCAAAAAACCAAAGCCAAAAGCCCAACCAAATAGACCATAAGTCTGTGAGGCCGTCTCACAGGAGATCTATTATGAAACCTAAACTTAAAATATATTTTTAATGTAATATCTATAGTCTCTCAGAGTACCTAATGAAAAACTCATTTTAGGTATCAGGAGGGTTATAACCTAAATTTAAGTATCATCTCTCCTGGAGATCTATTTACATAAAGGGTTATCTTTTAGGTTTTGATGTTGGACAAGACCAAAAATAGATATTGAATCATTTACCTGTAGCGCCATCCAAACGATGAATGTGTCTTATATTTTATGTCGCGGTTGTTGAAGACCGGCTTACTGAGATAATATACAAGAGCATGTAAATATTGCATATGATAAAAGTCACTGACAAACATGTGGATAGTGTACCATAAAAAAAAGCTGTGGATAGCGAAGTATCAACTATTAGTTACGGATAGAGTAAGATATAACATCTTCAGCAGACTTAATGAGAAAATTAAGAAGAACAATAAGATCATCATATTGGCTTTGTCTTTTGGCCTGTTCGCTGGTAGATTTTTAGGCTGATAAATTTGGCCGGTTGTTGCGAGAGAAAAACAACGTTGACTGATTGATAAACTCTGGCCGAAACCAACTAGCGTACAGGCTATTTGTGTGTGGTGGTGGTGGGACCGGCCGTCCTAGGCCCTGTAATACGCGATACACCAGATCCCTGACTCCCCATAATAATGTACAGATGCACGGTCCGCGCGACGCGACCTTTCGAGTTCTGCCTTCCTTCCTGTGCGTGCGGCTTTTGCATGGTGGGCCTGGCGGCGTTCCAATCCATGGGCCTGTTCCAGTCCAGCAGAGCAGAGCAGGCGGCAAATCGCAGGGACCCCTAATCTCAATCTCACCTCTCACGTGATCTGTGATCCCTCAACCAACCCTCATCCCTGTTCCGCTGTTCGTGGGCAGTTCCAGCACGCAGCAGAGCAGGCAGGCGCCAGCGGCAGCAGCAACCAACAAAGTAGGAATCTGAAATTTAGTTACTAATTATTTCTCACGTGATCCCTACTTTATAAAATTATTGTTACTAATTGTTTCTCTAAATTTTAACAGTAACATGTCATCAAGAAAGTATGCTTCTAGCAACGATAAAAAGGAAGAAGAAAAGGCGAATAGATGATTTGATACAATCACAGAGAGGGGCTCTTGATAAATTTCTTAAGAATAATACTAGCACTTCAAGAGATCCAGATGCATTGGGTGATAGTTGATGTGGAGGAACCAGCTAATGCTAATCCAGAAGATCAAGACCATATGACAGACAATGTTGACATCAACCTAGATGAACATAATGTGAGTGATCATGAGCACATATTTAATTCAAATGAAACATAACCTACTATTGTTGATGAGGATCCAGTTTCTATTGATATTTATGATCCAAGAAATTGAGATAAACTTGATAACAAAGCAAGGGATACATTATTGAGAAGGGGCCTATAAGAGAAGAGAATATTGAATTCCCTTGGGATGCCAATGATAGACATTTTTCCAATGCCTATTACTCTAGAAAAATGAGCAATGGAGAGGTACATGATAGAAAATGGTTAGTTTATTCCAAACACTTGGACAGAGCATTTTACTTCTGTTGTAAGCTTTTTAATTCTAACAAATGCAAGAGTTCATTAGAGAATGATGGGTTTAGAGATTGGAGGCATATCAATGAGAGGTTGAGGGAGCATGGCATTAGTGTTGAGCGCATTACCAATATGACCTCATAGAATCAGTTGAGAATTAGGCTAAGCAAAAGATGGAAATTTTTGCTTGATTATGTTGATGGTCTAATTGTGAAACCATTATGCAACACACGTTGGGAGAGTCAGATTAAAAGTGTTACAACAATTAGATATCAAGCTCCTTAGCTAAGGGCTGCTTTACTTGCATTAAGTGAAGATCAACCCAAGGGTAGTAGTGACGCAAATAATTTATTTAATGTGCTTGGCAGCTTTGAATTTATTTTTGGCATGGTTATTTGGCATGACAATCTATTTGTTGTCAATAAAGTGAGGAAAAATTTGCAATCACCATCTATGTACATTGATTCTGCCATACGATAGACAGAAGGCATAATGGATTACTCTGAGACCTATAGGAATGATGGGTTTGCTTCTAATATGGTCAGTGCTAAAGAAATTACATCTAAAATGGGTGTTGAGCCATCATTTCCTATAAAGCGTCGTGCTCTTAGAAAAAACATTTTGATGAAAATAATAGTGAGGAAGTCATCTTGCAAGCTGAGAAGGATTTTAAAGTTAGTTACTTTCTGGTTATGTTTGATATGGCAAAAAGATCAGTGAAAAGTAGATTTGAACAACTCTAGTCATTTAATGAGATATTTGGGTTTTTAATGAGTTCAACAATCTTGAAGTTCTTGGATGGTCCTGAACTAAATTTGTGTTGCACAATATTGGCGGTAGCTTCCTCTCATAATGGTTCATTTGACATTGATTTAAATGATCTAGTTTCTGAGCTAAGGGTTCTACAATCCGCTTTGCCAGATAGAGAAATGACAGCTATGGAGATTTTTGAGTTTGTCACAGGAGGTGATTGTTATCCTAGTACTTCCACTGCTTATCGCATCTTGTTTACTATACCAGCGACTGTGGCATCAGCTGAAAGAAGCTTCTCAAAATTAAAATTGTTGAAAACTATTTGAGATCTACGATGGCACAAAGAGGGGTTAAATGGATTGGCAACATTGTGCATTGAGAAGCCATTGTTGATGAGATTGATATGGACACCATCATCGATGATTTTCGCATCAAGGAATGTCAGAAGAAATTTTTGAGGTAATTTAATATGTATACAAATTATTTCATATGAATATTACTTTTATATTCAGTTAACTGCTTATTAATAATATTTTGTATGTGTGTGTATATACTACGAGGTAGTACTAGTAGTATTATCATGTTCATATAAAAGGCCCAAAATTTCTTGTGTTTTATAACAAAGGAAAGGGAAAACATAAGACGATGCTCTTCCAAGCCTATAAAAGAGATAAAAAAGCTAATAAAAACAAATACACAGCTCTAAGAAGGTAGGTCAAGATGTGGGTCTTGGAAACATAATTTTTTACTGAGATACTCCCTCCGTCCTCAAATATAGTGCATACAAGCATTAAAAAATTATATCAAAATATAAGGGATTCTAGGGGACAAAAAATAGTTTTGCATTAAGTACTTGTCATTTATCAACCAATCACCATTGATCATGTTGATGATAACGTCTGATTAAAAAAATAAAACGAGTGCACATGAGTTTTTTTTTGTGTTCTCTTAATTTGTCTTAAAATATGTACAATGCACCATAAAAGATAGAAGAGTGAGCTAATAGTCGCTGTTGTTTACTCCCTCTGTCCTAACAAATAGAAATCTCACTTTCCAGGAAGTCAAACAATTCTAATTTAAATAAATATCATTAAAAATATTAATATTTATGATACATAATAAGTATCACTAGATTAATCATAAGATATATTTACATAATAAATAATCTATTTAAAGATATGAATGTTGGTACTATTTTGTATAAATCTAGTTAAATTCAAGATTATTTGACTTGGCTAATTTTAGTGGGGGTTTCATCAGAGTTTCGTGGGCATTAAATATGCTGATGTGGCACCGTATTGATGAAGAGAGAGGATAAAAGTTTCATGGCAGTAGAGAGAGTTTCGTGGGAATGAAACTCTTCTGCACTTTTTTTAAAATATGGATGTATTAAAAACTGGACCATAAAATCCCCACTGAGACTGGTAAGCTGAGAGTTTCGTTCTTTTTGAATGGATCGGAGGAAGCAGGAACTGTCTAGGAAAAGATTTTAGTATGACACGCGCAGCGGGGAAGAATTGGGAAAGCTTAAACATTTTGATTGAGGATGATTGGGGGCCGATCCGCGTGCACCTAGGACTTTGAACTTTGAAGCTGAGCCGGCCAATTCGGCCACCACTGAACCCAATGGATCAGCTAACTGGGTCTGCAAATCTTATGTGTCTGTCCATGCTCCCTTTGCGCGTGTTCTAATAATAATAATAAGATCATGTGCAGGACCTTTTTTTAACGAGAATGTGCAGGACCGTTGAACGCCATAGCAACATGTCAGGACTGCTGCCTCTCCATGGGTTGTGTCTGAAAGCAGAGCTGAAGTGCCAGACGAGCTACAGGAAGCGACAACAACAGGCTCCCAGTGTGGAATGCCATCCTGGGCCGTGACCAAGAGTAGCCGCGTCTATAGGCCGGAATGGGTGAACGTGCGAGGCCCAGCCGGCAAGCATGAGAGCTATGTGATGTATAAAATATACTAGCACCTTGGGGAGAGGGCTATCAAACAACTATGTACAAACTCGCTAGTACTTGCTAAAGCAAACCTCGTCTGTTTTCCGACCCCTGCTATGTTTCCTAGCCTCTATTCCAATTTCTCTGTATCTGATAGCTAACAAATTGGTATCTACTCCCTCAATTTTTTAAGTGTGACATTTAGTTTGTCCTAAGTCAAACATTGTAATATTTGACCAATCATTTTTAAAAATCCTTATAATTTGACAATATATGAATTATATATTAGATAGTATTTCTGGTAATAAATCTAAAAATATAAATCTTATGACATGAAACTATATTTTTTTTTGAAATTAATGGTCAAAAATACACATGTTTGACTTAGGACAAACCAAATATGACACTTAAAAAAACGGAGGGTGTAGAGCCAATCCTCGAACCTCGCGGATTGGTCACGAGCACTTCACCTACTTCCGCAAGCAATGGATCCGAACACAAAGCTTATCCTCGACAAACTCAAGGGGTTGTGTGCGGATCGGTGACGGAGCTCCAGGCGTTCTTGTCGTCCTGGATCGATGCGATGGAGGGCTCTCGGCAAGCGGTTTGGCATGCTGAAGGACGCAACCAAGGTGTTCGATGATTGGAAGCTCCAGATGGACACAATCATGGAGGAGCTTCGCGTTGAGAAGGGGTCTCTATGCAAGACAGCGCATCGAGTGGTGCTCGATGCTGGTGCAGACACCTCAGCCAGCATCCTTCCTCGTCCCGAGGCGGCAGCGGCGGCTTCACCTACCGACAACACAGCCGTCGGCCCGTATGGGCACCATGTCGAATTGCAGCATCGGGTGTTTGAGTTCCGCACTCAACTCCCGGTCAAGGGTATGCTCGAGAACCCTCATCCCAAATTTAGCATACTGGAGGATGCATCCAAGGTGTTCGAAATTGCAGTTGGGAGTGGATCTAGTGTTAGTAAGTGCGCTTAATGAACACCATTCACAGTTAGGGTCTCAGTAATTTTGAATTTTTCTAGTTTTGATGGAGAAAATCCGAAGCTGTGGATTAGTCGCTGCAACGATTACTTTGACATGTACTCTATTGAGCCGCACATGTGGATCAAGGTAGCAACCATGTACTCTGTTGAATTTTAACTTTCTTTCGAGCAACCGTTATTATATATATTTTATACTAAAATTATAGCTTTATTTCGTTATAATTTATGTAAGCATAATCTGTAATTTTCGTTTCCACGAAATAAAAGAACCGATAGACAAACCCATAAACCCGACAAAATCTGACCTGGAATAAACAACCTGTTCGCTGGTTGGTTTCTGGACTGATAAGCCCGGCTGGTGCTGGTTTGTTATGAGAGAAAAATACTGTACTATGGCTAATAAGCCCTGGCTGAAACCAACAAGCGAACAGGCTGAAAGACAATTAACAATTTACGACTATTTCTATAATCATAAAGAACAAAAATTTAATATGTTTTGATATAAAGACAAAAGACAAATCATTAAAGTAATAATTATTTGTACTAGTTATTTGTAGAGCAAGTATAAAAAAGGGGTTGTAAGAAATGTTGAGGTTGAGGAGAGAGAGGGAACGAGAGAAAAGAGATGCGGACGGTAAGAGCAAGGCTAATAATACAGACAACTGCTAGCTGTAAGGTTTCTTTTCTTTCCTCTCTCTCTCTCCTCTTCTCTTTCGTCCATCTCAGAATTTAGCCAGCTTATAGCCTGCTATTATACTTGCTCTAAGCTTATAGCCAGCTCGGATACAAGAACGAAAAAACTCTGATAGAGACATGTGGGCCATGTATTAATACTGAAGATATAACTACTATATGAGTAGGTTGAGATGTATGATGTAGAATTCATACAGCCATCGGCCGACTATATTATTAGTCTTGCTCATACAAGAGCAATGTCTATAATCATCTTAAAATTCAAGACCTGAAATATAGAAGAAGGGATAAGACCAAACTATCCCAATTAATTATTGGACACTCCAAACGCGCTTCCACCGATGGCCCCAATCAGACATTGATGGAGCTCCTGCGAGCCATCAGCTCGTCCACTAAGCGTCCGACATCATCGTAAGATGACCTACCCTTGGCCACTGCGCGCCTGGCTTTCTCCCCGAGCTCCTTGGCCTTCTCCCGTATTGCCTCCGCGTCCTCGCCGTCGCCCATCACTCTCCCGATGGCCTTCGCGATCACCTCGCCGCCGATCACACGCCGTGTCTTCGTCTCTAGCCTCGACGCGTAGTCCATGGACCCTACGCCGACACCGACCTTGAGCAGCTCCACCACCAGCTTCTCGTTGTAGAACTGGTCGGCGCAGCGCGGCCACGTCACCATAGGCACGCCGGCGCTCACGGCCTCCAGCGTCGAGTTCCACCCGCAGTGCGTCACAAACCCGCCCACTGCCGGGTGGGTCAGGATCAGCATCTGCGGCGCCCAGCCTCGGATGATGAAGCCACGGTCTGCGCGCGCCATTAGCTCTGCAAACCCGTCGGGCATCCATTCCGACTCCTCGGTGTCCGCGCCGCCGCCAATGACCCAGACGAAGTTCATGCCGGACAGGTCGAGGCCGCGTGCGAGCTCGCGCAGCTCGGGCGGCGAGAAATGGGCCAGCGTGCCGAAGGACACATACACCACCGAGCCCTCCGGCTTGGTGTCGAGCCACTGCTGGCAGCCGTCCGCGTCCGGCGAGGGCCCGTTGCTGGTGCCTCTCGTCGCCACGTCCTTGCTGGCGAGCGCGACCGGCCCGACGAGCCATGCACGGCGCCCGAGCGTCGTGGTGTAGTGCTCCAAGTAGTCCCACTCCAGGTCGTGGAAGCTGTTGAACACCTCGCCGTAGCTTCTCTGGTCCGCGGCGCTCATGCGCTGCAACAAGGCCCAGTACTCCGGCCGCTTCTTGGGCACTAACATCTGGCTGCGCCTCAGCTCGACGCGGTGCGGCAGCCCCGGTAGCAGCACGAGCGCGTCGGGGTCGTCGGGGGAGGCCTCCACGGGGTTGTAGCGCAGCATACTATCGATGCAGCTCCACGAGAACAAGCTGCTGCCGGGGAACGCTATCCGCGGGACGCCGTGCTCCGCGGCGGTGTCGGCGGCCCAGTCGAAGAAATTGTCGGTCACGACGGCGTCGGGGCGATTCTCCGCCAAGAACCGGTCGAATGGCTCGCGGAGTAACTGGACCGCGTGGAAGAACTTTTCGCGGTCGGCCACGGAATTAAGGGCTGGGCCGCTCTCGACGCCGGGGGGCAGCCCGACGTCGGGGAATGGCACGACGGCGATGTCGATGGCCAGGGCACCCTCGGTGCCGCGGGAGGCATCGTTGGCGCGGTCTACTGCCGAGCGGATGGCTTGGGCGTTCACCGGGGTGGTGAGGATGGTGCACTTGACGCCTCGGGCGGCGAAGAGCGCGGCCATGTCGGCGATCGGGATGAGGTGCCCCGGCGCGAGGAGCGGGAAGAAGAGGATGTGCAGCGGCTTCTGCTCATCTTTGATGGCCATGGCTGGCTGCGTGCTGGCGCCGGCGCAGCTGCGCTCTTGGGAGTAGATCTAGATCAGGTGGAAGCAAGGGCGGCACGTATTTTACATGGAAGGGCGTAGCTAGGAGGCGGAGTAGCGCTAAATCTGGAATCTTTTGGCGTAAGATAGCCGTGTACTGATGCATGTGCCATACGACTTGACGAGTTGACGGAATCTTTAGATTCCGCGAACGTGCTTAGCACGTATTTTACTACCTGACGTAATCATCGAGGAAGAACGCTAAGTAGACTCGTATGACTTGGTGATCTCCATCCCAGCAAGCCTCCAATGATCCAATTACTTGGGGTGCCCTCCAAGTGTGTACACTACTAGAGAACAGACTTTAGAACAATGTCCTAATTTAGCATTAGCCTCAACATTTTTTTTTGTCCCCGGAACTAAAGGATCTTTTAGTCCCGGTTGGTAATACCAACCGGGACTAAAGGTTCCTGCCCAACGGTCGTCCGCGGGGTAGAGATCTTTAGTCCTGGCTGGTATTACCAACCGGGACTAAATGTTTACCTTTAGTCCCGGTTGGTAAAACCAGCCGGGACTAAAGCTTTTAGTCTGGTTTGGGTGATGCCCTGGGAATAAAGATTAATTTTTAGTCCTGGTTTGGCCCCCTAACCAGGACTAATTATCCCGGCCTATAGACCAGCTCATTTCTTACTCCCCGAGCCCGAGCCATTCCATTCAAACTCACTGCCTCTGTTCTTCAGCTTGCTGTTGTTCTTGCTTTCTCCCCCTTCATTGGTGTTGCTCTTCGATTTTGGAGGTAACAAACTTAATCCTCTTATGTTTTATCAGTAGCTTATCTCATTTTGCGATGTAGATGCATGTATAACTTTATATGTTGGACTTTATTATGATTTTATATGTCATTTTTAGCTCAAAATTACATGATGATTTGCATATATGTTTGGATAAACAAAAGTTAAATTAGTTCATCAAAATCACGCCTCGCTCGTCCTCGCTGGAGCACGCGCCATCCTCGTCCCCGACGGCTTACGTGATCTTAGAATTAATTTTTTCATGAAATGAAAAACTTAGAAAATAGTTAGAAAATTATAGAAAATCCGTACTAGTTGAACTTGTGGACCGTGTTCAGCTCGGCGAGCATGTTCTCTGCCGAGCGGTAACGGACGTCAAGGAGAAGCTTTAATTTTACGAGGGAGAGCGGCAACGGTCGTGGAAGACCGTGTTCCATTCCTCGTAGAATCGGAGCTCTTCCTTAGCCAAGTACGGTGCCGTCCGGTGGAGAAATGCTCGCCGAGATGATCATGTAAGCAAGGTCAACTAATACGGATGGTTATTTATTGAAACATGTTTTGAGCTATAATTTGATGGATATTTGATAACTTCAGACCTACAAATATCATCTACAAATGTTACTATCCTCGGCGACTTAAACGTCCGCGAGCTCGCCGATATCGAGCAGGTCACTTAGAATTATTTTTTCCATAAAATGAAATACTTAGAAATCATGCCTTTTATTTTTTAGAATTAAGTTTTCCATGAAATAAAAAACTTAGAAAATAGTTAGAAAATTATAGAAAATCCGTACTAGTTGAACTTGCGGACCGTGTTCATCTCGACGAGCATGTTCTCTGCCGAGCGGTAACGGACGTCAAGGAGGAGCTTTGATTCTACGAGGGAGAGCGGCAATGGTCGTGGAAAACCGTGTTCCCTTTCTCGTAGAATCGGAGCTCTTCCTTGGCCAAGTACCGTGCCGTCCGGTGGAGAAATGCTCGCCGAGATGATCACGTAAGCAAGATCAACTAGTACGGATGGTTATTTATTGAAACATGTTTTTGAGCTATGTGATTTCTATGTTATTTTTAGCTCAAAATCACATGATGATTTACAATAGTAAAATCACTTGATAGTTTGGTATTTTACTATTATACATAGTACATATTTCATGGTTTAGTTAGATAAATAAATAATTTTAGTTTTGTTTAAATATATTATTTTAGAAAATATGAAATTTACACTAGTTTGCAAAAATAAGTATAGAAAGTAGATAACAACTGGTACTGGATCCTCGGCCTCTCGTTCGGTTGCGAAACGACTGAGGCCAGAACTCCCTCTCATTATCTGCGGTAAGTGTAAGCAGAAGATTGTGATGGAGTACCGAGTCAAGAGACAGGGACCCAACAAGGGTCGTGTTTTCTACAAGTGCCCGGATCGCAATGTGAGTTTCTTACGCATTTGATTATTATGGCTAATTGACCTGCTTTTCTTGAATATTTTTGACTAAATATTTTTTGGCTTTAATTTCAGTGGGAGGGCAATGGATGCGATTGTTGGTACTGGGAGGAAGATTATGCTACATACGTGTAGAATTTGGGTGCGCTTGCGGTAGCGACTGCCGATGATGAGGTAGTGAGCCAGCAGAAGAAGCTTATTAATATTTAACAGACGAATGATTTACGAAATAATTATGTTACTAAAGTGCATTGTAGTTTTAGTTTGTTTAGTGATAGTTGGGATTGCTTACGTTGTAGCCAGGCTTAGTTAATTAATCAACCATGTGTGTGTCATCTATGTTGTGTAATAAAATACTTAATTATGTTTAAGGTTTTCATAATTTGTTGTGTAATGCAGATTATGTCACGCCATTGGATGTACAATGCCGATCGCCGCTCCCAAGACTTTATTGAGGGCGTGCACTATTTCTTAGGTGTGGCCGAGGCAAATAAGCGGGATGGTTTCATGTGCTGTCCATGTGCCATATGTAAGAATTTAAAGGAATATTCAAGCTCAATGAGTCTTCATTCACATTTGCTTAAATCAGGTTTTATGTCAAACTATATATGTTGGACTAAGCATGGAGAAAGCGGGGTCATGATGGAAGAAGGTGAAGGAGAAGATTTAGACATTGATGACATTATTGCTCAGTATGGTGCCTTTGATGATACTACAATGGGGGGAGATGAAGAAGAGATAGCGGCAGAAGATGATCTCGGTGATGCTCTTGGCGATGCCATTCGTGATGCACAACAAGAATGCGAAAGTGAAAAAGAGAAAGTTAAGTTCGAGCGCATGCTTGAGGATCATAGGAAGTTGCTATATCCGACGGCAGAATAGGGGCAAAAAAAAGTTGGGTACAACACTGGAATTGCTACAGTGGAAGGCAAAGAATGGTGTATCCAACAAGGCATTTGTGAATTTATTGAGCCTCATAAAGAAGATGCTTCCGAAGCCAAATGAATTGCCCACCACTACGTACGAAGCAAAAAAGGTTGTCTGCCCTTTGGAATTAAAAATCTAGAAGATACATGCATGTCCTAATGACTGCATCCTCTACCATGACAATGAATACGAGAATTTGGATGAATGCTCGGTATGTAAAGCAGCGCGGTATAAGATCAGGCGCAATGATCTGGGTGACGTCGAGGATGAACAACGTCCTAGAAAGAAAATCCCTGCCAAGGTTATGTGGTATGCTCCTATAATACCACGCTTAAAACGTTTGTTCAGAAATAAAGACCATGCAAAGTTGTTGCGGTGGCATAAAGAAGACCGTAAGGTAGACAATATGCTGAGACACCCAGCTGATGGGTCCCAGTGGAGAGCGATAGATAGGGAATTTCCAGAGTTTGCAAATGAGGCTAGAAACTTAAGATTCACCTTAAGTAGAGATGGTATGAATCCTTTTGGGGAGCAGAGCACTAGTCATAGCACTTGGCCAGTTACTCTATGTATCTACAATCTTCCTCCATGGTTATGCATGAAGCGAAAGTTCATTATGATGCTGATCCTCATCTAAGGTCCGTGGCAACCTGGCAACGACATTGATGTCTTTCTGAAGCCATTAGTTGAAGAACTTCTAGTTTTATGGAACAAACCAGGTGTATGTGTCTAGGATGAGTACAAACAAGAACACTTTGACCTATGAGCAATGTTGTTCGTAACAATCAATGATTGGCCTGCTTTAAGTAATCTTTCAGGTCAGACAAACAAAGGATATAATGCATGCACACATTGTTTTGATGACCTTGACAGTATATATTTGAAAAGATGTCGAAAGGTCATGTACCTTGGCCATCGTCGATTCCTTCCTTTGAATCACCAAGTAAGAAAGAAAGGTAAGCATTTTAAAGGTAAGCCAGACCACCGGAAGAAGCCTCATAACCGAACCGGGGAAGATGTACTCGCAATGGTTAAGGATGTGAAAGTAGTATTTGGAAAGGGACAAGGCAGCGAATCTATTCCCAAAGATGCTAAGGGATACGTACCCATGTGGAAGAAGAATTCCATCTTTTGGGAGCTACCCTATTGGCAAGTCCTAGAGGTCCACAACGCAATCGATGTGATGCACCTGACAAAGAATCTTTGTGTGAACCTGTTAGGATTCATGGGTGTGTACGGGAAGCCAAAGGATTCACTTAAAGCACGCCAGGACTTGTAGGGCATGAAAGAACGAGACAACCTTCATTCAGAGAAGACAGATGATGGACGTTATTACTTAAGTCCTGCTAGCTACACGCTTAGCAAAGAAGAGAGAGACAGCATGTTCGAATGTCTAAGCAGCATCAAGGTCCCATCGGGATTCTCCTCTAATATAAAGGGTATAATAAATGTGCCAGAGAAGAAATTCCTAAACTTAAAGTCCCACGACTGCCACGTGCTTATGACGCAATTGCTTCCAGTTGCTTTAAGAGGAATTCTACCTCCACATGTACGTCTAGCCACCGTGAAGCTATGTGCATTCCTCAATGCAATTTCTCAGAAGGCAATCAATCTAGTGGAACTAGCTACTCTACAGAATGATGTGGTTCAATATCTTGTCAGCTTTGAGTTGGTGTTCCCTCTATCCTTCTTTAATATCATGACACACCTCCTACTTCATTTGGTAAAGGAGATTAGTATTCTTGGACCTATGTTCTTACATAACATGTTCCCCTTTGAGAGGTTTATGGGAGTCTTAAAGAAATATGTGAAAGTCCATTCTAAGCCTGAAGGAAGCATCGCCCAGGGCTATGGAACAAAGGAGGTCATTGAGTTTTATGTTGACTTTATTCTTGACCTTGCCCCGATTGGCGTTCCTGAATCGTGACACGAGGGGAGACTCAGTGGTAAAGGAACTTTAGGGAAGAAAACATATATTGGCATAGAAGACGATTATTTCAATAAAGCACACTACACAGTTCTTCAGAACTCATTATTGGTGCATCTGTACATCGAGATACATAAGGAGTTTTTACGATCCAAGTTTCCAGGGAAGACTGAAGCTTGGATTAGGCGTTAGCACATGGAAAGTTTCAGTGGTTGGTTGCGAAAAGAATATCAAGGCGATGACAATATTGATGAGCAACTGTATTTATTGGCTAGGCAACCATCGTGGCATATCCTCACGTACCAAGGGTACGAGATAAATGGGAATACATTTTACACAGTTGCCCAAGATAAAAGGAGCACCAATCAAAATAGTGGTGTTCGCATAGATGGTACAGATCTAAATGGGAATATACAAACATATTATGGCCACATAGAAGATATATGGGAACTAGACTACGCACCTAATTTTAAAGTCCCTTTGTTCCGGTGCCAATGGGTGAAGCTGACCGGAGGAGGGGTAACAGTCGACAAAGAGTATGGAATGACAACAGTGGATCTCAACAATATTGGGTACAAAGACGAACCATTCGTCCTTGCTGCCGATGTGAGTCAGATGTTCTATGTGAAAGACATGTCTACAAAATCAAAGAGAGGAAAAAATGAAGACATCAACTCAATGATCAATGAGCCAAAGCGCCACATAGTTCTTTCTGGAAAAATAAATATAGTGGGAATTGAAGACAAGTCAGACATGTCAGAAGATTATGAAAGAAATGTTCGAATTCCACCCTTCATAGTGAAGAAAGATCTAAGCATCATGTTAAATGAAGAAGACACTCCATGGTTACGACAAGATCATAACCAAGGGTCATACGTCAAGAAGAAATTCACTATTGTGCCCGCATGATACAACGATGCACTGTTGTGACATAGTTTTAGAAAGTCTATATGCGATTCAAGAATTTATGACTAGTGTTTAATAAAACTTTATCAAATGGGAAAATGAGCTATGTAAAAATTGTAGATCTTGCTGAGATGATCAAACTTGGTATTCAGAGTTTTTTCATCTGAGGTCATTTAGTGTCTCATTTGAGCAAGTTTGACCAAGTCAAATTTGGTCAAATGAAAAAACAACACTTTGACTCTAGTATTATGAACTCTAAATGACTTCAAATTGAAAAGTTTTGAATATAAAGTTTGTTAAAATCATCAAGATATACAATTGTTGTTTTGGTCAACTTTCCATTTGAGATAGTTTGGACGGTTCAAATTTGTGTTTTTTAAATTTCTACGCCTACAAACTAGTTTTTGGAACCCTAGATTGTCTCAAATTGAAAAGTTTTGAATACCAAGTTTGTTCAGCTCATCAAGATCTACAATCCTTATATAGGCCATTTTTTCATTTGAGAAAGTTTGAATAAAATATAGTTCAAATTTCACAAGCGTGTGACAGTTTTAGAAAGTCTATATGAGATTCAAGAATTTGTGACTACTGTTTAATAAAACTTTCTCAAATGGAAAAATGATTTATGTAACAATTGTAGATCTTGCTAAGGTGATCAAACTTGGTATTCAGAGATTTTTCATCTGAGGTCATTTAGTGTCTCATTTCAGCAAGTTTGACCAACTCAAATTTGGTCAAATGAAAAAACAACACTTTGACTCTAGTATTATGTACTCTCAATGACTTCAAATTGAAAAGTTTTGAATACCAAGTTTGTGAAACTAATCAAGATCTACAATTGTTATTTTGGTCAACTTTCCATTTGAGATAGCTTGGATGGTTCAAATTTGTGATTTTTAAATTTCTACGCCTACAAACTAGTTTTCGGAACCCTAGATTGTCTCAAATTGAAAAGTTTTGAATACCAAGTTTGTTCAGATCATCAAGATATACAATCCTTATATAGGCCATTTTTTAATTTGAGAAAGTTTAAACAAAATGTAGTTCAAATTTCACAAGTGTGTGATAGTTTTAGAAAGTCTATATGAGATTCAAGAATTTGTGACTAGTGTTTGATAAAACTTTCTCAAATGGGAAAATGAGCTATGTAACAATTGTAGATCTTGCTAAGATGATCAAACTTGGTATTCAGAGATTTTTCATTTGAGGTCATTTAGTGTCTCATTTGAGCAAGTTTGACCAAGTCAAATTTGGTCAAATAAAAAAACAACACTTTGACTCTAGTATTATGGACTCTAAATGACTTCAAATTGAAAAGTTTTGAATACTAAGTTTGTTAAACTCATCAAGATCTACAATTGTTGTTTTGGTCAACTTTCCATTTGAGATAGTTTGGACGGTTCAAATTTGTGATTTTTAAATTTCTACGCCTACAAACTAGTTTTCGGAACCCTAGATTGTCTCAAATTGAAAAGTTTTGAATACCAAGTTTGTTCAGCTCATCAAGATATACAATTGTTGTTATGTTCAACTTTCCATTTGAGAAAGTTTAGATGGTTCAAATTTGTGATTTTTAAATTTCGACGCCTACAAACTAGTTTTCAGAACCATAGATTGTCTCAAATTGAAAAGTTTTGAATATTAAGTTTGTTCAACTCATCAAGATCTACAATCCTTATATAGGGTATTTTTTCATTTGAAAAAGTTGTAGAAGAAAAATACTATATTTTCTTTATTTTTATAGGTTCAACAAAAATTTTCTGTCATTTTGGTCAAAAAACCGAGAAAAAATTGAAACATTGACGTTACAATAATGTGATAATAAATTTCCTACCGAATAATATTAGTTTTATTAATTTTAAGTTAAAAATATATATTTGCATTAACAAAATACTTAGTAATAGTAACATTTATATTCTATATTCATAAAAGAAATTAAAAACTTTAGGTTACAAAATTTTTCTATTTACAATAAATAATTAGTTAATCAATAGTATTTTTTAAAATAAATATTGCAAAGTATTGAAGTTGCTATAGAATTAATTAGTATTAAACAAGGAGAACAAAATCAAAATCCCAGGCCTTTCCAATTACTCCGGCGGGCTACCAAAATTTTCAGGCCTTCAGTCCCGACCCAGGCTAGGAACCGGGACTAAAGGGTGGGTGGAATTGCCCGCCCAAAAATACCTTTAGTCCCGGCTGGTAAGCCGAGCCGGGACTAAAGGGTTGGACCTTTAGTCCCGGTTCGGCTTACCAGCTGGGACTAAAGGATGTTTAGTCTTGGTTGGTGTTACCAGTCGAGACTAAAGGGTCCCGACCTATATATATCAAATGGTTCCTCTGTTCATATTCTACTTTTCGATCTACAACGTCGATCTCGTCTCTGCCGCGCCCGGCCGCGTCGAGCTCTACCACGCCGTCGTCGTACGTCGTCTACCCCCGCCCGGCCTCGTCGTCGAGCCCCGCCCGGCGGCCATCGAGCTCGTCTTCGCCGTACATCGTCCTCGTGCGGCTCAGCTCGGCCCCGTGGCTGGCCAGCACGCCCGCCATCTGCCCGCCTGCTAGCTATACACTACTACAAAAATGAGATCTAGTCCCGGTTGGGAACTAGCTCTACTCCCGGTTTCCCAACCGAGACTAGCAATCCAGGACTAAAGGTGTTGTTCTTTAGTCCCGATTTGCCACAACCGGGACTAAAGATCCTCCCAGCTTTAAAAAAAATAATGCCTCCCACCGCTGTGCCCCATGAGATTCGAACCCAAGACCTCATGCACTATCTCGCGCGTAGCTTACCACCCCACCTACACAACACATCTAACAATGGATGGGATGCTTTCCTTTTGAACTAACCCATCAGGGGACCTTTAGTCCCGGTTGATGTTACCAACCCGGACTAAAGGGTCCTTTAGTCCGGGTTGGTGTTACCAACCGGGACTAAAGGGTCTACCTTTAGCCTAGGTTGGTATTACCAACTGGGACTAAAGGTTGGAGGACTTTTAGTTCTGGTTGGTGGCTCCAACCGGGAGTAAAGGTCCACCTTTAGTCTCGGTTGGTGTCTCCAACCAGGACTAAAGGTCCCCTGCCACTGTGTCGAGCGCAGTAGCCGTTGGGCAGGGACCTTTAGTCCTAGTTGGAGACACCAACTGGGACTAAAGGCCTCTCTAGTACTAGGGGCAAAAAATGCCAAGGCCAATGCCAAATTGGGACATCGTTCTAAAGTCTGTTCTCTAGTAGTGATAGCTCGGCCATATTTTTTAGATAGTTTTTTAGATAGTTTTATTAGTTAGTTTTTAGATAGTTTTTGATATATGTTAATTAGATTTAAATGTATTAAAATTTAATTAGTACTTTATTTAGATAGTTTTTTATTATAGTTTTTGATATATTTAGTAATTATTATTCTATCTCTCTCTATATATGTGTTAGATTTAATTTTGATTTAGTAATTCTATCTATGTATATATGTTAGGTTTAATTAGATTTAGTAATTAATTCTATCTAGATATATGTGTGTTATTTTATTTAATTGGATTTAGTAATTATATTCTATCTCTCTATATATATGTTAGATTTAATTTTGTTTTAGTAATTGACACATGCATATTTTATTAGTAATTCTATCTCTATATCACATGCATATTTTATTTTAGTAATTCTATCTATATATCACTTGGATATTGTACTTATGTTATGTGCCATAGTAATTCTATCTATGTCTTGAAGATACAAATGGCTGCTCCGGATGATAACTTGAATGATGACATAATGGCGGATATTATCAATGCCGGCACCAATACGGATATAGATGACACGAGTTAGTACTTTGCTGATTATGAGGATATCCTGAATATCCCGGTGGTTGAAGATCAACAAATTGTCGCGCAAGAAAATACTAGCGAGGTATATTCGATTATCTATCATCTCTTATAGATGTATGCGTACGTATATTTGTTGTTAATCGTTGTGTTTCTACTCATGTAGCCGATCTCTGGATCTACATCAACCACCGACAAGAGTAGGAAAGTCCGAGGGCCAAAAAAGTCATTAGAGGGCCGTTTCATAATATCAGAATTTGATACCGACATCGGCAAACCATTGGGACCACATGCTCAGACATATGTCAATCAATGTGGGTTCATTGTAAGGGATAGGATCCCAGTTAGTGCTCGTGAATGGAAGCAGAAGATATCCACTCCTAATGTTAGTTTTGTATCTGATCGTGACAAGAACCTAGCTTGGAGAGATATCACTCAGCATTTCACATTACAAGCAGATGATGCTTTGAAGGAGCTAGTGAGGGATTGGACAATGAAGAAGATGACAACATTGTTCCAGAGTTGGAAGAAGACATTGTATAAAAAGTTTATCTTGAAGAATGAAATGCCGGATTTCAATGCTAAGGCGTTTGTCAAGTTGGAGTCCCATTGGGATGACTTCGTACAATACAAGACATCTCAAGAGAGTGAGGAACGTGTGATGAGGAATCAGCAGAATGCCCGATAGAAGCAATACCATCATCGCATGGGATCAGGTGGTTATAGGAGTGCTATTCCCAAGTGGCAGAACCTAGAAGCAGAGATTACTGCCAAGGGAATCATACCTGAAACAATAGAGAAGAACTGGCCTCAACGCGTGAAGAATTGGTTCTACGCTCATGGGGGAAGCCTAGACCCAGACACTGGCAAGCTAATTTTTGGCTAAAAAATTGAGAGAGCAACACAGAGACTAGCTCGTGCTAGGGAAGAAGCTGATAGTGGTGTTTTCAAGCCCAACAGAGAAAAGGATGAATTGACATATGCCCTAGAGAATCCCAAACATGGTGGTCGAACAAGAGGCTATGGGGCGGTTCTGTGGCTACAAGCATTCCCAGCAGACAAGGATACCTACAGAAGCCGCTAGAGAAAGAAGGATGAGGAGGCAGACCAAATCCGTGTATTGGAGCAATTTGTTAATAAGTCACGACAAGCATTGCTTGAATCACATGAACAAAAAAATCTCTTAAGGCAAGAATGCAGGAGGAGATCAAGAGGCAAGTGCAGCTAGCAATGAGTCAAATGCAATCGCAATCAACGTCGGGAGTCACTATTAGCCCCATTGGTCAGATGAAAAGCAGTTGTGCTTCCACAGAGCTGCCAGTTATTCAAGGTGACGCTGGGTTGTGCTTCCCTGTTGATGACATTACCGAGCCTCTAACAACATGTGAGCTGCACATTCCAGATGGTAATAATGCATCAATCAGGGTGGCTATCGGGGTTGTATCTCCAATAGACCGAACGAAGACACCAAGAATCCATGGGTCAGTTATTCAACCTGGATATGCTAGCATCTCGGTCGATAGAGTGCTCAAAGGTTACAACAATGTTCCTCTTGACATTGAAGGCGGTGATGGGGAGAAGACACTAGGAGAAGCAAAGAAGACATTTATTCAATGGCGCAAATGCTTCATCATTATTCCTAGGGCGCCACCGCTTCCCCTACCTCACCCTAGGTACGAATGAAAGTGAATGAAATATTATTTTCCATTAATTTTATATTGGCTTCAAAAATAATTGATCCACAACTTGTTTTTGTAGCAGGGTCTCTCCCCAGCCTAGCACAATCATTCATTCCCCATCTCATCATAGCGTCGCAGGGGCGAGATGACTTCATCCCCACGGCGATCTCCAACTCCTACACCGGCCCCATCGCCTCCACAACGATCTCCAACTCCTACACCGGCCCCACCGCCTCCACAACGATCTCCAACGCCTCCACGCCGAACTCCAACACCGGCCTCATCGCCTCCATGCCGGTCTCCAACACCGCCCCCACCCCCTCCATAGTGACGCACTACAAAGACGTCTAAGGTTTCGGCGGCAAAGAAGACCCCGAAAAAAAGAGTTATTTCTTAAGAAATACTTCCTGAAAAGACTGATGAGCAAATAGCAGCTGAAGAAGACAAAAAAAGTGAAAGATTTTTTATAGATATCCAAAAGCAGAGACAAGCGAAGCTTAAGGAGAAGTCGTACTTTTACATACCACGAGATCAGCTGAGGCAGAAGGTCGAAGCTCACAAGAAAAAGATGCTTGAAGTTCATAAGCCTCCGCCACTATCAGACTATGACCGCTCCCTCGTGAAGTCACATGATGCACATAAGAAAAGGAAAAGAGCATCAGGGAAGGATGTCCCATAGCCCGGACAACAGAAGCAGCCAATGCAAAATTTTGTTGTTGCTAATGAATATGGTTCCAACATAGAAGTCTATCGACCAGACAACTCTAGAGAAGTGTCGGTTCAAGACCTTAATGCTTTTTTTGAACTAACTGGTTTAACCTTGGATTAATTGACGGGCAAAGCTCCAATCCAGAACCTGGAAGTTGATACCTGGAAGACTTATAAATTTGGCAAAAGTCTGTACAACCCTGTGGCTCTAAAGGAATTGGGTATGCAAATGTACTTGCTCAACAAGTGGTACATGCAGGCGTGTGGCAGGGGTGAGCAGTGGATCTTTGTCAGATTTAGAGACCATCATTACTTCCGTGGAGATGATATCTTACATATTAGTTTCGAAGAATTGCATCAACTATTCCACTTGGACGCTCTGGATAAATCAATCATTAGCTCCTTTTGTTTGTAAGTGATTCTTACTTTTATTTAATAAACTCACTTCCATGCGTACGTGTATATAATTATCCTCACATGTAACTTATATTTATATACAGATTCCAGATGTCAGAGCTCCAAAGAATACAAGACACCAGTATTGGCTTCATTGATCCTTATATCGTATTCAAAACCGATATTATTGTCAAGGAGCACTGGGTATCTGAAGCATAGACGAATATTATGAAGTTCTTCGTGAAGCAGCACGACAAGACAACAATACTTTTCCGTACAACTTTGAGTAAGTGTTAATAATAATGTAGTCTACACATTTTTGTAATATCAATACAACTTATATGCATGTACGTGTGTGTATAAACCAATACAGGTTTTACTGGATACTCATTGTCATTGAGTTAAACTCAAGTCGGTTAGTAATCTTGGACTCATTGAGAAAAGAGCGGGCACTATACCAAGATATGATAGACATTATCCAGGGGTAATTTCGATCTCTCGCGACAACTATTATTAAATAGCCTTTTCCATAATTTATTAACGATCGTACATTATTGGTCGCACAGGGTTTGGAAAGAGTTTATTCGGCAACACCGCAAGGATCGCAAGGCACCACTTAATGTAGTTGAAATACCAGTAAGTTGTACTATATATACTTTCCCACGTGTTTAATTACTATATCATACTTCAATTTACGTGTGAGATGATGAGAATAATCTTCTTCTCGTACAGTGGTGTTTACGGCAGCAACCAGGTAATAACTTGTGTGGATACTATGTTTGTGAATTTATCACTGCACACATAAGAAGAACTTCTGAAGATGTCCTCAGAGTACGTATATATCAATTTTTATTTATTTTTAAATGAATATATATATATGTATTAATACTTTTCCTTTTATTTCAAATGCAAGACTGAATGGTTGAAACGAAGGGTCATGCAAAAATACCATCTGAAAGCAGTTCAAGAGTCAATAGCAGGATATCTTCTAGAAAAAGTGCTAAATCCCAACGACGAGTTCTACTTTGATCCTAAGGAACTAATGATGTAAATTAAATGTTTATTGATATCGTTATTTTCGAGAACAAGATTATGAAAGTGTTGTATATATACATATATATCTATAATATATATAGTTTCATACTTTATTCGAATATAATAATGCTCGAGATGAGAATTAGATGTAATTATATGCGTGCGTGTATTTATATTAGCAGCGTAGAATACGTACATAAAAACATACTATATATTAAATAAATATGTATAACTGAACTGAAAACAAATTAAACAAAAAAAAAAGGAAAAAGAAAAGGAACATTTAGTCCTAGTTGGGGTTACCAACCGGGACTAAAGGGTGCGGCCACGTTTGCTCGGCTGGAGGGCCTTTAGTCCCGGTTGGTAACACCAACCGGGACTAAAGGTCCCTCTTTAGTCTCGGCTCGATGACCCGGGACTGAAGGTTCCACCTTTAGTCCCGGGATTGTTGTCCCGACGCGATAACCGGGACTAAAGGCCGTTACCGCACAGGACAAGTCCATCCTGTAGTAGTGGTAGCTTCGTTCGCAAAGTTTAAACAATCTCTGCAAGTGGTGACTATCTAGTAATTGTACCAGTATATTACCCGTGCTAACGCATAGGTCATACTAAGGTCAAAGTTAATTCTATCAAAGTTGAAGTAGACATGCACGTGCGACACGTACCTACCTATTATTTCATATGCAACGGAAGAATATACATACCAAAATAAAGCGAAGCATCACAAACAACTTGTAGTAGGATATCAGCTAATAAAATTTCAAAAAGTTGACATGAGTTACCTTTAAAAAGGATCACAATATAATCATAATATCATGCAAAAAGAATAAATTTTCTAAAGCTTAGAATCATGACCTGAATATATACAAGTGCATCTTGAACTTTATTTCTACCTTAATGAGCTCATTTAGAAGTGTCGGAGTAGCAAGAAATCTGGAAACTTTTGACGGGAGATAGCCGTGTACTTATAGGATGCATGTACCAGATGATGATTGGACAGCCTTATTAAGTTATTATATTTGCAGTTTTCTATTGTTCTGCCTGACGGAATTATCGAGATGACATGGTGATCTCCATCCCAGCAAGCCTCATATGATCCAATTACTTGGGGTGCCCTCCATGTGTAGCTTCATTCGCATAGTTTGAACAGTCTCTGCAAGTGATGAGTTGTAATAATTGTATACAGTGCTTTCGTAAGCCTAGAGTTTACCAGCTGAGGATCTATTTGGAATAAAGGAATATAAAACAGAGAAATGGTAGAAAACACAGGAACGGAGGAAAGTGAAAAGTGGAAAACTATAGGATTGAAAACCATAGGAATGAAAAATTTGGACCGTTTGAATTGCAGGAAATAATTTTGAATCTTCACATTTTTCAATGAACAAAGTAGCCATTGGTATACACTAGTAGTCATTGCTTTCTTTCCTAGTCTGATACTACTTTTTGTGCATTGTAGCCAGTAGCCGTTGCGCTTGCCTGGTCAGAAATTGCTCATGCATTCTAGCCATTGCTGGCTTCTCGTCGCTATATAAGCATGCTGCTGCATACCTTGGAGAGTTGCACCTCCCATCCAGACTAGCAAGACAAGTAGTATACACAAGCACACGTACGTGTTCATTCTTTACACTTGCATAGCTGTACATCTCTCATCCCTTGTAGTGATAGGAGGTTCTTTTCTTTCTATGGATCCAAACTATAGCCGGCGATCACAAAACGAAGATGAATTCATTTTCCTCATCCACCCAACACTAGAAGAAGGAACCTCATCGCAATCATCCGAAAAGAAAGCAATACACGATTTTATCCGAAATGGAGCCACATTTATTCATGAAACTCTAATAGGGCAATCGAACATTGCAAGATCAATTTCAACATAGCGGAAAAACAATTAGACGCCACTTCAGATCAGTGCTCAATGCACTTACACAACTCACATGCAACTACATATGGCTACCTTCTCTGCACCCGCATCGGATCTTAAGGCAACCTAAATCTGCTCCATACTTCCAGGTAATGTATTTTGTATTAGTATATCAAGGCAAAATTAATTTTATTTGTGGTTTTAGTATCAATAAGCATACAAATACATGCAGAATTGTATTGGTGCTATTGATGGCACTCACATTCCTATGACTATTCCTCTCGGACAACAAGAGCCATATGGAAATAGAAAACAAGGTCTATCACAAAACATGATGGTCGCATGTGACTTTGATCTAAAGTTTGTGCATGTGCATGCTGGTTGGGAGGGGTCTGCTTCTGATGCAAGAGTTCTCCAAGATGCACTTAACCATGGATTTAGTGTCCCTCCTAGTAAATTCTATCTAGTAGATGCATGCTATGCTAACACACCAGAATTTCTTGCTCCATATCGTGGAACTAGATACCATCTACAAGAACAGGGAAGGGCTGGACAAAACCCACAAAATCACAAGGAATTATTCAATCTACGGCATGCTCCACTCCGAAATCATATAGAGAGAATTATTGGTATATTGAAGATGAGGTACCCCATACTGAAGGCTGCATCATTATATGATATTGACACACAAGTTGATATCTCTGTAGCTTGTTGTGTAACTAATAATTTTATACGGCTATACAATGGAGATATGTCATTGGCGCATGGTGCCACTGAAGATATCAATCTAAGTAACATGCAAGTTGTACCGGAAGGAGATGACCACTACAGTAATGATGTGTCAGCATTTAACAATTTGCGCCAAGCTGGGAATGATATGAGAGATGAAATAGCAAAGAGGATGTGGGACGATTACATTTCAAGAAGAACAAGTCAGCGATAGAGAAATTCAAATATTTAATGTAACTTAGTTTGTACTACCTTACAGAAGACATGCTAGTATCAATTCTACACTACGACTGGCCCAAAAGGCATGCTAGTATTACTAGTTCAATACACTACAGAGACATGCTAGTATCAGTCCTGCAGTATCATTAGTCTATACAAAAGACGTGCTAGTTATGGTAGCCATTTCTACTTACAAAAGAACCATGTAGCATACCTGCACGCATGTAAATTTGATTTCAGAAGCTAAATTTGTTTGCGCAACCATCCCAGCCTTGTTTCATCACGAAAAAATGAAAGAAAAGTTTCCCTGTTTGCTGGGTTTTCTTTGAATGTCTGCTTCTTTTATCATCTCTTCCATTTGTAGATCAGGCAACCCCTCAAAAGAGCTGTGACACACTTCTTGATGCTATATAGATCCTCCATTTTCTTCTCTTCTATGGTTGCAAATCGCTCAGTTTCTTCCTTTTTGAGCATTAAGTACCTCTCCTAGAAATCATTAGTCAATGCACTACGACTGGTTTTCTGTTTTTTTCCTCGCTTACCATCATCCATCTCTGGAGTTGAACTAGATGGCCGGGAAGTGTGACGTTGAGTTTCTGAAAACTGTTCTGGGGCAAGTGTCTCTAGATTTAAAGAATCTGTGGCTGGGTTTCTTCTGGGGAGGCACTAAAAGTAGAGTCATTAACTAGATTTGGGAAAGGACTAAATTCATCAGTGCCAAACCAATTAGTATCATCTCTTTGACCCTCAACATCAAAATGCAAGGTCGATGTGGTAACAGGATCGTGGAGGTGAATGTGATGCAGGAACTTCTGATTGTTTTCCCTTATTTGCATAATGATCCATTCCATGTCAACTCCTTCCTTGAGCATAACGACCTGTACAAAATATGTACAGAATATTTTTAAGTATAGGTGCAACAATGTTTAATGAAAATATAGGCAGTCAGATCCATGAACTGAAATTCACCATCATATAAAGCATACAGATCATCAAAGTATGGAAATGATTTATCTCTCCATCGACGAAGAGTGTCTTTGTTTCGACGTTCCTTCAATCCCCTCCAGGCACGTTCTGGCTGTCACCATCATTCTACTAGAATCCTAGCCAAAACCACTTTCTTCTTTCAAATCCTTTACAACTCGAAAGTCCTTCAAATCTTGCTCCTTTTGTTTTACTTGAGCCACGGTGAATGCTAAAGAAAACCTTGAATTGAACTGACCAACCATACTAGTCCATGCATCCTTGCTCCATGCATTGTTTGTCCTAAATCTTGGTAAATCGTGTTGTTTTAAAAGTCCAATAAGATAAAGGATCCTCTGATGGTTCCAGTTTGCTCTACCAACAGTTCTTGTGGTGCCTAACATAATGTCAGATACACAAATTTTCAGTTTCAAAATAATATTGGGAAAGATGAATGCTACGGACTAAAAAAATGCAAAGGAGGAAAGGCAATGTCTTGTATGATAAACAAACTTCAGGATTTTAACCATGCATTGGAATTACCAAACTAGCAGATGCCATCTTGAATTGGCGGAAAATAAAATAAATCATCAGTATTTTCAGATCTAATCTAGGACTCCACCTATGAACGAGATCCCAACTAGACTAACAAAGCACGGAAGAAATTCCAGCAAGGGGCTACTCAGTTATCAAATTGATTACCTTTTTCTTGTGAGATCTTGCCATCCCCTCTAGATTGGGGAACGCCAAGACCATGTTCTGGTGATGCAAACGGAAGGGGTCAAGTTGGTTTTTGCCGCCCAGATGCACTTTGAAGTCGCGGATTTGTCATCTGTCCAAGGTGGAGGGCGGCGAGCGCCTCCGCGTGCTCTCGTGTGGCTAGGGATTAGGCCATGGTGGGAGAAGGCAGCGGCGGGAGGGAGAAAGGTAGTGGCGGGAGAGTCGAGGAGCGAGCGAGCGCAGCGTTCCCTTGGGTTGGAGTGGATTTTCTGGTTCCTGCGTTTTGCGTGCATGCAGTTTTCTTTCCTCAGGGACGGTAGGGAGCCTTTGTTCCAAACGCATGTCTCCTTTCCTTTCCGCCGGAATAGCCTTCCTCCAAAATTCCCATGACTTTCCTTCGATCCAAACGGCCCCCTGAATTCCATGTATTCTTCCACGAGTGAGCAATGCGCTGCAGTGCTTTCCCTTTCGCCTATCTATGTATAGATTTCAAAGCAAAATGTATATGTAAAGAGCCATCAATTACCATGTTAATCTAATCGTTTTAATGGCCATCCAATGGTCTAGGCAAACCAAGACGGTCCATATAAATAAAGGCCACTGTCCCACTTGCAAATAAATGTTACTACGATACAAGAATACCATACAAATAGCTTAAAGATTTACCAAGCTATCTTAAATATTCGATCATTTACGAGATATAAGGGAAAACCTTCATATAAAAGTATAATACGGTCCACTAGCTAATGTCCCACTTGCTAATAAATGCTACAATACGTACAAGAATACCATACCAATAACTTATATTTACAGGCAATCTTAAATACTCGATCATTATTATTAAGAGATATAAAGGAGAACCTGAATGAAATCATTGAGGATGCCGATAACGCATGTGAGAACAGTAGATACATGAAGAATCATATGCTCGACAAAATATAAGTGAGTAAATAGAGGACAGCGTCGTCGGTACGCGGTTAGCCCCAAATTCGGCGGATGGCCCTGGAAAACCAAACGGAAATGCTATACGTCGACTGCATGATTTACTTGTCACCGTCAACCGAATTTTCCAGCGTTGGATCTTGACTTCGGTCCGAGAGCTGCTGCTTGATCTGCCGGATGCCTGCAGCATCACGCCGCCCCAGCCCTTCGAGCGTTGGATCTGATCGATCGTGTTTCTCATCTCTGGGTGGACTCGCAGATGCCACGGTACGTGTGCAACACGGGGTACGGCCCGCGCGCCGGCCTCCCCACTGTGACATCGTTGACGATGATGATGAAGCAACTGCAGCAACTCATGTCGACGCAGCAGCGGCAGTAGCCACAGATGTGGCAGTACCATGTCTCGGAGTACCAGCCTAAGGCCAGACGCTACGCCTTCCTCGGTGTCGGCGTCGGTGGCGACAACGTGGCACGGAACTTTGAAATTTTGTGAAAATTTTGTTTTTTTTGAAATTTGTGAAGAATTTGTGAATAATTTGACATATATTTCTCTGTGTCTGGAATCCATAGAAATAATTTGTAATTTCTTTTTAAAAAATTTGGTATATATTTGTGTTATTCCGAACTTACATCACTCGGTCTAATAAATTACACTGAATACATCATTGTAAATATAGTAATAAGATAGTGTAAATATAGTTAGAAGACAGTGTAAGTGTATGGGAAAAATTCAGTTGACACTAGGGACCAAAATAACTGAATGTCACGTAGACAGATCCAAACCAAAACATCTTGGCCCTCATTTTAACTTTGGGTTCTTATTTGCCCTTTTCATTAGGTTCGGTCAGTTAACTCCATGAACAGTATATATATAAATGACTATGTAGCACGAGGCCAGCAATTTTGGCTCGGCCCAAGCACGGCACGGCCCGAGGGTCATCGGGCTCAGGCTGGCCTGGCACGGGCCAGCATGTAACACCCTCGGTGTTACACCGTAAATTATCTACTAAAACATGTCATGAACATCATATTTATGTGTTAATGCATATGATAAAGTGTGTAGATCAATTTCTGTAACTCAAAACGATCAACAAAAACGCTAAACGAAAGTTGCTCCACGATTTGTACAGTCAACAAGTAGGGTTTAAAACTAATTTTTATTAAGCAAAAATACTATAGAACATGTATGTGATATTTAAATAAAGTTTGAAGTGCAAACTTTGTAGATATCAGTGAAATACTTGCGGTCGAAAAATGATATTACTAGCTAATATTTCCACTAGCTTAGAAATCACAAATTGAAAACAAATCCCGCACAAATTTTAAGTCTGTCAACAACTAGACGTTGCTATATTTAGCAATTTATTGTGAGAGATTGGGTTAAAGGGTGGTGTAGTGTTATAGCTCGATTTGGTAGTCTCATATGCCATCTTGAGCATGGTAAAGCTGGTTTGGCTCCTGGAGCAACCGTTTGGTCATGTTGAGCGCTTTAAAATTCGTGCGCGTCACATGTCTCGGGTTGGTTGACGCCGGGTGTGCGGTTACCGAGTGGCCTCCCCATGCCGTGCACATGGTCGAGCGTGCACACGCTGCCGCGCGCGGCCGGCCGTGGCCGTCTCTGGCCTGGCCATGGCTCGGCTGCTGCTGGCCCGCAGCGCGGAGCCGCCGCTGGTCCCACCGCGTGGAGCCACTGCTGCTGCCGCTGGCCCCGCCGCATGGAGCCGCTGCTGCTGCCGCCTGCCCCGTCCCACGCGGCGTTGCCGTCGCGTCTGCCATTGCTGCCTCGCGTCGTCGTCATGTCTGCGCCTATACGCGGTAACCACTGCACCGCGCTGCGTTGCTGGCCCATTTTGATGTCGCGCACACGTGGCCGTGCCGCTGTCGCCATGTCATTTATGACACTGCGGCCGCGCGGGCCACGTCGGTCGGGCGCGCGCATGCCTGTTTGCTAGCGTCTGCGTGTGGGTCTCCATGAACTCGCCGACCATGTCCTGTCAAGGCGAGGACGAGCCGAGCCCACCGCCGCGCCCCGTTTCTCTCTTTCTCCCCTGTTTTGCTGCCGTCGTCGTGTCGTAGTCACGATGAGTCAGAGAGTGAGCACCTCGCATCAATTCCTCATGCCCGCATCTCCACCATCACGTCCCCTCTCTAGCCACCCCCACCCCGCTTTGATTGCAGCTCAACCGAGCTCCAATTTTGGAGCTCTACCCGCCACCATGCCGTTATGAACCGTCATCGCCCACGTCATGGCCAGCCTTCACCACTTCACCCCGCGTAAATTCCTCTGCACCACTAGCTCGCCTTGGCTCCCTCTCCACCGAGCGCACGCTAGTGGGAGCGCTACCGCCTCCTCGCTGCCATTGACGTGGCCGTGTTCGCCGTGGCTTGTCGCCGTGCTCGTCGCGCGCACGTCGCCAGCCTTCCTCCGTCATCCTCTGCCCCAACCATCACCTCGGGCTGATCCATGGTAGCCTCCTGATGCTCACGCGTTAATCAATTAGGCCTATATCTTTCATAGCTCACCGGAGCAGTGGCGCCACCGTCGTGGATGGCCACGCGTTGCTGCAGCTTTCCCTAACCAGTCATGCCACCGTGCACTGCCGCTTAGCATAGCCGCTAGGGTCAGAGATGGTGATTGACCTGTTAGGTGGGCCCACGTGGGTCCAGGTGGCCGACATGAGCGCTTAGTGCCGCCACTCGCTGCGCCGCCATGCACGGAGTCGCCGAGGGTGCACGCTGGTGAATTAGGGAAAGTCCAGGGAGTTAAGTGAGAAGTTATGAGAGAGGGAGAAATAGTGTTAGTACTTAGTTGTAATTCAAGTGAAGTACGAGGACTATTTTGCAAAAATGTCAGCGCACGCGGGATTTCCCCATCACGGGCCATCTCCGCGCGGGTCGGCTGAAAGGATCAAGATGTCTAAGAGAGGGGTGAATTGGGCTAATTCTAAATTTTTGCAATAATTAAGTCCTACACATAGCCTATGTCACCCCTTGTTTCTAGAATGTGTTTCTATTGTTCTCCCGTACAAAAGTCTTGCACCCTAGATTCCAATCCTACTCTAGCATGGCAATTCTAGGAATGTAAAGACATAAAATGAATTGCTCAAATCTTTCTTCTTGGTGAAGAAGAGTCATCTTGTAGAGTGATGTGCATTTACATCTCATGTGCATTGATCTTCCCTAATATTTGAGTTGGTGTAGCGGTGGAAAGATCACCTTGATGAAGCACCATCACAATATGCCGATATTTGTCAATGGGGAGGACACTCAAGATCTTTCTTACAACATCGGAGGGTAGCATTTGTGTGAGTCCAATCCCATTGACTTTCTCTACAAGAACATTCAAGCATGAATACATCTCATTGGCACTTTCTCTAGGAAGCATCTCAAATGAATTAAGCTTTTTCATCACAAGGTGGTAGTGTTCCTCGCGCTCACTCTTGGTTCCCTCATGGAGTGCATAAATGTCCGACCATAGTGAATGGACGTCTTTGTGGTTCCACACACGGTTAAAAACATCCTTGCAAAGGCCTCTAAAAAGGGTGTTTCTAGCCTTTGCATTCCACTTCTCGTAGTTAACCTCATTGCCTTGAAGGTTGGCGGGATCCTTAGGTTTTGGGAAGCCTTGTGATGCGGCTCTAAGAACTCCAACATCTAAAGCCTCTAGGTATGCCTCCATGCAAATTTTCCAATAAGGAAATCATCTTCCTCAAAGATAGGAGGGGGTCCATCCCTGTGGGACATCTAGGCTGTTAAGCCTAATTTAGGGAGCACGAGGCCCTGATACCAATTGAAAGGATCAAGATGCCCAAGAGAGGGGGGGTGAATTAGGCTAATTCTAAATTTTTGCAATAATTAAGCCCTACACATGGCCCAGTTCACCCCTTGTGTCTAGAATGTGTTTCTATTATTCTCCCGTACAAAAGTCTTGCACCCTAGGTTCCAATCCTACTCTGGCATGGCAATTCTAGGAATGTAAAGACATAAAATGAATTGCTCAAATGTAAATGCTCAAAGTAAAGAGAGGGAAGGAACATGGTGATGTTTTCCTGAGGTATCGGAGAGTCGCCACTCCCCACTAGTCCTCGTTGGAGCACCCGCGCAAGGGTGTAGCTCTCCCTTAATCCGCGCAAGGATCAAGTGCTCTCTATGGGCTGATTCTTTGACACTCCATCACGGTGAATCACCCACAACCACTCACAACTCGACTTGGGTCATCCACAAGCTCTGTCGGATGGTCACCAAGCTCCCAATCACCACCGAGCTGTCTAGGTGATGGCGATCACCAAGAGTAACAAGCACAAACTCTCACTTGACCAAGACAAGCCTAATGACAAAGGTGGATGCACACTTGCTACTCCATATGCACTAATGAGGTCCTTAATCTTGGATTGTCAAATCTCGATCACCCCACTAGGCTCTTGCTCTCTCTTGCACTCCAATGGTGTTTTTAACTAAATAAATGGGCAAGAGACCTCCTATGGATGAGTGGAGTAAGTATTTATACCCTCTCATTCAAAACATAACGTTTGGAGGCTGAGTCAGCACTCTGCGGGGTGACTGAACGCTCCGGTCAGGGTGACCGGACGCTCCAGTCAGTTGTACCCGCCACTATATCAGAGAGAGCCATTAAGCTATGACCAGACTCTGACCAGCATCTGGTCAGCACCCACTGGACGCGTCCGGTCAAGAAAAAGCCTCTCTAGAACCTCCGGAGTCGATTGGACGTAGGCACCCTAGCGTCCGGTGCTCCTCCACTCAGCATCTGGTCAGTACTAGACAACTATAGTTGATTGACCAAACTCTGACTAGCGTCTGGTCAGAACACACCAGACGCATCTAGTCAAGAAAAAGCCTATCTAGAACCTCTCTGGAGTGGACCGGACATAGGCCCCCCAGTGTCCGGTGCTCCTCCACTCAGCGCCCGGTCAGTACCAGACAACTACAGTTGATCAAATGAACTGACTGGACTCACCCTCCAGCTTCTGGTCACAACTAGACCAGCGTCCGGTTAGACATTTAACCCTCCATTCACTTCCAACACAAAATCCTATATGAATGAAGTTGACTCCAATTGATCTTATGGCTATTCCTGAGCTACTGTTGACAAAATATCGTCGGTAGTCCTCCAAGGGGTATCCCATAAAGGTAGATTGATCGGTAGGAATGTGTGTAATCAAGAACAAGAAGGTAACAGAGACACAAGAGTTAGACAGGTTTAGGCCGTCAGCACAACATAATACCCTACTCCTATGGTCTATTGGATTATATTGGATATCGTATAATATTGCATGCATTTTGAGGGGGTCCCTGCCTGCCTTATATAGTTTGGGGGGCAGGGTTACAAGTCGGTTAGATCTAGAAGATAACCGGAAAGTAATAATAGATTATAGAAATCATGGGATCATATGTATCCTAATAGATCTCATAGTATCTTCTGGATATCTTCTTGGTGTCTTGCAGGGCACGCCGAGCAGCGCCGTGCTCCATAAGGCTTTGTCTTGTGGGCTGGGTCACCCCTGGGGTGTAGCCATGTAGTCTACCATGGGTATCCGGGGTTGTACCCCCCATAGCTAGTCCTCGAGTGCCTTGTATCCGCTGTGCAACGCCGTCTTGAGCTTGTCCGAGCAGGTGCGAACAAAGCTGAGCAGTCAGACTCATGGTTCGACCACCGTAATTAGTCACCGAGCAGTTGTGCTCTGGCTGAGCATGAACTTTCCCAAATAAGGCTTGCCAGAAGGATGTAAGGAGCTCAAGTTCAAAATCGAAAATTTTCCTGCGATAGACCAAGTGTACCCACTTAGAGTCCGACCACGAGAAAGGGAGATAATCTTTTTGGACTTCAGGAGGTGCAAAGTCTTCCAGATTATAGCAAACACACTCACCTCAAGGTGAAGTGTGCCCACTTAGTCCCTGAGCCTAACATTAGGTGACATAGCCACGTGGTGCTAGGGTCCAAAGTAGAAGAAAAGTAGAAGACCAGCGAAGCAGGCAGCCAGTCCCCAAGCGAAGCCCCAAAATGGGAAAAGCACATTCACCCCAAGGTGAAGTGAGCCCACTTAGTCCTCGAGCCTGACAGTAGGTGACGTGGTCACGTGGTGCTAGGGTCAGAAACAACAGTAAACAGAAGAAAGTCCCTAGTGTGGTAAGGAACCAAATCATAGTGATTAACGCAGTCCCCAAGCCACTAGTGGAAACCTTGGAGAAATCAAATCATGGAGAAAAAACCAGAGTAATGGCTGTACAGTAGGAGTTACTGAGCCTTAATGGATTATGGAGAAGTCAGTGAATATTCGGTGAGCAGTAACAAATTGCGGCGAAAAATGGGTGATATGGGTTGTAGTTGCACGAAAGCCCAAGTAACGACCCATCATACCACTTCAGAGAATTCAGAGAGGCACAAATCATGGAGCGGTTTCCTAAAAACCCTTGAATGCGAAAAGTTGGGGGAGTGCTTTATAACTGCGCCGTCGCACTCTGTACTCCCACCTTTGCCACTTCGTCTTCCTCGTTAGCCCTCGAGCTTCCCGATTCATATTCACACGCGCTTCCACTGCCAATCCCAAACTAGATCTTAGAGATGGCACCGAAGAGGGGAGTTGGTAACCCGAAGAAAGCGGTTGTCGGAGCCAGCCATGACAATGAGTTGGTGCCATTGCTCATGGGGAAAATGAAGATCAATGGGATGGTGGAGGCGGGCGTTCTTCCTGACCATGTCACCGATGGATGGCCACCGGCCAATGGTGAGCCCTACCTGATGCCGCATACCAATGAAGTGGTAGTATTTGAAGATTATTTCTGGCGTAGGTTAGGATTTCCTATTCATCCTTTCTTGCGGGATCTGTTGGAGTTCTAGGGAGTGAGTCTGTGCAATCTCCATCCAAACACTATCTTGCATATCCCTATTTTTATCCATTTCTGTGAGGCGTATCTCAGAATTCTTCCCCACTTCAACCTCTTCCGACACCTATTCTGGCTGAAGAAGAAAGGCAGCGACGGTTCCAGAGTGGTTGGCAGTGTGTATCTACAACTCCGTGATGGGATGGTAGGCGAGTACATCACTATACAACTAAACACCTCGCTGAAGGGGTGGAATGCTAGGTGGTTCTACATGAAGCAGAGCCATCCTACCATCCACTGTGACGTCGACCACATTCCAGAGAACCAGAAGAGTTGGTCATAGAAGCCGAGCAGTGCTGATATGGATCAGGTGAGGGAGCTCCTCAGCTTGATAAAGGGCGTAAAGATGAACGGTGCACTGGTGGCAACGAGCTTCATAGTGCGCCGTGTCTAGCCCTGCAAGGAGATGGCCCACGTCGGTTTTGACTTCAAGGGGGACATTGATGGCACTCGGGAGAGGATGGAGAGGCTGTCGAGGGAGGCTATGGTATGCCGAGCGGCCAAACTATTCGCTCCAAACACACCGTTTAGCTGCATGAACCCACCTCCTCATGTAAAAATCTCAATTGTTGCTCCTGATGCTTTTTATCCTATACTGGTGTCGAGCAGTAAACTGATTCACTTATGGAAAGATCCATTCGCAGGAATGAGCGGCATGCTTCTTGGGCATGCCTAGGAGCGATTGGCCAAAGGTAGTGGATGCCCGGCTAACCGCTCAGCTAGAGGAAGGTGCCGTTAGCACCTTGTTGGAGTTTGGAGACGTAGGTGCTGGTCAGACGGAGAGTCCCCTCCCGGTGTCAGCGAAGGTACAGGGGAAAATGGTGGTGATAGATGAGCCGGCCCATAAGAAGAGGAAGACGGCAAGTGCAGTGCCCCTCAAGCCTGGCGGCATCTCGCTTGGCGGTGGTTAGACCACTCGGACATAGAGCATGGTGATGTCCGAGTGGTCGGACGACGATGGGGCTCTAGTAGCTCCTCCTCCGAGCACTAAGGCACCACCACGCAACACACGTGTGGAGGTGCAGTTGAAAGGAGGGGAGGGAGTCCCAGAGCAATGGGCGGAGGGAGTCCCTGATCGATAGGCAGAGGAGAGGCCGATGGCGGGGGCCACGAGACCTCTAGCCCAGGGCACATAGGTTGACCCTAGAGCCATGCCTGGGTGCTTGGGGAGGCAGCATCGGTTCAGAACCATGTACCAGGATTCATTTTGCTGTCGGATCCTTATAGTTGCAGCGATTGACGAGCTAATATGATGCAGAGTGAGGCGTACGGAGGATCTGAATCCGTTTGTCTAGACTGGCGATCAGCCGAGGACTGGTCCCGGCATGAAGGCAATGCCGACAGACCCCATCCTGGAGTCCTCAGGCGCTCGGCGGCCTGCGGAGGAGTTGACCGCCACTGCTGATCGAGTTGGCGGCAGAGATTGGTTGACGATGATGGCGGCCAATGCGATGGAGACGCCAGGAGCGATGGTGGGAGCAGCCAAATCTTTGGAGGCAGGAGCTGGAGCTACCAATGTCACGCCGAAGTCTTGGGCGGGGAGGCCAGTGGTGCTAGAAGAGCAGGCGGCACTCCCTAAGGCGTCGAAGGGCGTGGTCGAACATGCTATGCGGCCACCGAGCCCCCTAGGTGGCGCCATTAGCTGCGGAGGAAGAGGATGAGGTGGAGGAGATTGAGCGTGAGGAATCATGACCTCAAGCCATCTAGATCCTCCGTAAGCGGGGGGATGAAGTGGTGGTCGTGGAAGAGGTGGACACTACCAGGGAGGTTAGGAGGCTAGAGTCCACCCTTTCCATAGCCATGAAACAGATCAAGGTTAGTATTGCATCAACAATGTCCGTCTTTGACATCGGAGATTGGAGTTCTTCATAATCTTGGTGCTTTTGTAGGGCATAGCATGAACTGCCGTACATCGGTAGTAGCTGATCAAGAGGATGGAGCCCCTTGCTGAGGTGAACGCAAAGCTGAAGGAGGTGGTGAAGCTAATGGAGAAGAACATCCAGAGGGCCCAGCGCGAGTGGGATCTTGCTGAGTCAACGCCAAGGACCTAGAGTACCAAAAGGGCATCCTATCCGAGCAGCTGGCCACTATTTTTGAGCAGCTGATGAGTCTTTTCAAGCAGCTAGAGCTCAAATCCAAGCAGCTGAGAAACATCTCCGTGCAGAGAAAAGGTATGGCGGATCGGCGAATTTGCTTTGCATTGCCGAACAGTCTTATTGTTGCTAACGACTGTTATGCTTGTAGAGCAAGACGCGGAGCTCGGTTAGTTGCATCAAGTTATCGGTCAACTCCAAGAGGAGGAGAAGAAGGTGTCTGGGTGAGCGGAGAAGCTAGCCGAGGAGCTGAAAGGTGAGTAGTTCATGGTCGGAGTTGTTGCTGATGTGACTTCTTCACTTGATGGATCTTTTTGGTGCTTGCAGAATACCGTCAGAGGACCAAGGCGCAGTTCGACATGCCGGAGCTAGAGGCCAAAACCCAGAGGGGGAACTTGTGGCCGTGGTTGCTGGGATCAAGCCTGTGCTCGACTACATCGACATGGAGGTAGCTCCTCAGCCCGACGATAGGCTACCACGTCCGAACACCATCATCGATAGATGCAAGGCAGCGTGGGAGAACTTCAAGAGTTTCAACCGAGATGCCACTGTCTCCGCTGTGTCACATGCCCTAGCGGTGGTCCGATCCCACTACCCTACCATCGATCTTCAAGCGATAGGGGCTGGATTTGCTAGAGGGATGGGTGCGATGAAGCAGCAGCGGTTGGAAGATGAGGTGGAGGACACAACGAAGAAGCTGGCCGGTGATGTCGATCTGTTCGGCGAAGTGGACGGAGAGGGCCAAACGCAATGACCTGCTTGAAGAGTAACCTATACGTAACAGCTGGAGAGGAGAGTTAAATGCGTGAGGGCGTAGACAAACATTTATGTATGTGTATAAATGTTGTAAAGTGACATGTGCATGTTTATGTAGTTTGCCAATATTTTGGTGAAAAATCATTGTAGTGTTAACCCTAACGCAATTATACATGATATAAGTAGCATTCGAGCAGTTAGTTCGTTACTGAGCTCTTGGCCTTGGCTAGCCCGTATTCCCTAATGTTGAGCGCCGAGCCTGTGCATGTGTAGGAGGAATAGACATGACCAAGGAACCACAGCCGACCACCCATAACACAGAGCACGGAGCCCGTAGCACGTGTAGGGAGAGATCAGAGACTAGGTTTTCTCCAAAGAACACAGAGCAAAACGTGTGCTGCTCGATGGTTGGTGAAATATCTTATAGATATTTTAGTATGGAGAACCGTGGTGGAGCGTTTATGGAGATCACATATTGGAGTTTGTTAAGGAGTATCTTAGAGCTAGCGACCGCAAATGGAGATTAAACCGTAGTGGAGAAATAATAGAGACAAATTATGGCGACAAAACTTTGTTCATTATGGAGTGGAGAGTACATATCTAGAGTGTTTCATAGATAGAAATGTATAAGGTGCTCGATGTGCCATGAATTGGGGATATCAATTCTGTCCAAGTCACATAGCCGGTAAGACCATGGTCGGGTAACCTCTTTGACCATATAAGGCCCTTCCCAGGGGGAGGAGAGCTTATGCATCCCTTCAGTTTTTAGTTTTCTATGGAGAACGAGGTCGCTGATAACAAATGAACGACCTTTGATGTTGCGATTGTAGTATCTTTGCAAGCCTTCTAGGTATTTGGCCATGTGGATGCAAGTGATCAGGTGTTCTTCTTTGGCCCTATCGATGTCTTTTGTCTGAATAGTTACAGCTTACTCTTCATTATAATGTTTCACCCTAGGTGCTCAGAAGGCAATGTCCGCTAGAGGTATGGCTTTTGAGTCATAGACCAAAAAGTACGAAGACACACTAGTGCTACGACTAGCTTGAGTGCATAGTCCCTAGACCATAGTTGGGAGCTCTCTGAGCCATCTGCCTAGATGCTTTTCCTCTTTCTGATATAGCCTCTTTTTGAGGGCATCAAAGATCATGTCGTTCGCCCGTTCGACCTGGCCATTGGCTCTAGGATGGTCTATTTGATGGAGATGCATCGGTCTTCGTAGAAGTCCCAAAAATGATGACTAGTGAATGTAGTTCCGAGGTCGGTGATAATGCTATTCGGGAGATCGAATCTGTGGATGATATCTTTGAAGAGCTCGACTGCCTTCTTAGCAGTAGCCGAAACAAGCGGTTTGTATTCGATCCACTTGGAGAACTTGTCAATGGTGATGTACACATACCAGAAACCACCTGGTGCTAGCTTGAAAGGCCTAATCATGACCAGTCCCCAGCATGCGAAAGGCCAAGAAGCTGGGATGGTCTGCAATTCCTACGCCGACACGTGTATTTGCTTGTCAAAAAATTGACATCCTTCACAACTTTGGACGAGGTCTTCTATGTCGGCGATGGCCGTGGGCCAATTAAAACTAGCTCAGAAAGCTTTGCCGACCAGGTTTCTCAAGGCCACGTGATTGCCATAGGAACCAGAGTGAATTTTGAGAAGTAGTTTCACTCCCTCTTCTTGGGTGATGTATTTCTATAGTATCCCTTCCTTGGCACTTTTCCTCATCAAGTTTCCATCTACCAGCACGTAATGCTTGCTGTGATGAATTAGGCATTCAGTTTTGGTCTTGTCGGCGGGTACATCGGTGTTGGTGAGGTACTTGATGAACTGCTCCCTCCAATCGGTGGCCAACAAAGGTACTGCAAGTACCAGCTGCTCGGCGAGGGGGATTTCTTGAACTTCCTTCTCTTCCTTAATGGATGGCGTAAAGAGGTCTTGAATGAAAACCCTAGGCAGAATCATGGCGTGAGAAGAGCCTTTCTTGGATAAGTGGTCGGTGAGCTGATTTTGATCTCGTACCACGTGGTGGTACTCGATACCGTAGAACTTCCCTTTGAGTTTCCTGATTTCAGCGCAATATGCGTCCATCTTCTCACTGGAATAGGACCAGTCTTTGTTGAGCTAGTTGATGACCAGCGTCGAGTCTCCGTATACCATAAGGCTTTTGACGCCGAGCTCAATGGCTATACGGAGTCCATGGAGACATGCTTCATATTCGGCGGCGTTGTTGGAGGCTGGAAAATGAATTCGGAGAACATATCGGAGCTTGTCCTTAGTCAGCGTAATGAATAAAATGCTAGCACCAGCACCGTTGATGTTGAGGGCACCATCGAAGTACATCACCCAGTGCTTGGGGCAAGTAGTGGGGATGGGCTCTTAGATCTCAGTCCACTCAGCAATGAAGTCGATGAGCGCATGTGATTTGATGGTAGGCCTGCTTCTGAATTTGATGGAGTAAGTGTTGAGCTCGATAGCCCACTTGATGATGCAGCCATTGACCTCTTTGCTATGGAGGATGTCCCCTAGAGGGAACTCGGTGACCACGGCGATCTTGTAATACTCGAAGTAATGGCGGAGCTTGTGCGATGTGACTAGAATGGCATATAGCAGTTTCTGAACATGAGGATAACGAGTTTTGGACTTATTAAGGACCTCACTGATGAAGTAGACTGAACATTGTACCTTATAGGCATGTCCAACTTTCTCGCGCTCGACAACGATAGCTGTGCTAACGACATGAGATGTGGCGGCGATGTAGATCAGTAGGGTTTTGTCTGGTCGAGGTGCCATCATGATCGGAAGCTTCGTTAGAAACAACTTGAGCTACTCGAAAGCTGTATCTTTCTCCTCCGACCAGGAGAAGCGCTTGGAGGCCTTGAGGAGTTTGAAGAACAGTAGTCCCTTTTCACCGAGGCACGATATAAAGCGGCTAAGAGCAGCCATGCAGGCTGTAAGCTTTTGTATGTCCTTTACGCAGGTTGGCCATTTCATGTTGGTGATGGCGGTGACCTTGTCGAGGTTGGGCTCGATGCCATGGGCGCTGATGATGTAGCCTAGGAGTATGCTGGATGGAACTCTAAAGATGCACTTTGAAGGGTTCAACTTCCATCTGTATCTTTTTAGGTTGGCGAACGTTTCTTCGAGGTCGGCGATAAGATTGTTGGCGGTTTTGGATTTGACGACCACATCATCGATGTAAGCTTCAATGTTGTGGCCTATCTATTAGTCAAGGCACATTTGGATGGCCCTTTGGTAGGTCACCCCGGCGTTCTTGAGTCCAAAGGATATGGTGGTATAGCAATACACACCAAAAGGCGTGATCTAGTCGTCCTCCTTAAGGGATATTTGGTGATAGCTGGAGTAACAATCGAGGAAGGAGAGCAGTTCATAGCCGGAGGTGGAGTCTACAACCTCGTCTATCTGAGGCAGACTGAAGGGGTCTTTAGGGCAATGTTTGTTGAGATCGGTGTAATCAATGCACATTCTCCATTCTTTGTTCTTTTTTTGAACAAGAATAAGGTTTGCTAACCACTCAGGATGATACACTTCTTTAATAAATCCGGCAGCTAAGAGCCATTTTATTTCTACCCTAATAGCCTCCTTCTTGTCTGGCACGAATCATCAGAGTTTCTGCTTGATTAGTTTGGTGGTCGGCGAGACATTGAAGGAGTGCTTGATCTTCTCCCATGGTACCCCCGGCATGTCTACAGGTTTCCAAGCAAACATGTTGGCGTTGGCACATAGGATGGAGATGAGCATGCTTTCCTATTTGGGGTCGAGGTGAGCCCCAATCTTGATGGCTTGGAGGGGTCATCGAGGCCAAGGCCGACCTCCTTTGTTTCCTTGGACTTGGTGGAGGCACGTGGAGGCTCCAGCGCTGGGATCTCTAGGTCATCGGTGAGCCCACCATGCTAGCCATATGGATGGAGAGGTCAGTGGCTTTGGTGAGGGCGAGACTCTTTGTCTCATAGGCGTAGGCGATGGAGAGGTTGGCCCATAGGGCCAGAACTCCTATAGGCGAAGGCATCTTCAACACCAGATAGGCATAGTGCGGTACGTCCATGAACTTGGCCAGAGCTGGCCAACCAAGTATGGCATGGTAGGCGGCGTTGAAGTCAGCGACGTAGAAATTGATCTGCTCGACACGGTAGTTGCTAGCCATGCCAAACTGTACTGGGAGGGTGATCTCTTCAAGTGGTTTGGATGCCCTACCAGGTACCACACCCTAGATGGAGGAGTCATAGGGTGTGAGGTCTCCTATCCCAAGCCCCAGCTCCTTTAGGGGTCCTACGAAGAGGAGGTTCAGAGCGCTTCCGTCGTCGACGAGTACTTTCCTAAAAAGCACTTTCCTTATGGTTGCATCAAGAACAAGGGGAAACACCCTATATAAGGGATGTTAGCCCACTGGTTGGCCTTGCTAAAGGTGATGGGGACCTCAGACCAGGGGCGATAGCTAGGGTTGGTGATGGCGTCTTCTGTGTTGACGGCGAGCACCCGGTGGGCGGTGAGCTTCCGATCTCTTCTGCTCTCGGTGGCGGCGAGGCCCCTGAAAATAGTGGTGACCACTTTATCATGATCCTAGAAGGCGTTGTTGTTGTCCCCAGGTGGTCGGTGGCCTCTGGTTCCATCGTTGTTGTCGTCGTCTGGCTTTTTAGCCTGGAATTCCTTAGCCAAGCCAAGGTAGTCCTCCATCTTATGCTTGCTATTCTTGTGGAGGGGGCATGGGCCTTCGAGGATCTTCTTGTACTGCTCGTCATAGTTGCGCTTGGCGTGAGGTTCCTCAATGGCGGCGACGATGTGGTCTGGTCGACGGCGGCGATATTGACCAGATTTGGACCCTTCTGTCCGATCACAGCCACTATCCCGATGGTGACTGCGGTCGTCGTAGTGACGGTCGCTGTGGCGTCGCTCGTCGCTGTGGTGAGTTGGGTGATGAGAGCCCGCATCCTCGTTGAAGCGTACTTTGGCCTCTTTGGCGTCGGCATACTGATCGGCGATCGTAATCATCTTGCCAATCCCCTTAGGTGGCTTGCGATTGAACTTGGAGCGAAGGTCACGGTGATGGAGTCCTCGGATGAAGGTGGTGATGACCTCTGCTTCCATGATGTTGGGAATAGAATTCCTCATCTCCAAAAAATGTCTGATGTAGCTATGGAGGAGCTCAAACGGTTTCTGGTAGATGCGATTCAGATCATGTTTGGTGCCTGACTGAGTACACGTAGCCATGTAGTTGTCGGTGAAGACCTTCTTAAGCTCTTCCTAGGATTCGATGGAGTTCAGGGCGAGGCTTGTGAACAAGTTCATCGCAGTTGGCGTAAGCATGATGGAAAGATAGTTTGCCATGATGCTGGTATCTCCCCCGGCGGTGCGCACAGCAGTGGCATAAGCTTGTAGCCACTGTGTGGGGTTCATTCGTCCCTCGTAGGGCTCAACACCAGTGATTTTAAAACCACGGGGCCACTAGAGTGTTCGGAGTGCCCTCGTGAATGCTTGGGGCCCTTCGGGAATGTCGCCATCGTGATCTACGGCGTTGCCAATGTTGAGTGGCTAGAGGGCTGAGTCAGGATTACCGAACTCTTGCTCGTATTCTTGATGGCGGTGTACTTCTTCTTCATGGCGAGAGAAACGGTGCCTGTCGATATGACATCGCACGTCTCGGAGATTGTTGATGTGCGCTTGGACGTCTTGGTTGACTTCCTGGTCGTGTTGGCAAGGGTAGTCGATGCGGTTGCCCCTAGCTCCCCCTGGAGAGGTTGTCCATCATCACGGTGCTGGTCAGCGAAACAACTTTGGTGGTGGCGGCAATTAGATCTTGGCATGGTGGATCGATGAATCGAGCTCGTCGAGTAGGAAGGTCTCTGATCCTGGCAGATCTTGTTGACCTAGCAGTGCGCCGCTTTAAGCATGGTGGCAACCTTGGCGGCTTCTGGCATTTGTGGAAGCCGAGTGAGCTCATTGGCAGCCACGGCCAAGTTGGTGCTTGGGTCCTATAGACATCATGGCTGTCAACATGGACAAATTCATCATCGAGGTTGCATTGGAGTGGGCGTGGCCTCCCTTGTGAGTCAAGCTATTCGTTGCGAGCAGCTTCGGCTAGCACAATGGTGGCCTCATTTGCTCAGCGCTGTGCATAGTTGGCATTCCTATTGACATGCACGGTGTGGACCTCGTTGGTTTCTCCATCCCATGGAGGGCTATCGATGCTGACATTGAAAATCCCTCCTCCTCGGAAGGGTGGGAGAGGAGGTTGTATGGTGGTGGTTTCGGCGATAGTCTCCATAGAGCCCTGGGACTCGAAGTCTAGATTTTACTCCAGGATGGTTTGGAGGGATGCTTCGGGGCATTGGCCGATGTGTAGCATGTTGACAGTCGGTGGGAGCTGGTCGGTGATCTGGTCGACAAGGGGATAGATATCTCCTGCCAGGTCGGCAAATTTGCCCCTTAGGGCGCCTTGATAGGTGGCGGCGACGCTGGTGAGCCCAAAGTGTAGAGCCATAACCCCTGGAGTTTCCTGATCAACCTCCAATAGATCTGATTTGGAGGGTGGTCGGTGTTGGACTAGAGTGCTTAGAGCCGATTCTGCAATGGAGAGGCAATCGGCGAGCTTCTGGCCATCCTGATCTATGGACGCAATCAGATCATCTTTGTTGATCTACCTCCTTGGGTAGTAGGGGAGCAAGCGGCAAATTGTTGGTGAAGACAACCTCGGAGGTGGTTTCAAGATTGGATCTGTAGTCGTAGGTGTTGGGGTGATCGGTGCAGAATCGATCTGCACCAGCTCAATGAGCTCTCCATCTCCATCAGCGTTGATGACCTAGGAGATCGATCCGACCATGAAGATCTAGCCGAGCTGTGGGAGGGACAAAGAGCCTACAAAACGTACCATCTTGTTTGACATGGAAATAGCACACACACCCCTACCTGGCATGCCAACTGTCGACAAAATATCATCGGTAGTCCTCCGAGGGGTATCCCACGATGGTAGATTGATCGGCAGGGATGCGTGTAATAGAGAACAAGGAGGTAATAGAGACACAAGAGTTTGATAGGTTCGGGCCATCAACACGATGTAATACCCTACTCATGTGGTCTGTTGGATTGTATTGGCTATCGTATGATATTAGATGCATTTTGAGGGGGTCCCTACCCGCCTTATATAGTCTAGGGGGCAGGATTACAAGTCAGTTAGATCTAGGAGATAACCGGAAAGTAATAACAGATTACAGAAATCATGAGATCATATGTATCCTAACAGATCTCATAGTATCTTTAGGATATCTTCCCGGTGTCTTACGGGGCGCACCGAGTAGCGCCGTGCTCCGCAAGGCTTTGTCTTGTGGGCTGGGCCACCCCTAGGGGTGCAACCCATGTAGTCTACCATGGGTATCCGGGGTTGTACCCCCCATAGCTACTTAGTGCTAGGTTTGATAAGTGTGCACCACACCTAAGCTACTAGACTCACCTAGGTCAAGCTACTAGTCCATACCCCCTTAATAGTACAACCAAAGGAAAAACAAAGTCCTAAACTACTCTAAGTGTCACTTCAACTCCAAATGACACTTAGAACTAGCCGTCCTTAACCTTGTCGTCCATCCTTTAAAAACCAAAACAAATTCCATTGACGGGGGCATGAAAACAATAATTGTCCAATCAATTGCAATTACCATGACCTAACTTAAATTGCCTCTGCAAAACACATGTTAGTCATAGTAATCTCATGTCATCATTAATCACCGAAACCCAACTAGGGGCCTAGATGCTTTCAATCTCCCCCTTTTTGGTGATTGATGACAACACAACCTCGAGTATGCAAAAAAGACGAGTGAGGTTTTCAACATGCTTGGTTCATATAAGCTTTTGACAATAAGAACAAAGGGGTTAGACATGCTTATATGACCCAAGCCAACATGGTGTACTCAAAAGATATTAATTAAGCATGAGTACATGAAGTAAAGCTCATTTGAATCAGAGTAAAATGCAGAAGCAAAGCAAATGAGCATAACCAAGTGACATGACATATATATATATCAATTTAGAGAGCACACATGTCACATAAGTCTCACCATCACATGTATATAATACAATGCATGAAAGTAAATGTGAATTCATAAAGTATCACACATAAAAGACCAAAAGAATCAAATCGAGACCATCTCACATGCTCCCCCTAGATCTAACATACTCGCTCCCTCTCCCCCTTAGGTGTCAAGCACCAAAAGCTAAGGCTCGGACGGTGGGACAGGAGCAGTCAAGTTGGGCACTGAGGTGTGGTGAGAGATCTGGAACTAAGCTACATCATCCTCTAACCCTAAACTCTGAGTGGTCTAACCCTCTGTAGCTAGAAGTGAAGATAAAACGATCTGGGTCTGCTCAGTAACTAGCGTGGCCTGTGACTCTAGAAGTGTCACTGTAGGAAGTGGAGCCACATTTGCCTCTATCAATGTCGTTGAAGCCTCAAGTGTAGGAGTGACTGTCTAAGGTGGCTCGGATGATGCAACAGATGACAAAATCATCTCGGTAGTCCTAATAACTAGAGCAGCTGTGGTAGGGATAGGGACTCAGAGCTCTAGAGGTGTAGGCTACCCTATAAGCTCACTGAAGGTAGCACCAAGACTCTTGGAGACTGGGGTGTCCATCACTAACATTGAAGAACTCTAAGATAGAGTGACGTCCATAACAATAGGCTACGTAGTCACTGGTGAAGCAAACCACTAGGACACCTGCTTTGTAGGTGAAGCAAACTAAGTAGTTAGTTGTCCCTGACTCTGAAGCCCACTGGGCTATACAGCTGGAGTCACTAGAGTGGTCATGGTAGGCTGGCCTATCTAAGGTGTAGACTACTGAGGAGCAACCCCAATAGCAGTGAATACATGCTGCATGAAGCCGAGTAACTATTGCTAAATCATAAGCTGCTACTGCTGCATGGCCTGCTACTACCGCTGAAACTCATCCTGTCATGCATGAACCTAAGCAAGTGTAGCTATGGTCTACTATGCCTAGCATGCCTGGTCCTATCTCATCCGCTCAAGTACTGCTAGAAGTGCTGGATTAGTCTGCGGCGGCTGTGGTGGAGCTGAGCTGGAGCCACTAGCCTCTCTATCATGTGGTTGAGGAGCCATCTGCAGAATCAACTGATAGTCATCATCTGAGCTGTCACTCGGGTCGCTCTCGACCACATCCTCTTGTTGTGCATCAAGCTCCTCCTCTATCGCTGCAATACCCCTAATGATCTCATCCTACTGAGCTGCTGTCTCTAGTACCTCTAGGTGATGGCTTAGCTGGCGAGGTGTCCTCACACGACTATGACATAGCATCTAGCTCATATCATACTATGGAAAGTCAGTGGTAGCACCTATCCACTCTGCCATTGTCTCTGGAGACTTGTGTGTAACTGCCTTGTGAAGTAGGAAAGTGATCCAATGAGCATAAGGTAGCTGACGATGACCTCTGAAGCCCTCTGCTAGTGTGTCCTCCATCTCTGAAAGCATCACATCCCAAATATCAAAGACAATCTAAGACACCAGGTGATACACTAGCCATAGCTGAATATGAGCTAGGTCCTCACGGTAGCCCATCCTCAGAAGTAGAGTCCTCCTCATAATAGCATCAAGAAGCTAAGTTGTAGGTGTAAGGTCATGTGGTGTCCTGCTCGACCCCTCGCCAAATGGCTCTATGAAGCATGGTCGGACTAGATCTGTAGGTGGCACAAGTCCACCGTGAGGGTGTCTCGAAGGCTCTGTCTATCCATAGCATACCTCGTGAAGGCAAATAGGTGACTCTGGAATCCTTAGTATCTCTCTGACCCTCAAGCTCTGGAGCCTTAAGTCATGGCCTCTGAAAGCAAAGTGAATAAACCTGTGCCTTGGGTCAATCCATAGAGTGGAGTAGAACTCACGAACCCATAACAGAACATAGCGACTAGTCCATCCTAGAAGATCTATCAAGCCTGGTAGATAAGAAAGGTGATGATAGATCTGCTCGCCTGTAGCTACAACAAGGGACTCTATGGAGCAGACCTGCTGAGATCTGAAAGCAGCACTACTGTTGAGATATGCATTATAGAAGTACTCCTACAACACAATGTAGAAGTGCTCTAAGGCACGCTCATCCCACCTCGGTGGAAACCAATCCTCAAATTGTACGAACCAAAGCTGTTGCACCTGTCTGGCTATGGCTGCCCTCAGGTCAAGGTGTACCACTAGAGGTGGACCCTGTGGTCTGGGAGGTAGATGAGAACCCCACCTCTATGTCTTAGGCCTCGGTGACACCTGAGTGCGTGTGCGACTGGAGCATCAAAGCTGTGGCTATGCTGCCTACTCTACCTCCTCAACCTGCTCTCCCTATTGTATGTCCTCTATCTGCTCTATCGACTATGTCTGCTGCTCAGTCACCCCTTGAGTCTGACTCTCATCTGGACGAGGGACCTCAGAGCATCCTCTAAAGAGACACGCCATCCTCCAAGCATGATAGTCCTAGGTGGACTACCAAGACTAGTCTCAAACCTCTCGACAGTGACCCTCTGAGCTAGTGACAACTGATCGCCTAGGCGAATGCCACCCCTAGATCCACCACTCTCTACATGCTCTGTGGCAGCTACCACTACTGCTGCTCTCTCTGCCTCAACATCATCTCTCTTACTCTTCTTCTTTGTAGTCATTTTTGCCTTTCCTTTTTGCTGAGCAGTTAGGCAAGGCGGAGGCCTTGGATCCTCATCACCGAGACCACCCCCGACATTCTTGCAATGTGCCATCTCTGAATCTGACAAGAACCACTGTCACTCAAGAGGCTTGGCCTCAATCCATACTCATGGGCTTGGCCCTGAGTAAAACTGCCACTGTCAAATCAACCACAATAGCACCGACTCATTGCACAATGGAATAGATAGGAAATATAAATAATCACTGTATTCATCTAGAGGTGAGAAACCCTAAGAAGCAAGTAGTAGATGAGAAATTGAAATCAATAGCTTTCTACCTAATGAAATCCAATGATCAGATGACCGAGAAGCAAAGGAGAGGATCACAGGGTACCACTCGGAATCAGCAAGATTACGTCTAGGGCTAGGGTTCCTGGTGCCTGGACTGAAAGCTCGACAACGCTGAATAGACTGGCGATGAAGAGAAGGCAATGCAGTGACATGACGGTTCATGAGCACGCGGTGTCAGAGTGGAGCGTGAGCACGTGGTGGCGGGTGAGTCACATGTGGTGGCACGGCGATGCAATGTAGGCACGGGCGCGGGCGCGGAGAGGTAGGTGTAGGTGCGGTGTGGTGGAGTAGAGTAGCGTGGGTAAAGTCGCAGGCACAGGCATGGCATGGGTGAGGTCATAGGCATGGGCACGGCGAAGCAGAGCAGCATGACGGCGTGGGCGTAGTGCGGTGGTGCGGCGGCGCGACGCAGGAGACTTGGGTGCATGGGCTGTGTGGGCTACATGATGGTGGGACCACAGCGGTGTGATGTAGGCGGTGGTTAGGGTAGCAGCAGTGGCACGGCGTATGGAGGAAGAACGGTATATATGGTGGCCCCCCATGACAGACAAGGAAAAAAAGAAATTTGAGATCCACTCAGATTCAACTGACCGGATGCACCGGTGGCAATGACCGAACGCTGCCACTCAGAGTATGGTCGACAATAGAGAGGTCCAAAACCCCTCAAGTCACAAACGGACGCATCTGGTCCCTCATGATTGGATGCACAACAGATTCCGGTCAATCCTGACAACTTCTTCTTAGTTTGACCGGACGCAGGGCCATCTTCACACCGGACGCTGGAGGAACACTGTTCAGTGTCCAGTCACCATTTTTCAGCAAATCTTCAAAGTTCCTTCGCGCTGCCTTTTCCCAATCAAGTTCCAACTTTAATAAGACACAAATAAACACAAATTGAGACTGATGTGAGAGACCTCTCTCAAGCCCTCAAATTTTGCAAAGTATTTTGCCTTAGGCTATAATTCTTTTTAAGAAAATATGTAATAAAAGGGTCGAGGAGCACCATGTGACCACACAAAGAGGGTTTTATGACCAATAGGAGCTTCAAATGCTCTCCCTATTTGTGGACAAACACAGTAGGTGCTCAAAAGATAACCGAAAAGAAATGAGAAAGCAACACACATGCGCATGCAATGCAATACTTAAAAGTAAGTCTAGTTGCTTGTCAAGTTTGATCCAAGGTTAAGCTTCTTCACACGCTTTTTGGCGGTTATCTTAACCATGTTAGACATGCCCTAAATGCATTACTAAAAAATAAACATGTTTTATATTACAATGCAATGCAAGGGACAATACAACCTCATTTTTTAGTGAAGTTACTAAAATCAAGCACATTTAGCTCATTCCTCAACCGACAAAATGTAGCCTCATCTAGCGGTTTAGTGAAGATATCCACCAATTGATCCTCGTTCCTTACACCTTCTAGTGATATATCATTTTTAGCAACATGATCTCTAAAAAATGATGGCGGATATCTATGTGCTTGGTGCGAGAGTGTTGAACCGGATTATTAGCAAGCTTTACTATGCTCTCATTGTCACACAAGAGAGGTACCTTTTCTAGAACTACACCATAGTCTAGAAGAGTTTGCTTCATGTAAAGAATTTGTGCACAACAAGCACTCGCGGAAATGTACTCCGTCTCGACAGTGGACAATGTCACACTATTTTGCTTCTTGGAGGACCAAGACACTAGTGATCTGTAACACCTCTGGTGTTTTGACCTAATACTAAAATTTGACATGTCATCATGTGCATTGCAAAGCATTCATATAGTAGAAAATTTTGAATGCATTCACTATATAAGCTTTATTTCATAATGTTGTTATTTCATGTGATGTGTTTCAAAAACCCTAAATAAAGATCATGACCACAAGGGTCAAATTTCATGTGATCATGTGAGGCCATGTGTCATTTGACTCAAATAACCCTAATGGGCCATGTTACTGGTCAAAAATCAAAATCTAAGTAAAAGGAAGACAAATCAAATTTGAATTCATTTTCAAATTATAAAAGTCCTTTTTGCCCCTTTTGACTAATTCAAAATCCATGAGGAATTTGGGGTTGAGGCCAAAAGCAAAGTTGGAGATTATTTTATGTAGATCAACTTTGGTATTCAAAGTTTTTCAAGTTTACATATAAAATTTGGAGTAATTTTGAAATGATTCAAATGCTCAAATGCACCCCAAATTCAAATTTCAAAATGGAGGTAGAATTTGAAAATGTTCCTAGAAACAAAGTTGTAGAGTTTGAAAAATTGAACAACTTTCATTTTTGGAGATTTTCAACTTCTTTAGAAAATTTGGGAGTAATTTGAAAAATGGAAGCAGTGGCAGTTCTGTAATTATTTCAAAAAAATCAACTCCACCTCACTGCTTGCCGCCGGCGCCACGTGGGGGTCACCGCCGATCAAATTTCGCCGCTTTCACGCATAGTGACACGCTGCCATCTCCGTGGCAAGCTCGCCTGTGTGCTGTCGACACCGCACACCTTCCTTCTTTCTATAAATAGGAACAAGCCGCCGTCGTTTCGTAGTTTCCTGTCGACTGTTCGCCACCGGTGACATTGCCGCGATCGTCAAATTCATCCTCGTCGGACCACCTCAGGCCAATTGCGTTGGCCAGCAGCTCCGCCTCACCTTGCCGCTCATTCCCGACCTGCTCGCCTCGCTTCTAGCCGATCAGCACCACCGCGCGACGTCGTCTTCTTCGGAGCCGGCCGAAGCTCCGCCGCGACCCACCTCACCGTGGCCAGGGCGATTCAGTACGTCTCCGCCTGCACCAAGTACATCATCGTGATCACGGTGAGCTCCTGAGCGTGATGCTCACTCTTCTTTTGACTCTACTACACCATAGTCCTAGCTACATCGACCGCCGTCGGGTCCGAGCCGCCATGGCCGGCGTAGAGTTCCATCCGGTGTGCCCTTTGCTGTTCTGAGGGTTGGGATAGATTCGCGACATGGTGTAGATCATGTAGGTGCAGTCCGTCTCACCGGAGAGTCACCACCGGCGCGTTTTGCTGGCCGGAGCTGGCCGCGCCACCGTGTCTTGTTCCCTGTCGCTGACGAGTGGGGTCAGTCTGTCAGTGAGAAGGGAGAAGAAGAACAGTGAAAATTGTTATTTTCTGATTTTTGAATAGTGCAGCAATTTTTCAATTTTGTAGGAATTTATTTACACATCCAAAAATTCTGAAAATTTGTGGGTAGCTTCTGTACATGATCTAGTATGGTTTAAAAATTTGAAACATGAAATTTGAATAAAATTTTAATGTTCAAATATTCAGTCCATTAATTAATAAATGCAATTTCCATGATTTTTGTAAGTCACTATATAACTCCAAAAATTATGAAATTTGTTTTGGTACACTAATTTGTCATGAGGAAGCTTACATAAAAATTTGAGCTTAATTGGACAAAGTTTATTTTATACCTAATGTAGACTTAATTATTTAATTAATTATTCATTTAATTAATGTTTAATCAATTGGGATTTGTTTGACTTTAGAATTGATTGTTGACCTTGGGTCATTAACTTATAATGATCCTTAGTACCTTAATTAGTATTTGAACTCATACCTAATTTGTATTTAGTAAATCTTAATGACATTTCATGTGATAACAAAGGTCATTAACAAGTTAACTCGTCGAAACCCTAAGTGTTGATTAGTATTGGATCTTGTTTTGGTCATGTTTTGTGACTAGTAGGGTTTCAAGATCCATTTGGTCAAGTCACATGTATGGTTCTTAATGGTAGGATTGCAAGTTGGTTTTGTTGGCTTGCAACTGTACCGTGAAATAAAGTCATTTGCGGGTGTTTTTACATTTCATGTACCGTGAAAGCATCATGTTTACATTATCATCATGTTAAAGCATATGTTATCATTTCGTGTAGAACCCGAGAACGAAACGATTCTTGTTGAGCAAGTTCTGGAAGAATCCCCGGTTGTCACGGGATTCGATAATTGTGGTACTGATCCGGAACCTGAGATCGTCAACGAAGGCAAGCCCCGGTTTATGCATTAAACCATTACCTTGTTACTTTGAAAAGTTTATCACCTATGTTACTTATTGCATTAAGTTGATATGTCAAATGTTACCTACTTGATGCACTGCCTACCTTGTTAATTGTTTACCATCCTTGAAGATGTTTTCATTTACAAAGGCGTAGAATGCTTAGTATGCTTTATGATAGGCTTTCAAAGCAAAAGTTTTGATACAATCAAAGATGGCATACTGGCCAAAGAAAGAAAGGAAGAAAGTAGAATGAATTAGAGACTAGTCGGGTGACTTATCTTGAATGTTGGGTAATGTTGCCGACTATGTCGCTTAAAGGCCACTCATTGTGGATCTTCTGAACGAGACACTTTGTAGTACTGGTCACATACTCCGGTAAGCCTACTTCGGCTAATCTGATACTAAGACGAATGCCCACGCACTGGGAGTGGAGAGATGGCGGGAGTAGCGTGTACCCTCGTGGCTGGAATGTGGCCGGATTTGAGGTGTGCTGTGCTCTCGAGTGGCGTGGAGACGACTTAGTATAGGAGGATCCGGTAGCGAGGTTGATATATGCAAGATTAAGTTCTACATATGTCGTGTGATAAGGAATCCTCAGTTGGGACTTGAATCAATTCGAATTGCCGGTGCTCCACGGATATGGAGACTCGATTCATTATAGAAGCAATGCAGGACTGGTGAATTACTAAAATATGAGAAAAAGAATGGAATGAGAAGGAATGGAATATGGGAAATGTATATTTAGTTGAGATAATGAACTAAAAGAACTTAGTGGTAAACTTGAAAATAGAATGAAGAATAGTAAGCTTTTGGCAAAGAACTTTTGAATCTTGCTATATCCTTACCTTGCCCCAAACCCCTGCATCTCTAAAGTCTTACACCCCGTTACGTCGGGTTAGTCTTGTTGAGTACTTTTGTACTCAGGGTTTGTTAACCCTTGTTGCAGGTGAGTCGCATGCGCAGGCTTGTTTTAGTCCCTGCTGCATGTCTGTGTTTGAAGTCAATGACGATGAGGAGTGATGAATGGCCTTTGGACAAGGCACTAGTTTGTATGATAAATAAAGTTAATGTAATATTATCCCGCTACTATGGTTGTATAACACTTATGGTATTGTAAGTTTGAAAACAACTGGTTTGTAATTATGTTATCTTAAGACTTCCGCTATCTTTTACTCTGGTATATATTTGAATAAACTATTGTAATCTGCAATGATTGTGATTGGGATCCTGTTTGAAAAGAGAATCATGGATGATTTGGGTTTCCCGAGGACACCCGACAGACCTGTTGAGTTGTTGGGAACTCATGTACGCTATCCGAGGTCTGTTGAGACAATGATAGGTGCATGTGGGCCCGATTCCTTAGGAGGTTCTGCCACAGCTGGTATCAGAGCGTTCCCATCTAAGATCATTGTAGGGTACTTTGGAAAACCTTCAAAATGATTTGGATCAAAGGAAGTAAACTTGATATTTTAAAGTTTAAATTTCTTTCTTCTTACCTTTGATCTAGACTCAATCCTGACTTATTTGAAAAGTTTGTGGTGGATAATATGATTAGGTTTGTCCTATGTATTAAAAATCTAGTACTTATGATTATATTAATCTTTTGTACTTAGATTCGTAAGATCGATTCATGCATCATGCTTAAGCACATTGCATAATAAATCCCCTTAATAGTGGTTGGGTAAGTAATGTCAATCCCATTCTTGCTAACCTCCATCATCCTCAAGCTATTCTTATAGTCCTACCTTGAATTCTACAGGCTATGGCAAAGACCAAGAAAACCGCACGCAAGTCCACCAGACCTCATGGAGTCCCGCGTCACCAATTGGCACCAAGAAATCATGAGCTTGGTGAAGGAAGTTTCAAGAACCTAGGAGAGGAAGGATCTTCAAGCAACCCCACCAACATTGAGAACCTTAACAAGGAGCTCAACACTCTTCGTTGAGCTCATGCCAAAGATCAAGAGGAGTTGACGGAAATGCAAAGAGGTATCACCATGACCATAGAGCTACGGAATGAAGCCTGGACACGAGAAGATGCGGCCAATGAACGTGTCATTGAGTTGGAGTTCTACGTAGAAGACCTAGAGATGGACAATGCCATTCTTCATGAGAATGTCCATATGCTGTATGCTCAACTTCATCCTCCTCATGGGGATGGTGAAGTTACCGATGAAGAAATGATTGTAGCTCCAGGAGAAGTCAAGAATGAAGAAGAGGAGGAGGACCCTGAGGAGTTAGTGTACTTCTCAGATGAAGATGAGGTTTCGTCCGATACGGGCATGAATGCCGAAGACTGAAAGCTTGGAGTAGTAGTAGTAGTTCCTTTACTGCTTTCCTAGAAAACCAGGGTTGTCTTGTGGGATACAAGACATGTAATATAAATAAGAACCCTTTGTAGCATGCAACCTTTTAAAAGCTTTCAATAAAGAATAATGTAAGTAAATATGTTTCTCTAACAGATGCCTCGTCCTATCACCCGAACTGGTGCTAGTGGCTCGCATGACGATGATGAGTGTCCAAATCCTCCACCAATGCCCTCGACTATGGCAGATGCCATAGCTGCACTCGTCAATGCAACGGTAGAGAATGCTAGGCTATTAAGGGAGTTGGCGCAGAACCAGCAGGCACCATACCCTCATCATGGTTGTCGTAATGGAAATGACGAGTCAACTTATGTGGATTTTACTGACACACGTCTGCCGATGTTCTCTAAGGCAGACGAACCTTTAGAAGCTGATGATTGGCTTAGAATAATTGAGCAAAAGTTCGAGCTGATCCACTGTACTGAGGTTCAAAAACCAAGGTTTGCGGCACAGCAACTCCGAGGAGCTGCTGGTGCCTAGTGGGCAAATTTGGTAGCAGTACAGCCCGCTGGTCACCAAATCAACTGGAGGGAGTTCAAGGATGCCTTCAGGGCACATTATATTCCGGACGGTGTGATGACCCTAAAGTTGGAAGAGTTCTTGGCTCTTAAGCAAGGGGAGCAACCGGTGATGCATTATGTTGGGCGTTTCAACCACCTGTCATAGTATGCTATTGAGTATGTGAATACTGACAGGAAGAAAAAGAATCATTTTCTTAGAGGCTTGAACACTAAACTTCAGACCATGATGGCAGCCTATGGTAATGCAACTTACCATGAGACAATCAACATTGCTATCGCTTCGGAAGAGAATTACCGCCGACACAAGGAGGCAAAGAAGAAGAAAATATTTGCTTCCGGATCATCAAGTGGCAAGCGTCAGAAGATAGTATACCATCCTCAGAATCATGGCCGTATGCCATTTCGCCCACAACAAGGCCAAAGCAGGCAGCAAATCTTCATTCGCCCTACAACTAATACGCCTTATACTCATCAAGCACTGCAACAGCAGAACAATACAAATAATGCAAACCGCAATGCTACTCCCCAGAATCACAATTTTCCATGCTATAATTGTGGTAAACCCGGGCATTTTTCCCGAGAATGTTCGTATCCTAGGAAGAACAATCCTGATGCAACCAAAGCCCCTGTTAATCAAGCTCAAAATCAGTACAAGGGCAATGCTCAGAACCATCAAAAGGGTCCAGCTAAGAAGAAAACTAGAAGGGTATTCTATACACAAGTGGAATCTATTCCAGAAGGAGAACCAGTTATGATGGGTATGTTTCCCATTGCTAAGCATCCTGCAATTACCTTATTTGATTCTGGTGCATCCCATACATTCATCAATCGTACATTTGTTATGAAGTATGGGATAGCTATTGGGGAAACAAAAGAACCCTATCATATACAGTCGCCTGGGGGATGAATCTGTACAAGGGAGGTAGTTCAGCATGTACCTATTGATTTGGGAGGATATGAGTTCCCTACCAATATGCTGATATTAAAGGATCAAGATATAGATGTGATCCTTGGTATGAACTGGCTAACTCAACACGGGGCTATCATAGATGTCCTGTGTAGAACAATAAGGGTAAATGCACCTGACAGCAAAACCCAACTTCTCATCCAACTTCCTTTTCCTAAGAGTACAGTGGAGACAGTCTGTGCAACTATTGTTGAAGGAGCCAAGGAAATTTCAGTGGTATGTGAGTTTATGGATGTCTTTCCTGATGACATGCCTAGTCTGCCACCAGACTGAGATGTAGAGTTCAGAATTGATCTGAAACCAGGGACAGCACCAGTGTCCAGAAGAGCATATAGGATGCCACCAAAAGAATTAGCAGAATTAAAAATGCAACTACAAGAGTTGTTAGACAAGGGTTTCATTCAACCTAGTTCATCACCTTGGGGATGTCCTGCTATTTTCGTGAAGAAGAAGGACCAAACCTTAAGGTTATGTGTTGACTATATGCCATTAAATGAAGTCACCATCAAGAACAAATACCCCTTACCCCAAATTGATTTACTTTTTGATCAACTTGCGGGAGCTAAGGTATTCTCAAAGATAGACTTAAGATCAGGCTACCACCAGATTAAGATCAGACGTGAAGATGTGCCGAAGACAGCATTTACTACCCGATATGGTTTATATGAGTATCTAGTCATGTCTTTTGGGCTAACCAATGCCCTGGCTCATTTCATGTACCCGATGAACTTAGTTTTCATGCCTGAGTTAGATAAGTTTGTCGTGGTGTTCATAGACGACATTCTTATCTATTCTAAGAGCAAAGAGGAACATGCAGAACATCTCCGTATTGTTCTACAAAGGTTAAGAGATCACCAACTATATGCCAAATTCAGCAAATGTGCATTTTGGTTAGAGGAAGTACAATTTCTGGGTCATGTACTATCTGCTGAAGGTATAGCTGTTGATCCGAGCAAGGTAGAAGAAGTCCTTAACTGGAGAGCACCTACAACTATTCATCAAGTTTGTAGTTTCCTGGGGTTGGCAGGGTATTACCATCGGTTTATCCCTGACTTCTCCAGAATTGCGAAGCCAATTACTGGATTGCTGAAAAATCAAACTAAGTTTGTATGGTCAATAGAATGTGAAGAGGCCTTTCAAACATTGAAGAAGTTGTTGACAACTGCACCAGTATTAGCACAACCTGATATCGAGAGGCCATTTAATATCTATTGTGATGCATCTGGAATTGGTATTGGCTGTGTTCTTATGCAAGAAGGCAGAGTCATAGCATATGCTTCCAGACAACTCAAGAAGCATGAAGAACATTATCCCACCCATGATCTTGAATTAGCTGCTGTTGTCCATTCACTCAAGGTTTGGCGACATTATTTATTGGGCAATATATGTCATATCTATATGGATCACAAAAGTTTGAAATACATCTTCACTCAGTCAGAGTTGAATATGAGGCAAAGAAGATGGTTGGAATTGATCAAAGATTATGATTTAGAAGTGCACTATCATCCGGGCAAGGCTAATGTGGTTGCCGATGCCCTGAGTCGCAAGAGTCATTGTCATTGCTTGATTGTAGAATCGATGCAGCGAACATTGTGTCAAGAGATGGAGCATCTGAATTTACAAATCATACAACAAGGTTCCCTATCCAACATTGTAGTTGAGTCCACTATCAAAGATCAGATCATTGTTGCTCAACAGAAAAGTAAGGGCATAGCCCATATTAAGGATAAAGTCAGATCTGGGAGACCAACATGTTTCAAGATCGATGAAGCAGATGTCGTATGGTTCAAGGATAGGTTGGTAGTACCCAAAAATCCAGAGCTATGAAAGTAGATTCTTGATGAAGCTCATTCTACAAGATACTCCATTCATCCGGGTAGCAACAAAATGTATCATGATCTGAGAAAGAGATATTGGTGGACCAAAATGAAAATAGAAATAGCTCAATATATAGCCAAGTGTGATATTTGTCAGAGAGTCAAAGCAGTTCATATAAAGACTGCAGGTCCATTACATTCGTTGCCAGTTCCATCTTGGAAGTGGGAAGATATTTGTATGGACTTCATCGTGGGATTGCCTAGGACATCTGCAGGCTACAATTCAATATGGGTTATTGTTGATCATCTAACCAAAATAGCTCATTTCTTACCAGTCAGAGATAAATATTGAGCGGAGCAGTATGCAAAGCTTTATCTTGATAGAATTTTCAGTCTGCATGGGGCACCCAAGACCATTGTCTCTGATAGAGGATCATTGTTCATATCCAAGTTTTGGAAAAGTCTACATGAGTCTTTAGGAACTAAACTTATCCGTAGTTCTGCTTATCATCCACAAACAGACGGACAGACTGAAAGGGTAAATCAAATTCTTGAAGATATGTTAAGAGCATGTGTCCTTTCCTTTGATGCTAAATGGGATGAATGCCTTCCCTTAGCTGAATTCTCGTATAACAATAGCCATCAAGAGAGCATTAACATGGCACCATTCGAAGCACTGTATGGCCATAGGTGCCAAACACCTTTAAATTGGTTAGAAGCTGGAGAACATTGGTTCTTTGGACCGGATGTGGTCAAGGAAGCTGAAGAGAAAGTTAAACTCATACAAGCCAATATGAAGGTAGCTCAATCCCGACAGAAAAGCTATGCTGATAAGAGGAGACGACCGCTAGAATTCAAAGTGGGAGATTTTGTCTACCTCAAGGTATCACCGATGAAAGGAGTTCATCATTTTGGGATTCGGGGAAAGTTGGCACCCCGTTATGTAGGTCCTTTTCAGATCCAACAACAATGTGGACCAGTCGCCTATCGCATCAAGCTACCAGATCACATGTCAGCGATACATGATATCTTTCATGTGTCTCAGTTAAAGAAATGTCTTCAAGTACCTGACCAAGAAATCAACTTTGGTGATGTAGAACTAGAACCTGATTTGACTTATGCCGAGTACCCCATTAGAGTCTTAGATCAGAAAGATCGAGTCACTCGTAGACGTATAATCAAGTTCTACAAAGTACAATGGAATCAACACATGGAAGATGAAGCTACTTGGGAGTCCGAGGATTTCTTAGAAGAGAACTTTCCTGACTTCTTCGCTTCTATCTAGTTGCAATACCTTGTCGATATTGTAACTTGTCTTGCTGTTAACAGAATGGAAAACCCCCTCACTAGCCTTTTGAATAAAGTTATGATGTGTTAGCTTGACACATTTCCTTTTCCATTACTTAGCCTTAAGTTTTAAATCTCAGGACGAGATTTCTTTAAGGGGGGAAGGGTTGTAACACCTCTGGTGTTTTGACCTAATACTAAAATTTGACATGTCATCATGTGCATTGCAAAGCATTCATATAGTAGAAAATTTTGAATGCATTCACTATATAAGCTTTATTTCATAATGTTGTTATTTCATGTGATGTGTTTCAAAAACCCTAAATAAAGATCATGACCACAAGGGTCAAATTTCATGTGATCATGTGAGGCCATGTGTCATTTGACTCAAATAACCCTAATGGGCCATGTTACTGGTCAAAAATCAAAATCTAAGTAAAAGGAAGACAAATCAAATTTGAATTCATTTTCAAATTAAAAAAGTCCTTTTTGCCCCTTTTGACTAATTCAAAATCCATGAGGAATTTGGGGTTGAGGCAAAAAGCAAAGTTGGAGATTATTTTATGTAGATCAACTTTGGTATTCAAAGTTTTTCAAGTTTACATATAAAATTTGGAGTAATTTTAAAATGATTCAAATGCTCAAATGCACCCCAAATTCAAATTTCAAAATGGAGGCAGAATTTGAAAATGTTCCTAGAAACAAAGTTGTAGAGTTTGAAAAATTGAACAACTTTCATTTTTGGAGATTTTCAACTTCTTTAGAAAATTTGGGAGTAATTTGAAAAATGGAAGCAGTGGCAGTTCTGTAATTATTTCAAAAAAAATCAACTCCACCTCACTGCTTGCCGCCGGCGCCACGCGGGGGTCACCGCCGATCAAATTTTGCCGCTTTCACGCGTAGTGACATGCTGCCATCTCCATGGCAAGCTCGCCTGTGTGCTGTCGACACCGCACACCTTCCTTCTTTCTATAAATAGGAACGAGCCGCCGTCGTTTCGCAGTTTCCTGTCGACTGTTCGCCGCCGGTGACATTGCCACAATCGTCAAATTCATCCTCGTCAGACCACCTCAGGCCAATTGTGTTGGCCAGCAGCTCCGCCTCACCTTGCCGCTCATTCCCGACCTGCTCACCTCGCTTCTAGCCGATCAGCACCACCGCGCGACGTCGTCTTCTTCGGAGCCGGCCGAAGCTCCGCCGTGACCCACCTCACCGTGGCCAGGGCGATTCAGTACATCTCCGCCTGCACCAAGTACATCATCGTGATCACGGTGAGCTCCTGAGCATGATGCTCACTCTTCTTTTGACTCTACTGCACCATAGTCCTAGCTACATCGACCGCCGTCGGGTCCGAGCCGCCATGGCCGGCATAGAGTTCCATCCGGTGTGCCCTTTGCTGTTCTAAGGGTTGGGATAGATTCGCGACATGGTGTAGATCATGTAGGTGCAGTCCGTCTCACCGGAGAGTCACCACCGGCGCATTTTGCTGGCCGGAGCTGGCCGCGCCGCCGTGTCTTGTTCCCTGTCGCTGACGAGTGGGGTCAGTCTGTCAGTGAGAAGGGAGAAGAAGAACAGTGAAAATTGTTATTTTCTGATTTTTGAATAGTGCAGCAATTTTTCAATTTTGTAGGAATTTATTTACACATCCAAAAATTCTGAAAATTTGTGGGTAGCTTCTGTACATGATCTAGTATGGTTTAAAAATTTGAAACATGAAATTTGAATAAATTTTTAATGTTCAAATATTCAGTCCATTAATTAATAAATGCAATTTCCATGATTTTTGTAAGTCACTATATAACTCCAAAAATTATGAAATTTGTTTTGGTACACTAATTTGTCATGAGGAAGCTTACATAAAAATTTGAGCTTAATTGGACAAAGTTTATTTTATACCTAATGTAGACTTAATTATTTAATTAATTATTCATTTAATTAATGTTTAATCAATTAGGATTTGTTTGACTTTAGAATTGATTGTTGACCTTGGGTCATTAACTTATAATGATCCTTAGTACCTTAATTAGTATTTGAACTCATACCTAATTTGTATTTAGTAAATCTTAATGACATTTCATGTGATAACAAAGGTCATTAACAAGTTAACTCATCGAAACCCTAAGTGTTGATTAGTGTTGGATCTTGTTTTGGTCATGTTTTGTGACTAGTAGGGTTTCAAGATCCATTTGGTCAAGTCACATGTATGGTTCTTAATGGTAGGATTGCAAGTTGGTTTTGTTGGCTTGCAACTGTACCGTGAAATAAAGTCATTTGCAGGTGTTTTTACATTTCATGTACCGTGAAAGCATCATGTTTACATTATCATCATGTTAAAGCATATGTTATCTTTTCATGTAGAACCCGAGAACGAAATGATTCTTGTTGAGCAAGTTCTGGAAGAATCCCCGGTTGTCACAGGATTCGATAATTGTGGTACTGATCCGGAACCTGAGATCGTCAATGAAGGCAAGCCCCGGTTTATGCATTAAACCATTACCTTGTTACTTTGAAAAGTTTATCACCTATGTTACTTATTGCATTAAGTTGATATGTCAAATGTTACCTACTTGATGCACTGCCTACCATGTTAATTGTTTACCATCCTTGAAGATGTTTTCATTTACAAAGGCGTAGAATGCTTAGTATGCTTTATGATAGGCTTTCAAAGCAAAAGTTTTGATACAATCAAAGATGGCATACTGGCCAAAGAAAGAAAGGAAGAAAGTAGAATGAATTAGAGACTAGTTGGGTGACTTATCTTGAATGTTGGGTAATGTTGCCGACTATGTCGCTTAAAGGCCACTCATTGTGGATCTTCTGAACGAGACACTTTGTAGTACTGGTCACATACTTCGGTAAGCCTACTTTGGCTAATCCGATACTAAGACGAATGCCCACACACTGGGAGTGGAGAGATGGCGGGAGTAGCGTGTACCCTCATGGCTGGAATGTGGCCGGATTTGAGGTGTGCTGTGCTCTCGGGTGGTGTGGAGACGGCTTAGTATAGGATGATCCGGTAGCGAGGTTGATATATGCAAGATTAAGTTCTACATATGTTGTGTGATAAGGAATCCTCAGTTGGGACTTGAATCAATTTGAATTGCCGGTGCTCCACGGATATGGAGACTCGATTCATTACAGAAGCAATGCAGGACTGGTGAATTACTAAAATATGAGAAAAAGAATGGAATGAGAAGGAATGGAATATGGGAAATGTATATTTAGTTAAGATAATGAACTAAAAGAACTTAGTGGTAAACTTGAAAATAGAATGAAGAATAGTAAGCTTTTGGCAAAGAACTTTTGAATCTTGCTACATCCTTACCTTGCCCCAAACCCCTGCATCTCTAAAGTCTTACACCCCGTTACGTCGGGTTAGTCTTGTTGAGTACTTTTGTACTTAGGGTTTGTTAACCCTTGTTGCAGGTGAGTCGCATGCACAGGCTTGTTTTGGTCCCTGCTGCATGTCTATGTTTGAAGTCAATGACGATGAGGAGTGATGAATGGCCTTTGGACAAGGCACTAGTTTGTATGATAAATAAAGTTAATGTAATATTATCCTGCTACTATGGTTGTATAACACTTATGGTATTGTAAGTTTGAAAACAACTGGTTTGTAATTATGTTATCTTAAGACTTCCGCTATCTTTTACTCTGGTATATATTTGAATAAAATGTTGTAATCTGCAATGACTGTGATTGGGATCCTGTTTGAAAAGAGAATCGTGGATGATTCGGGTTTCCCGAGGACACCCGATAGACCTATTGAGTTGTTGGGAACTCATGTACGCTATCCGAGGTCTGTTGAGACAACGATAGGTGCATGTGGGCCCGATTCCTTAGGAGGTTCTGCCACATGATCTACCAAGCAAATGGCACCCTCCGGATATGTTTTTTCTATCAATTTTACAACCGGCATAATCCAAATCAGAATAGCTAACTAGTTGGAATCTAGCTCCTTTGGGATACCAAAGAACGATGCTTGGTGTGTGCTTAAGGTACCTAAGGATTCTTTTAACAACAACCATGTGAGCCTCCTTAGGATGAGCTTGAAATCTAGCACACGTACACACACTAAACATGATGTTGGGCCTAGATGCGGTCAAATATAATAAACTACCAATCATAGAACGGTAGAGAGTTTGATCAACCGATTTACCTCCTTCATCTAGGTCGAGATGTCCATTAGATGGCATTGGTGTCTTGATTGGCTTACATTCATCCATTTTGAATCTCTTGAGAAGGTCCTTGGTATATTTTCTTGAGAGATGAAAGTCCCCTCTCTCATTTTCTTGACTTGAAAACCAAGAAAGAATGTAAGCTCTCCAATCATAGACATCTCGAACTCCTTTGACATCAATTCACCAAACTCTTTGCAATAGTCTTCGTTTGATGAGCCAAATATGATATCATCAACATATACTTGACAAATGAAGATCTCTCCATCAAGCTTTTTGGTGAATAGTATGGTGTCGACCTTCCCAATAGTAAAGCCCTTCTCAATGATGAAATCCCGAAGGCGCTCATACCAAGCTCTTGGGGCTTGCTTAAGCCCATATAGCGTCTTGGACAATCTATAGATATGATTAGGATATCTAGGGTCCTAAAACCTAGGAGGTTGATCAACATAGACTAGTTCATTTATGAAACCATTTAAAAATACACTTTTAACATCTATTTGAGATAATTTCATTTCATGATGGGATGCATATGCAAGAAAGATATGAATGGCTTCAAGTCTTGCAACCGATGCAAAGGTCTCTCCAAAATCCAACCCTTCAACTTGAGAGAACCCCTTTACAACTAGTCTTGACTTGTTCCTCTTAACAATACCTTGATCATCTTGCTTATTGCAGAATACCCACTTTGTTCCAATGACTCTTGCACCTTGTGGTCGCTCTTCAAGTGTCCAAACTTCATTGCGGGTGAAGTTGTTCAACTTTTCATGCATGGCATTTATCCAATCTGAATCTTAAAGAGCTTCTTCTATATTTTTAGGCTCAATGCAAGCAACAAACAGGTGATGTTCAATAAATGAAGCAAGTTTTTGAGAGTGAGTCATTACACCCTTTGAAGGACTCCCTATGATGAGATCTTGTGGATGTGTTGTAGTGAGGGTGAATTTCTTCTATCAACCACTTGAGAGGGAGGTTGTGGAGCATCAACATCTTGAGCTTGTGTCACCATTTGATCATGGGAGACATGAGTATCTTCATTTTCTACTCTCCCATCTTTATCATCATCTCGTGGCACATTTGATGAAGAGGGTGGATCAATCACTTGTACATCATCTCCATCATCTTTGGGCTTGATGTCTCCAACTAGAATATTCTTCATGGCCTCCCTCAATGGTTCATCACCTACATCATCAAGATTCTCATGTGCTCCTTGGGAGCCATTAGATTCATCAAATTCCACATCATATGTTTCTTCAACCGAGCCAGTGGCATGATTAAATACTCGATATGCTTTAGACTTTGATGAGTAACCAACAAGAAAACCAATATCACAATGTCTTTGGAACTTCCCTAGGTGTTGCCGCTTCTTGTAGATGTAGCATTTGCAACCAAACACCCGAAAGAATGAGACATCCGGCTTCTTCCCATTTAGTAGCTCATAAGGGGTCTTGCCAGGAAACTTTTGAAGAAATAGGTGGTTGGATGCATAACATGTGGTGTTGATAGCTTCCGCCCATAGAGCTTCAGGTGTATTGTACTCATCAAGTGTTGTTCTTGCAAGGGTGATAAGTGTCTGATTCTTTCTCTCTACTACACCATTTTGCTGAGGAGTATATGTTGCGGAGACCTCATGCTTGATCCCTACTTCATCACAATATGCTTCAATATTTGTGTTGTCAAATTCTATTCCATTATCACTTCTTATCTTCTTGAGCTTCACTTCAAATTCATTTTGTGCTCTCTTGGCAAACTTCTTGAAACTTGCAGCCACTTCGGTCTTGTCACGAAGGAAGAACACCCAAGTATATCTAGAGTAGTCATCAACTATTACAAGACAATAGAGATTTCCTCCCAAACTATTGTAGGTTGTTGGTCCAAATAGATCCATGTGAAGAAGCTCTAACACTCTTGTTGTTGACATGTAAGCTTTTGTTGGATGAGTGTTTGCAACTTGCTTGCCGGCTTGACATGCACTACAAAGCTTGTCTTTCTCAAATTTCACATCCTTCAAACCTCTCACTAATTCATTCCTCATTAGCTTCTTGAGTGAGCTCATCCCAACATGTGCAAGTCTTCTATGCCATAGCCACCCAAGTGATGTTTTAGTGAATAGGCATATCTTCAAGTTTGTATCTTTAGAGGTGAAATCCACTAGATATAGGTTGTTGTTTCTAAAACCCTTGAATATAACTTGATCATCATCTTTCTTTGACACAACCACTTCCTTCTTGGTAAACAAACATTGAAAGCCAAGATCACACAATTGACCAATAGATAGCAAGTTGAAACTCAATGAAGCAACATATAGCACATTTGATATTGAATGATCATTTGATATTGCAACTTTGCCCAATTCTTGAACTTTGCCCTTTGAATTATCTCCAAATGTAATCCTTTCCTGACCATCTACTTCTTCATCTAGTGAGGTGAACATACGAGGATCACCGGTCATATGTTGAGTGCAACCACTATCAATAATCCAATGACTTCCACCAGTCTTGTAGTTCACCTACACACAAGAGATCAAGCTTGTTGTTTAGGGACCCAAACTTGATGAGGGCCTTTGACTTTCTCAACTAGTGACTTTGCAACCAAAATTTACTTAGGCCTATTCTTGTTGGGAGGACCTAAGAACATGACTTTAATCTTTCCACTAGAATCCTTTCTAAGCATGTAGTGAGCATTGAAGGCAAAGGGTAAGGGTTGTGGTGGTGGGGTTTGACACTCATAAGCAAAGTGACCTTCTTGTCTACACTCAAAGCATCTCTTTGGCTTAGGCTTTGACTTGTATTGTTGTTGATGTTGAGCTTAAGCTTTCTTCTCTTGATTTGCCAAGTACCCAATACCACTTCTATCCATCTTCATCACGGTGTTCATGAGTAGCTCACTTTGGAGATATTGGCCTCTTGTAAACTTGCTCAAACCGGTCTTAAGATGCTCTTTCTCTAACTTGAGCTTCTTGTTTTCTTCTCTAAGTTCATCATGATTTTTCTCCACCTTGAGTCTCTTATTCTCTTCTTTAAGCATCTCATTCTCAAGAGCCATATTATAATCTTTGTCAAGATTCTCTATCACAATTGTGTTGGTGGTTGATAGCTTTTCAAGATCTTTCTTGAGCTTTTCATTCTCATTCTTGAGCTTAACATACTCATCATAGTTGTCGGACTCAACCACTTTCTTGCCTTTGCTACTAGAACCTTGCTCAATGCTCTCAACAATCAAGTCATCACATAATGTAGCTATATCAATCTTAACAACATTGTTAGTAGCATCATGTGGCTCATTGAATAATAACTCATGAGAAAGAACAAGATTGTCATGATTAATCTTGAGATTGGTGTACTCTTCTTTTAGCAAATTGTAACTAGTGGTGAGCTCATTATGTATCCCCTCAAGTTTATCATGTTTTTCTCTAAGCTCCTTTTTAGAGGATTTGAGCTCCTTGAGTTTGGATGACACAATTTTATTTTCTTCTCTAAGCTCAACACTAGCTTTTTTGGCTATGTCATACTTTGCTAAGAGTGAGTCCTTCTCAAGTTCTAGCTTTTCATTTTTAGCTCTTGTCTTTCTAATGATTTTGGTGTATTGGTTTAGCAACTTGACAAGATCATCATAAGAATGTGATTCAAATTCTTCATCACTATCACTACCACTTTCATCATTGCTAGCATTATCATCACCACTACTATCATCATCATTTTGTACCTTTCATTCACCCTTGGCCATAAGGCATAGGTGTGTAGAGGATGATGGTGGTGGTGTCGGTGAAGATAGTGAAGAATCAATCACAAGAGCGGCCACCTTCTCGTTCTCATTTTCACTTTCATTATCGGATGAGCCACTTGATGATTCAATATCCGTGAGCCAATCACCAAAAATGTATGCCTTGCCATTCTTCTTCTTCTTGTGAAATTCCTTCTTCTTGCCATCCTTCTTCTTGTATGGCTTCTTCTTCTTCTTTTCATCATCATTTTCATCACTTTAGTCATCTTTCTTTCCTTTGTACTTCTTCTTGTACTTGTCTTTCTTAGGTTTGGGGCATTGATGAGCTAGATGACCAAGTTCTCCACAATTATAGCAATCCATTTCAGAGATGGGCTTCCTTCTATTACTTGTGAAGAATTTCTTCTTCTTGCCATCAAACTTGACACCATTCTTGTTTAGCTTCTTGAGCATCTTGGTAGTTGTTCTCACCATGAGAGCATGACTTACATCATCAAGCTCATCATCACTTGAGCTATCATGATCAACTCTTGCTTTGCCCCTCTTATCTTGGCTAGCCTTGAATGCCAAATCTTTCTTCTTGGTGGAAGAAGAGTCATCTTGTGGAGTGATGTGCATGTACATCTCATGTGCATTGATCTTCCCTAATATTTGAGTTGGTGTAGTGGTGGAAAGATCACCTTGATGAAGCACCGTCACAATATGCCCATATTTGTCAATGGGGAGCACACTCAAGATCTTTCTTACAACATCAGAGAGTTGCATTTGTGTGAGTCCAAGCCCATTGACTTCCTCTACAAGAACATTCAAGCATGAATACATCTCATTGGCACTTTCTCTAGGAAGCATCTCAAATAAATTAAGCTTTTTCATCACAAGGTGGTAGCGTTCCTCACGCTCACTCTTGGTTCCCTCATGGAGCGCACAAATGTCCGACCATAGTGCATGGGCGTCTTTGTGGTTCCGCACATGGTTAAAAACATCCTTGCAAAGGCCTCTAAAAAGGGTGTTTCTAGCCTTTGCATTCCACTTCTCGTAGTTAACCTCATCGCCTTGAAGGTTGGTGGGATCCTTAGGTTTTGGGAAGCCTTGTGAGGCGGCTCTAAGAACTCCAACATCTAAAGCCTCTAGGTATGCCTCCATGCGAATTTTCCAAAAAGGAAAATCATCTCCCTCAAAGATAGGAGGGGGTCCATCCCCATGGGACATCTTGCTCTAGGTGGTTAAGCCTAATTTAGGGAGCACGAGGCTCCGATACCAATTGAAAGGATCAAGATGCCCAAGAGAGGAGGTGAATTGGGTTAATTCTAAATTTTTGTAATAATTAAGCCCTACACATGGCCCAGTTCACCTCTTGTGTCTAGAATGTGTTTCTATTGTTCTCCCGTACAAAAGTCTTGCACCCTAGGTTCCAACCCTACTCTAGCATGGCAATTCTAGGAATGTAAAGACAAAAAATGAATTGCTCAAATGTAAATGTTCAAAGTAAAGAGAGAGAAGGAACACGATGATATTTTCCTGTGGTATTGGAGAGTTGCCACTCTCCACTAGTCCTCGTTGGAGCACTCGCACAAGGGTGTAGCTCCCCCTTGATCTGTGTAAGGATCAAGTGCTCTCTACGGGCTGATTCTTTGACACTCTATCACGGTGAATCGCCCACAACCACTCACAACTCGACTTGGGTCATCCACAAGCTCCGCCGGATGATCACTAAGCTCCCAATCACCACCGAGTTGTCTAGGTGATGGCGATCACCAAGAGTAACAAGCACAAACTCTCACTTGACCAAGACAAGTCTAATAACAAAGGTGGAAGCACACTTGCTACTCCATATGCACTAATGAGGTCCTTAATCTTGGATTATCAAATCTCGATCACCCCACTAGGCTCTTACTCTTCCTTGCACTCCAAAGGTGTTTCTCAGCTAAACAAATGGGCAAGAGACCTTCTATGGACGAGTGGAGTAAGTATTTATACCCTCTTATTCAAAACATAACAATTGGAGGCTGAGTCAGCACTCTACAGGGTGACTGGACGCTCTGGTTAGGGTGACCAGATGGTCCAGTCAGTTGTACCCACCACTGTATCAGAGAGAGCCGTTAAGCTCTGACTGGACTCTAACTAGCGTCCGGTCAGCACCCACCGGACGCGTTCGGTCAAGAAAAAGCCTCTCTGGAACCTCTAGAGTAGACCGAACATAGGCAGCCTAGCGTCCGGTGCTCCTCCACTCAGTGTCCGGTTAGTACTAGACAACTGTAGTTGATTGACTGGACTCTGACTAGCGTCTAGTCAGAACACACCGGACATGTCCAATCAAGAAAAAGCCTCTCTAGAACCTCACTGGAGTGGACCGGACGTAGGCCCCCAGCGTCTGGTGCTCCTCCACTCTGCATCTGGTCAGTATCAAATGACTGTAGTTGATCAAATGAACTGATCGGACTCACCCTCCAGCGTCCGGTCACAACCAGACCAGCCTACGGTCAGATATTTGACCCTCCATTCACTTCCAACACAAAATCCTATGTGAATAAAGTTGACTCCAATTGATCTTAGGGCCATTCCTGAGCTACCTAGTGCTAGTTTGATAAGTGTGTACCACACCTAAGCCACTAGACTCACCTAGGTCAAGCTACTAGTCCATACCCCATTAATAGTACGACCAAAGGAAAAACAAAGTCTTAAACTACTCTAAGTGTCACTTCAACTCCAAATGACACTTAGAACTAGCCGTCCTTAACCTTATTGTCCATCCTTTAAAAACCGAAATGAATTCCATCGACGGGGGCATGAAAACCATAATTGCCCAATCAATTGCTATTACCATGACCTAACTTAAATTGTCTCTACAAAACACACGTTAGTCATAGTAATCTTGTGTCATCATTAATCACCGAAACCCAACTAGGGGCCTAGATGCTTTCATCGACGCCACATGGGCCGCACCACGGGCCGCTACGCAGTCGCGCGTGCGCGCTGCGTCGCGTGGGCCACACATGTGGGCCATGCGAGAGAATACATTTTTCTTTTTCATGAGGAATTAGAAATAGTTTTCTAATATAATTTTTGAGCTAATCTTTGGTAAATCATATAAAATCATGTAGGTATACAAAAATTGTGAAACAAATTTTGTTAGGTTTCTAAAATTGTGTTCTATCTATTAGTGTATTTAGTTCATATATGTGCATGTTGATACCAGGAGCTATTAAATCATTTCAGAGTGCTCAATATTATTAAGTTAATTATTGTAGGAATTTTTGTGGTAGACTGGTGATAGCAAAAACTCTAAAGTTTTTATAGTAGCTTCATTGTATTATTATGTGCTTACTGTAAGTTTTGTAGCCCTAAAATAGACTATTTAATATGGTAGCTAAATGCCCATTAAAGCTAAATGAATAATGTCATGATATTGGTTTATAAAAATTAAGCACTTGTAGGGTGAGCTTGGAATCTATTTGGTAAAGATGATAGTTAGCTTAGTGCCTTAGTCATTAGAGCTAGCTTAGTAGCTTAGCATGTGTATTTTATTTTAAGAGTTGTTGTTGCATAAATACTAAGTGTTGCATCACCATTGCATGCTTGTAGAGAATGAGTTGGTGGAGATCGTGACCACCAACGATCACGAGTATGAGGAGGTGATCAAGGAGTACGAGGAGGAGATCCTCGTGTAGGAGGAGGTCCTGGAGCTATCACTGACTGACTTAGCAGACAATTTGCCTGTCTAAGGCAAGCCCCGGTGCATAACCCTTATTTTTGATATATGTGTGTGATGTGCATTTATGTTACAGGATCTATATTGAAACTATATGCATAGATAAATCTACCTATGAGTCCTACTACATAGGTCGAGTAGCTACTATGCTTAGGCTATCGGTAGCGTGAGTAACCTGCTGTTACTCACAATAGGTGATTATTATTACTCTCATGACAAAATAGTAAAAGGAAATGGAGACCGAGTAGGGATATGGTACGGGTATTGGTGGGTGTAATAGGTTGTGTCCCGCAGCCAATGGGGCATAGCTTAATTACACTGTTTTCCCTATCAGTGTCAGTTAAGGACCATCCATTGTAGTGGATTCTAGTCAGGTCACAGACTTATTATCCAGAGCACATACTTGCTTATAGGAGCGGGAAGGCTCGTTGCTCTCTTGTCGTGGGTTCTGGCTCTTTCTGGACCGATTGATTGGAGGCAGTGATGGTAGAGGTCTAAGCACCACACTGAGTCCAGGACTCAAGAGTTGGGGCTTGGAGTCTAAGTTTGGACGGGGACCTGGACCCCTTGATAGGAGAGTGGTGGGTTGGTCTTGCTTGTGCCTAGGGTACAAGCAGGGCATGTGTTTTGGGGTACCCAGCTAGGATACATTGGTTCATGAATCGCCGTATGATATGCTATGGCTTGGCTACAATCTAGCACCATAGTAAGAACTGAAAGATGAAAGGGAATGAACGGATCTGATTCCTCAACTCTTGCTTAAAAGTAGAACAGGTGCTTACATAGAATGGTTAGCTAATGAACTAATCATGACTGCTAATAAAACACATACATAAGGATTCACTACTTGTAATGCTTTTCGCAAACAAAAAGGAAACCCAGCAAACCATAAAGCTTATCATATCCTTTGGAGTCAGGAAATTATTCCCACTAGTCGGGTAAGTCTTGCGAGTACATTATGTACTCAGGGTTTATTTACCCCTGTTGTAGGTGTAGCTTGAGGAGTGGCTGTTGTGTGGAGGATTCTTCTGGTGGGCACAGACAGATCCTTGTATCTTATCATTAGATGTTTATTTCAATTTTGCTGTTTAAATTTTACACTCTGAACTTGGTATTGTAATAATGTATTTTCGAGGACTATTGTTATATGAAATGGACTAAGTGATGTAAACTTGTTCCCATTATTGGATCCTAGATGAAAAATGTGGATTGTTCGAGTTCTCCCTTGGGGTGTGCTCGATGGAACCGTCCGATGTAGCTAACTTTCGGGGTGCTTAGTGTCTAGTGGAAGACGAGTGCCTCCTGAAGCGTGCTATTTTAGGCGGTTCTACCACATAGCAAGCCAAGCCTAGGCGGCTACTCAGGCCCATGGGCTGGCATGGCATGACCCGGTTTATAGGGGTCGGCCCAGCAGTGGCCCGAGACCCCCCCAGTGGTGAAGCAGCCCAGCACAATGGCCAATCGGCCTAGCCCCACAACGCCTCACCCCCTACGTATATAAGCGACGGCCGCGGTGCTCTCCGTCCTCAACCCTAACCCTAAATCATTTCCTCCCCCACCGCCTCACCGCTCTCGCCTCTCGCCTCTCGCCTAGCTCTCGCCTCGATCGCTCGATGGTTGACGCCTCATCATCTCATCTGCTGGCGTTTGACCTCGCCGACCCTGACTCTGGTGACATCGAACCACCTAGCGCCGTCGACCTCCCCTAATCCCCTCCCTCTCTGCCTCTCCCTTCTCCCTTTCCCTATCTCCCCTCTAGATCTCGATGATTATGTGAGTTCATTGTCCCCATCTGTCCCTCCTCCACCGCTCACCGTCCTTGCTAACCGATGTGTTATGTTCTCTGGGTGTCCATCGTCTTCTCCGACACCGGGCTCCGGTTGTGTAGGTAAAACCCTAACCCTAACGCTAACCCCAACCCTCCTCTTCTATCTTCTTCCATTGATGTATTCTGATGTGATCTTTTCATCCTCCTCCATCTCTTTGCGTAGGTCGGTAGCCGATGCGTCGTCCTCTAGCTATGGCATAGAGCGACCAAGGCAGCCCCACGCACCATTGAGGAATGGTGCTGGAGAGCCATCTACCATGGCTGCTGCTGATGATGATATCGTCTGGCCGCTTACTGACAACGACAACTTGATTGTGGCAGGCCTGCCCCCTAAGGACGATGACGACGACACCCAAGATGACGCTACTGTGTTGTTCGATGTCGATGTCGGTAGCGGCTCTGCTACTCCGATCGATTTGGATGGCAACGATGGTGAAGTGGTGACGGCGACTGGGACCCCGGCTTGCTCCAACGACTCAGCTCCATCTGTTGCTGGTAACTCTTCTGGTGTTGGTACTGGTAAGCGTAAATCTGCTGTGTGGGCTGATTTTGATGAGATCTATGAGATTGTGAATGGTAGGAAAATCTACACTAAAGCTACCTGAAAAATGTGTAAGCATACTTTGTCTGCTAGATCTAATGCTGGCACTGGCCACTTGAAGAGGCACCAAAAATCTTGTAGGTAGAAAACTGATCAAGTTGCTAGGGTTCAGTCTAGGCTTACTTACAATCCTGATGGTTCTGTGCATAACTGGGACTATAAACCTGATGTTGCCAGATCTGAATTATGTTGCTTGATTGCTAGGCTTGATTTGCCGTCGGGTATTGGTGAGACAGATGCATGGGAGGAGTATATTATTCGTGCTCATAACCCTAGGTTTACTAAGGTTTCTAGACATACCACCACTAGAGATCTTAGTAAGCTATTTACTGAACGTCGTAATATGCTTAAGAATTCTGTGTTGTCTTGTGCTTCATCTGTTGCTTTGACATTAGACATTTGGTCTGGTAATGCTAAGGACTACATTAGTGTTGTTGCTCATTATGTGAGTGCTGATTGGGAGTTGAAAAAAGGTTATTAGTCTGAGGTTGATTGAGGTGAAGCATACTGGTGAAAATATTACTAAAAAAATTGCTTGTGTGGTTGAGGAATTTGGTTTAATTGATAAGATTTTCTCTGTAACTCTAGACAATACTTCTTCTAATGCTAAGGCTATGGATACTTTGACACCTATGTTTGCTGGTTATTTGGGTTGTGATCCTTCACCTGAGCCTATAAATCCTAATCAGCATAAGTATAGTCTTGTGCATCAACGTTGTGCTTGTCATATCATTAATCTGATTGTAAAATCTGGTTTAAAGAGGTTCAAACCTTACATGGAAGATTTTAGAACTACTATTGATTTTTTAAATTCTTCTAATCAAAGAATTGCTATGTTTAAAAACTACTATACTGCTCAGGATGTTAGACCTAAAAAGTTTGGCTTAGATATGGATGTTAGATGGAATGCTATATACCTTATGCTAAAACACTTGGTTCCATATAAGGATGTTTTTTCTATGTTCATTAATGCAAATTATGGCTCAACATTGTTGACCACAAGGCATTGGTATATAGCTGAAAAGATATTGAAGTTCCTGGAAATATTTTATGAATCCATAGTTGTTCTTTCTAGTGTTTACTATCCAACTAGTCCACTTATTCTGCACCATTCGCTAGACATTGCTTCTCATTTGCATGCAAGTGAAAAATATCAAAATCTAATAGCTATTGTCTATCTTATTAAGCTTAAATTCCTTAAATATTGGCAGGATATACCTCTATTATATTCATTTGCTTTCATTCTTGATCCTAGAGCTAAGTTGAGAGGTTTATTTAATGTTCTACAAATACTTAAAGAGAACACTGGTGTTGATTACAATTCATATTATGCTGATGTGAAAATTAAAATTTATAAGTTGTTTAACAAATATGAGAGAAAGTTTGGTGCAGCTAGGTCTTAAAGGCCTGCACAATCTGCAAGCCATACATGTAAGAAAAAATAGACATGGGGAAGAATCTTTGGAGGCCCTGGATCATCTGGTGTTGTTGGTCCTTCCCCTGCCTCTGCCCGCACTTCATCTCAATCTGCTTCTGCTGCTGGTTGTGAGCTCACAGCTTATCTGGACAGTGACAATGTCACTACATATGAGGATGACTTTGACTTACTTCTCTGGTGGCGTGACCATAAACTAATCTATCCTATCCTATCTATAATGGCTAGAGATATTATGTCTGTTCCTGTTTCTACTGTCTCTTCAGAATCATGTTTCAGCTTGACAGAAAGGATAATTGAAGAGCGGCGACGACACTTGTTGTCTGAAATTGTGGAGATGCTGGCTTACATAAAGGATTGGGAGTTAGGAGAAAGAAGGTTACATCATGCTGTTGACAACCAAGAGTTGGAAGACTCCTTCAAGAATCTTTATCTTAATGAAGATGCATATGGGGCTGCTGCTGCTAGCATATCTAGGGCTGGCACATCTGGATCTGCATCTGTGGCTTCTGCTGGTACTTAGTGTGTGAGACTTAAGAGTTGTGAGACTTGAGAATGATGTGTTATCTTTGTATCTGTGATGTGTGACTGATATTGGTGAACAATGGTTTAAGACTTAATTAAGAGCTATGCTGCACTCTTTTTCCCTTTCTAGGGTTTCTCAAAAAGGTGAGTTTTACCTAGAAAGGTTTTTAATGAGGCAGCATTGCACAAACAGCTCAGTTATCTTAATTCCCTTGTCTTCTTTGGTGGCTTTTGTTAGAATTTAGAATCTGTGATCAATTTATTACTTGTGAATGTGAAATATTGAAATATGAATAAATTATGAAATGTGATTGTGAAAATGGAGAAGTGTTGGATGAGAGAAGAAGTTTGAGGTGTTTTAAGGACACTGGGCTGTGGGCTGGCATGGCCCGCGAATTTGGCCGTGCTTAGTGGGCCGGCACGGCACGAATTTCGGGCCATAGGGCCGTGCTTGGGCCGAAGGCTAGGCACGAGACCTGGAGGGCATGGCCCGGGAGGCATGGCATACCGTGCCGGCCCGACCCCCTGTGGGCCGTGTCTGGCCCGGGCCCGGGCCGGGCCGGGCCAGCCCGTTGGCCAACTATATAAATGGTTTTTCACTATCTTTTCTTGACTAAAACAACCTCCAAATCACCTAAAAAATTCATAAAACTTTTTGTAGTGATACATCTAATGGAGATGAACTCATTTTGCAAAAAAAGCGTAGCATTTACGATCTTAAAAAAAATCACCAAAGGCTACTTTTGAAGATTATCTGACTTTCTATGGCTCAAAATTACATTCCAAAAATTAAGTAAAATTTTCTAATATTCCTAAAATAAGATTTATTAATTTATAAAATTATTTTCTATCATCTGTTACCTAAAGAATTTTTAAGTTCTTTAACAATTTTTTTTTTGAAATTTTTTTCAAAAAGCAAAATTTTAAGTGTTCACCGGAGTTAAGTGATGGAAACCAACAGAAAGACCAAATCAGGAATCAAAGTTAAAACGAGGGTCAAATGAGGAAGTTTTTTTTTTGAGGCCATATAGTGAAGCAGCATTATTTCTAGGGCCAAATAAAGAATTTTCTCAATGATATACTGGACGTTGTTGAGCTAAAAACCTCACTAGCAAGAATGCACGGAAAATTATATGGTGCAAAATTTAAGTAGATGCTTAGGGGGGGCTGAGCCCCCCTTGCACCTACACTGGATGATCCACAACTGGTTGAGAGACATGATGAAGTGGTAATAATAGGATGGACCACACTGGCAAAGGAAATGTGACATCCCAAAATTTTTAATTCTGGAATGTGAATATTTAATAATAAATAAATATATCGTAAAAGGTCTCAAATAGAAATTTTTTACTAGAAATGCTTGAAAGTAAATCCTTTAAATTGGCGTTGCCGCCAAAAGTGGAATTTTGAGCAATTGTGAAAACCAGGGTGTTATTATTCCCAACATCTAGTATTCTGGTGCATTTATCTGCATTAACATCAACTATGATTATAGTATATTTGGTCTTGTTATTTTTCTTATTCGAAAATTTTTGTGTTCTTACTAGTTTTAGTGCAACATCCACAACCTATTTTCCCCATGTTAGACCAATATTAGACTTCATACGTGTACCACTATTTAAACCTGCCAAATTTTCATTTGGTTAATTTAAAAGACCATTTGCCGCTCTGATGTGGTTTGCTTTGTAGCTCTTAATTTTCGTATCCAGTATTTTAAACTTGTATGTGTATGTGTTCTTACTAGTCTAAGTGAATCAACTTCTTGGTTTAAGTTGAACCCCAAAACTTTGGCTAAATTTATAGAAAACATTAGTAGTTATGACATCAAATAAGTATATTATAAAATATATTTTATTATGTACTCCCCTTTATAAGGGCACTCCCAAAGTAGAAATTACACCATAGTTTCCATAGTTTAAGACCTCACCATTAGAAACCATCCTTCCAAATATAAAATTTTTAGAAGTAGTTTCTGTACAAAAGAAAATTTATATGCAACACGGTCAAAACAAATTAGTTGTGCCAAGCATCCTGTAGCTCATCCTGACTGTCATGTGACCCATCCAAACTAGGTCTCACAAACATATATTACAAAAATTTAACGAAGCACATCAGGCCTCCTATCGATCGATCCTGTTGGATTTAATATGGGTCTGACCCATATTTTATTTAATTAAATCAAATAAATTCTAAGGTCAAATTAGATGCTAGGTGTAATAAAATGATGAACTGAATATAGTTCATGTCCAAACTTGTAACATCCATATCTATGGTTGTGGTTACTGGTAACTCCTATGATTATGGTTGTAGTTACTAGTAACCCCAGTGTTTATGGTAGCTGTTACTAGTGGTTGATGGACGCTTCACGACATCAAGGTTCATTCTCTACGCTTCATCTTCCACCTTCTGCATTTATAAGAAGATGCGCTTGCCTTCAGTCGCGCGTACAAGATACAGGCTGCCACCCTCTTCTCACGGTTGAGTTGCTCCCGAGCTTCCTCATTCCGATCCTCTACATGCACGACGGATTAGAAGAGCAGGCCTCCGGAACCACGCCCGCGTCTGTGTCACCTGCTCGGGTGTCCCAGGCGAGTAGGTTTTTAGAGAGCGTCTAACGCGATTGCTCGTTGCCGATCCGATCAACGACTTCGTCTTCTTCCTGATGAACGTTCAAGGGACTACCTGCGAATATCATGCAACATCGACTGTGGTCCGTGACATCAAGCAACGCACTATGTCGACCAGTGCGCATGGAGCCACCGGTGCCATGAGCATGGGTCCCTCAGCTGTGTATATTTCAAATCTTACTGTTCCTATATTCAGTAAGGATTTTGTGCTATTAAACGTGATCAGTTTGTCCATCATAGTTGCCACTGGTAGTTCACAAGTACACATGTTTGTTGTCACGAGTTTACTACTTTTTTAGATTATATTTAACTTTAAAATATCTAGATTTCTAACAGATGCATCATATATCTATATCTATATCTCTTATAAAGATAACCCCACTAGCAATGCTGTCTAAACCCACAGCTAACCACGTCATTAACCTGAACCACCCACCATTAGATGGCCACTAATTTTTCCATCCACTGAATGCTGCACGAGCATTGTCCACTCTGTCCAGTCGTCTCCTGCGAACCCCTGCAGCCATGCCTCTTCCGCTCCACAAAAATCTAATGGCATCCATTAAATCCTAAGAAATTGTTATCACCTGCTCATTAGAGAAGGCTAATAATACAGCCGGCTGCTGGCTGTATAAATTCCTTACAGCATACCTCTCAGTTCACTTATATAGTGGTTACATCTTCATAATTAATACATGGTCCACTTGTCTTTCTTACATAGTTTTTTTTTCTTATGTTCAAACCGACTGTAAGCTTACAACTCACTTCTCCTCTCTCTCTCTCCCTCTCTCCTTCGCCTCAGCATTCACCTCCATCGTTATACTTATGGATGAAAACGGATCGGATACGAACGGATATCACTTATATTGTATTTGTTTTCATATTTCTATTCGGATTCGGATTCGGACACGAATAGCTATCGGATACATATACGGATACGGATCGTCTCGGTTATGGATATGAATAATGATTATCGAATACGGTATGAATCGGATTCGGAGAATGTCGAAAACAAATATCTATTCGGATAATGAGTAAAGACAACATTTATATATAGCATAGTTACGTTAACAATTACACCACTCTATGAATCCAGAATCCATCTAGATTAAGCCTAAAGAGTAAAGCAACAAATAAGTGATAAGATACAGATACACAAAACATAAAGGGCGATAATTAAATTTGGAAGACTAAACTACGTGACAGACATAACTTGCGTTATCAAATATTTATATATTAATTTTCATTATTTATCTTGGAAAACAAAATTTTAAAACACGAAAGTGGAGAGAAGTGACAGACATGACTAGCGCTGCAAAATATTTTTATATTAATTTTCATTATTTATCTTGGAAAAATAAATTAAAAAACACAAAAGAGGAAATAAATATGAACCAGGTAGGACACATGTTCTGTAATCAACGTGATAAATATGAAAGTGGATGCGGACGCCGTGTCTGGGTCTGCCAAGGGTTACACAGGGAGGTTGGCTGCTGGGCTGTCTAGTGGATGTCGCCTGTGGGTCTGTGCTTCACTGCTTCAGGGAACTATGCGCTGGGCGCCTGGGCTGCTGGCTGGCCTGCAGTGCTGGTCGGATAATATCCGAGCTGTGCTGGTCGGATATATCCGATTTTTATGCGGATTATCCGATATCCGCCGGATATCGATGATATTATATTCGTATTTGGTATCCGCATAAAATATCCGTTTTATTATCCGTATCCGAAAAAATTACGGATATCCAAGTAACTATCAACATTAGTGTTCATATTTGTTCGGTCGAACGGACGATCGAATAAATATCCATACCGCTCGCTCTAGAAGGTGCGGGCGCACAGACAGCACCATGTGGGTCACGTACGTCAGCCCGTCGGGAGGAGAACCACGACGGCCTTAGACTTCTCCCCTCCGTCACCCGCCACCATCGAGGCCGAAGCTGAAGCGCTCCACGCCATGACCCAGCACATCCAAAGGAACCGGCGTGAGCTGCCCCATGACCTTCCTATCCTCTTCCTCGCCCACGTTCGGCTGGAGCTGGATGTGCGCCGCAGGGTGCCCCCGTGCCGGCGTACACGCGGAGGAGCAGTGCGAGCGAGCGGGAGGACGGTGTTCCCACACCAAGATGCTCACTCAGTCTCTGGAATGCTGGTGGAGAGGACAGCGTACTAGCAGACGCCCCTTCCACGTACCAATCGAGATTCTCTGTAGTTCTTAGGCATGCCCGATGCCATCCATTCAAGATCCGACGGCTGCTGGACATCTCTGCTTTCCTAGTAGAATCTTCGACAGCCCAGCTGAGGCCCATTTATGGATGGGAAAGTAACACATTTTTGCGCTTGGTGCTTGGTTTTGGCGGGGGATGTGCGGCCGCAGGAATATTTTGGCGCCAATTGTGTCGCTGCGCGCCGCCGCCGTCAGGTCGCGCTCGCAGCGCAGCTAGGTCACGCTCGCGCCGCAGCTAGATAGCGGCGTAGCGCTCACTCGCGCCGCCAGCAGTCGTCGTGCAGTGCATCGACGTCCTCGTCCGAGATAGCAACGCAATCGACGTCCTCGTCCGAGATGCAAGGTAACCGGCTGCTGCCTGCAGTCCTCGTGCACTGAAGCTCCTTCTTGCCGATGAGCTGCGAACTGAGTGATGATCAGTGTATTATCTTCTTCTTTCTTCTCTCTTTCGCTCTTATTTGTTCACAAGTGAAAGTTCACTCTTTTCTGCTTATTATTTGTAGTGTTCTTTAAGGCCTTAGCTTTTAATTAAAAATCCGATGGAACAACCCAACAAGTGAGCTATGATTACATTCAATTTTTTCCCTTTCTTTTACTTCTAGGTGTATAGCAATGAGCGTGTTTTTATTTTTCTTACAGAGAGAATGCAACTCCAATTTGGGTACTTCGTATTGGTCAGAAATTTATAAACTTGGATGATGCTCGGTCATTTTGGGTAGATTATGGAGGTCATGCTGGTTTTGAGGTCCGAAAACGGTACACAAATGAAAGTAAATCTGATAAAAAGGTAACATCATGTCCATATGTGTGTGCCAAGGAGGGTTGTTGAGCACGAGACAGGAGAGATCATTAACAAAAAATCCTCGAGCTGAAACAAGAACATGTTGTCCAGTTCGTATATGGGTCTTACATTAGATCGAGTGACAGGGGAATATGAAGTGCTTGATCTAATTCTTGAACACAATCATGTTCTTCACTTGCCACATACCTTCCACTTGATGACATCACAGAGGAAGATTTCAGAAGTGCAAGCTTTTGAAATTGAAGCCGCTGATGATTTTAGAATTAGGCCAAAAGCTGCACATGAGTTGGCTAGTCGCCAAGTTGGAGGACGAATGAATCTCAGCTACACTTGTCGTGTTTACAAAAATTACTTGCAGGGTAGGCTCCAAAGGGAGTTGGCATATGGTCATGTAGGAAGCATGTTAAAGTATTTTCAAGACAAGATGTCCGAGAACCCTTCTTTCCACTATGCTATGCAATTGGATGCAGAAGAACACATAACCAATATATTTTGGGCTGATGCTAAGATGTTAATTGATTATGCTCATTTTGGCGATGTAGTGACATTTGACACTATTTTTGGCACAAACAAAGAATATAGGCCTTTCGGTGCATTTGTTGGATTCAATCAGTTCAGGGAGACTGTCATTTTTGGAGCTGCTCTTTTATTTGATGAAACATGTGCCTCTTTCAAATAGCTATTTAAGGCTTTTCTAGCTGCACACAATGAAAAACAGCCTAAAACTATATTTACTGAAAGATCCATGGCTGCATGTACTAGAGCATTGGAAGAAAATAACACATATGTTGTTGCAATTGTGAGGTCCGATGGTGATTTAAGTTCTGAAATAGAACGTGTAGTTGTTGGTGATCCTTCGGAGCAAAAAGCTTCATGTAATTGTGGGCAGTTTGCAAGGACCGGTGTATTGTGTAGCCATGCTTTGAAAGTTCTTGACTTGATGAACATCAAGTTATTGCCTAACCATTATGTGCTGAAGTGTTGGACAAGGGAAGCAAAGTATGGTACTATCCAAGACAACAAAGGAAAGAGCATAATTGAAGACCCAAAGTTAGATGCAATGCTTCGCTATAAGTTTTTGTCTAAAAAATTTCTTAATTTGGCATATCCAGCTGCAAGCGATCCGGAATGTTGCATTTTGGTAGACAATGCACTTGATTGTCTTGCTAAACAACTACAGGACAAATTTAGTGCAGCTACAAGTGTCTTGTGTGATACATATAATGTCCAATCTAATGCTCAGCAAAATGAAGAATTGCTTAGTGCTGCATGCTTGAAGAAAACAGAGGTTCAACCAAGAAGTTCAAAGAGACATAGAAGTTGGCTTGACAAGAAAAGAAAGTACAAAAAAAAGTGCCAGATAATTCTAATGTATGTTCCGAAAAACTTGGAATATGGTGTCTTAATTTAATACTTCTTGCTAAAAATAATATTTGGATGTTTTTTGCACCATGAATTGAATGATGATGATGTAGAAACTCAAGTGTTGGATAGTACTAATAAGGAGCAGAATTCCTTTGCATTCACTGGCTACACAGATTTGATGATGGTACGTTCAGTATTGCTCCTTTTCAATTTTAGCTAGTGTCAATCTCTCTCCTTTTTATTCTAACTTTCATTTGCCTTTGCAGGGTCCTAGTGAAATTGATGACGCTGCTCTTCAATATTTGCTTAAGCCTTCAATTTAGTAGTTGCTGTCTTATGGCGGGGCATTTTGTTCTTTTGAGATGATTGATGAGCATCTGCGTGCTAATTGAATGCTTGAGTGGAGATTATTTTGATTTTTATATGTTGTACTTGTGGTTATTGGTGGAGATTATCTATTAGCATGGAACTATTAAAAATACTTAAGTGAAATCCTTACAGTGACAATATACTGCACTGCTCTGTAAATGCATGTGTGTTCTCTGTTCTGTGTCCTCTGTCCATGAAGTGGGTCTGAGCTGTGGGCTGCAATTTCTCGTTTGGGCTGTGCAATCTAGCACTAGGAGAGCAGAGATGTCCAGCAGCCGTCGGATCGTGAATGGACGGTATCGGGCATTCCTGAAGTCACCTGTGACTTTACTGAACTACAGATAATCTGGATTGTCCACGTATTTGCATCAGCTCCTGCGCGTTGCCGTACCACCCCGCGGCATTTGAGCCCGTCGCCCACTCCAGCGCTGACAGGTGCAAGCGTTGGGGCCCTCGTGGCCACAGCGATGCTGTTTTCTTTTTGTGAGAATAAATAGAGAGAAGAAACGAAACGGCAAAAGGGGGAAAAAAAGCACGAAAACCAAAGTGGAACAACTGCATTCTGTTTCCTAATTAGCAGATGCCTGCGAAAGAAGAAGACACATATATCTCCTAATTAGCCGCATTGCCGAAGGAGGAAAAAATAGCGTTATCTGTTGGCAAATTGATTCGAGCAAAGAGAACCGAGTCCAACCTGACACTGACGAAAACAATGAGACCGTACCAAGGCCAATAAACAGCCTGGTTTAATATATCTTTTATACTATATATTAATAGATCGTACAAAAAAGAAAAAGAAAAAACAGAAACAAAAAAACTCTGATTTAATATTAGAAGTAAGATGAGAATATCGCTAATTCTCTGATTTCATATTAGAAGTGAGATGAGAATCATCGGGAATACTTCTAGTTGCTACTATTCTCTAGCCATTTTTATTTCTCTCATGCGAACGCGAGCATCTCCTTGAGTGGTTCATTGGGTCCTGCCGCTACAAGCTTCCACAAGAACAAGTGCCGTGCTCCGGTTGTGCCCGCGCGCGTAGCCTTGGCATGGAGTGCGCCATCCTCATCGACTGCCGCTACGCCGAACGCGGGTGCACGTACGGTGAAGACGGCCTACTACGACGAGGGCAAGCACGCAAAGGTATTGCCGCACGCGGCGTGCCTCTGCCACGTGAAGCCGTCTCCTTCGTTGGCGTTGCGCCGTACCTTAAGGCCACGTACCGGCATTCTTCGTTCGGCCGAAGCAAGCACTTTTTTTTTTGGCGGCGTGCATAACAGGGACAACCGACTCGTAGCGCGCAGGAGGGGACGGGCGAGCGCGAACACGGGGTCCAGGAAACGATGCTGGCCTTCCCCAACGCTCAGCTCATAGTTTCTTCCGACCTCGATATACACGTAGACATGATTTTCTTCTCAAGAAATGGTTTTCTCATTTTTTTTCCCTCTTCAATAAATTGATTGCCACATCCACAAATTGATTACATGGCTGTAATTAATAACTACAGAAACTAGTGTAGTTTCTGCATTGTGGGTGTCCTAATTTGATCAAATTAAAAAGTACTTTTTATAACTTAGCCCATTTTTAATGGAGATGTCAGGGAAGTTTCATAGACATTAATTGAAGTGACATGTCTATAAAAAATAATGTTTTATATGTATTGACGAAGAGAGAGAATTAGAGTTTCGTGGCCATGAAACTGGTCAGCGTTGTTTCGCACGCGCCGAAACCGAATGAAACTTGCACTGAGCCGGTTTGGTTCGTGTCATCCGATCCGCTGTGCACAACTGCGAGTCTGCGACAACGCTGGCGCACTCTGCGCTCGTGAAGAAGCCATGCATCGCGTCAAATCTCTTTTCCCTTCGACAAATCTCTATGGCCCACCTGCTCCCTTCATGTTTTTCCATTCCGCCCAGCTGCCCCTTTTCATGTTTCTCCATTTCTCTGATTTTTTTTTTCTTTTTGCATTTGTTTATTTGTCTCTATAGACTGTAAGTCGACGAATACAAAGAAAAAAAATGCAAAGTGTAATGTGTTGCATGTCGATGAATATGACAATAATATATATAATATAATATATTGTGTGAAAGTGTAATATTCTAATGTGTTTGTTTTTTAAAATATAAATTAGCTACATAGTTCAGTTGACACAACTGATCACAACGCCTTATAGGAATTAAATGTTGCGTGTAGCCTGTGAAACAGTGAAATGAAAGTGTGCACTGAGAGCCAGGCTAATAATTTAGCCTGCTGTTGGTTAAATGCAGGTGCCACATCACATATAGTAAGCAATATAGTCCATTCATATAATAGGTTAGCTGAGAGGTCAGCTATATCAATACACAAGCAATTAATATTTTACAATTGGGACCCAGTACATAAGAACAAAACAGCGACTCCTAGCTAGCTCTCAGTCAGCATCTGGCTGCAAGGCACATTTTTCATCTCGTATTCTGTGTTTCAGCCGGCGAGAAGCCGGCAAGAAGGTAAACGCCCGCTTAACCATCTCTCTCATAACGTGGCAACTTTTCTGATGACCTGGAGCTCATCTCGCCGGCTCCAGCACGTTATTATACCTGCTCTGATAGAGTCTGTTTCATTCACAGTTAGCAATGCGGTCATGTCTTGGAAACTGTAGGATGAAACCTTTTACTGAGATTGACCTTATAATATACTTCTTCCGTCCCAAAATAAACACGCATATCGCTCAATGAAGTTTAACTAAATTTATAAAAAAAATACACTAATACTTATAACGTGTAATAATTGTAATTAGATTGAGCATAAAATATATTTTCATAATAAACTTATTTAGAGATACAAATGTTGATATTATTTTTTACTTTTCTAGTTAAACTTAAAAGTTTTTAACTTCTAAAAAACGAGATGTGTGTTTATTTTGGAATAGAGGTAGCTAGTTTAAAGACCGTCAGGAACAGAGGGAGTACCACCTGTGGCTAGGGCTGGACAAAATACTCACGGCTCGTCAACTCGCTCGACTCGTGTCCGGCTCGGCTCGTCTCGTTTTAACTTTTTCACGAGCTGAGCTGGAAGTCTAGCTTGCTGTTTTAACGAGACAGCTCACGAGCGGCTCACGAGCTCAAACGAGTTGAGGCCTATCAGCCCACGACCACGAATTCAAAAGATGATGATGCTGATATAGAAATATACACCTATTCCATTGATATGTAATCCTTATTTTCAGCTGTTTCATATGAATTTTTATTTTATAATTGTTATGGTACTTAAATGTTGATTTATGGATTATTTTTTAGGGAGAAGATGATGATGCTGACATTAAATTTGTGGACTTTTCTAAGTCTGTGGTGGCAAGCAACTAGTAAGTATGTTGAAACTGCGTGCATCATGGATGGACCAACTATATTGCATGGTTGATACTTTTGATGAACCTGATATATTTTAATCATGTATGGTTGCATAATAGTGGACGTCACCTTCTAAAATTATTGTAGCATGAACATTATAAACTTATGTGTCCTATTTTTTTATAGCTCGTGAGCTAAACGAGCCGAGCTTAGCTAGTAATATTAACGAGCCGAGCCGACCGGTGGCGACTAAATTTCTCGATCAGAGTACTATTCCATATTTTTTTTTTGAAAAGAGAGAGCTCATATTAAGATGACAGATAATCATGGCCTGAAGTTGCCGACGCCCAGACCGAGACACCTTCTAGAAGAAAGGCAACCCTTCCTACCAAACTGTCCCAATTCATTTTACACTCCAAACGTGCTTCCACCGATGACACGATCAGCCATTGACGGAGCTCCTGCGAGCCATCAGCTCGTCCACTAACCGTCCGACATCATTGTAAGATGACCCACCCTTGGCCACGGCGCGCCTAGCCTTCTCGCCGAGCTCCTTGACCTTCTCCCGTATTGCCTCCGCGTCCTCGCCGTCGCCCATCACTCTCCCGATGGCCGCGATCACCTCGCCGCCGATCACACGCCGTGTCTCCAGCTTCGACGCGTAGTCCACGGACCCCACGCCGATACCAACCTTGAGCAGCTCCGCCACCAGCTTCTCGTTGTAGAACTGGTCGGCGTAGCGCGGCCACGTCACCATAGGCACGCCGGTGCTCACGGCCTCCAGCGTCGAGGTCCATCCGCAGTGCGTCACGAACCCGCCCACTGCCGGGTGGGACAGGATCAGCATCTGCGGCGCCCAGCCCCGGATGATAAAGCCGCGGTCGCCGCGCGCCATCAGCTCCGCGAAACCGTCGGGCATCCATTCCGACTCCTCGAAGTCCACGCCGCGGATGACCCTGACAAAGTTCTTGCCGGACAGGTCGAGGCCGCGTGCGAGCTCACGCCGCTCGGGCTGCGAGAAATGGGACAGCGTGCCGAAGGATACGTACACCACCGAGCCCTCCGGCTTGGTGTCGAGCCACTGCTTGCTGCCGTCCGCGTCCGGCAAGGGCCCATCCCTGGCGCCCCTCGTCGCCGCGTCCTTGCTGGCGAGAGCGACCGGCCCGACGAGCCATGCGCGGCGCTCGAGCGTCGTGGTGTAGTGCTCCAAACAAGGTTTTTTTTTATCGGGCGAAATTCACGGAAATTTCCGAAATTTCCTTTCTATCCACAGGTCTGATAAAATTTGACATCGGCCAAATTTTTCCCTTCTTTCCTGCTTCCACACAGACAACCCAAATTCAGCCGTTCGACAATCCCACACTATAATGTTTTATTCTTGTTTTTATCTGTGAACAAGTGATGTTTAATAGCTTAGGAATAGTAAGTCAAATTCTACAGAATTTTTTCAAAACAATTTGAATTTTTTTTGAATTTGCTCCGATATTTCTGATATATCTTGCTTATCCTATTTATCCATGACCTCCGATAAATTTTTATTTCCGATAATGAAAACCTTGGCTCCAAGTAGTCCGGTTCTAGCTCGTGGAAGCTGTTGAACACCTCGCCGTAGCTCCTCTGGTCCGCGGCGTTTTCGCGCTGCAGGAAGGCCCAGTGCAACGTCCGCTTCTTGGGGTCCATCATCTGGCTGCGCCTCAGCTCGACGCGGTGCGGCAGCCCCGGAAGCAGCACGGGCGCGTCCGGGTCGTCGGGGGCGGCCTCCACGGGGTTGTTGCGCACCGTAGTGTCGCTGCAGGCCCGCGAGAACAAGCTGCTGCCGAGGAACACTATCCGCGGGACGACACTAGCACGGGCACGCCCAGGCACGGCCCGGCCAGGCACGGCACTACGCGGCACGGTAGACTAGCCGTGCCGTGCCGGTTAGTGCTGCCGTGCTGAGGTACCGGCCCAGACACGACACTGTCTTAGCCGTGCCGTGCCACTGGGCACGATGGCCCAGCAGTGCCCGTGCCGACACTAGCACTATAAGTGCCGAACACCTCAAACTGATCAGAATATCAGGGATAATAACTTCATCATCTCAATCTTAAGTTACATGTTCTTAAAGTATCAGAATATCACAATAACTTCATCATCTCAATCTTAACTTCATCATCAGAATATCAGAATATCAGAGAACTTATCAAAGACTGAAAGTTACATGTTCACAGAGAATTGATATTAACTTGATCACTAAAACGCATAGATCACATAATCAAGCGTCTCGTCGTCGTATCCAGCCATCGCCACTCGTCGGCGCCCCGGTCCCTCAACGGCTTTAGACAAAACAGAGCAAGGGTTAGTAGAGATCGAAGGTTAGGGTTAGGAATTGAGCAAGGGTTAGGTCGACGGCGACTTACCTTCAAAGCCAGAGCACCAGAGTCGCCGGTGAGGTCGACGAGGCATGAATCCGGCGAGGTTGATGACGAGGGATGGATCTAGCGAGGAAACTGACGGATCCGGTGAGAAAACCGATGGATCCGGCGAGGTCGACGATGGATCTGGCAAGGACGAAGCGAGATCAAGGGTTAGGGTTTGGGATTGAGCAAGGGTTAGGGTTAGGGATTGTGCCAGTGCCGGCCCGCGGTGGCTCCAGAGAGGCCACCAGAGAGCAAGAAAAAGAGAGGAAGTCAGAGGCGAGAGAGGAGAGCGAGTCGACGACGCCGACTCGCCGAGAGAGGAGAGCAAATGAATTAGGGCGACAGAGCGAGATGCGGCCGGCCGGCTGGGACGGGTTTTATACCCCCTATTCCAACGGCCGGATCTAACGGTCCGATGGGAGCGAGGCCGGAGATCTGACGGATCCAGCGAGGAAACCGACGGATCCAGCGAGGAAACCGACGGATCCGGCGAGGTCGACGACGGATCCATCGAGGACGAAGGGAGATCAAGGGTTAGGGTTAGGGATTGTGCCAGTGCCGGCCAGCGGTGGCTCCAGAGGCCACTAGAGAGCGAGAAGAAGAGAGGAAGTTGGAGGCGAGAGAGGAGAGCGAGTCGCCGACATGGCAATGTGGCTACGCCGACTCGCTGAGAGAGGAGAGCGAGGCGAGAGAGGAGCGGGCGAGACGGCCCTGCGGGGGAGAGCCGAGAAAGGAGAGCCAAGAGCGAGGCGAGAGAGTGAGAGCAAATGAATTAGGGCAATGGAGCGAGACGTGGCCGGCCAGGCGGGATGGGCGGGTTTATACCCCCTATTCCAACAGCCGGATCCAATGGTCCGATGGGAGCAAGGCCGAAGATCCAACGGTGATGAGCCGTGCTGTTGCTGGGCCAGCTCATATAGTGTGCCGTGCCCGGGCCGGCACTACGGGCCAGAATGGTGGCCCAGGCACGACACTAAGGCCGGGCCTTGCCAGGCACTAGCACGAAGGACGTCGGGCCGGGCCGTTCCTAGGCCGTGCTATTTAGTGCTGTGCTTGGGTCTGCCCATAGTGCCCGGGCTAAATGGCCAACTATACTCTTGGGAAAGTAGATCAGGTGG